>NC_056077.1:18787878-19090909 GCF_016772045.2 Ovis aries | reverse complement strand
ATGGTCCACAGGGTCGCAAAGAGTTGGACATAACTGAAGCAACTTGGTATGCATGCATGCATGTCTATTATATACTTAAAAGTTCTTTTATTTTAATTTTTTGACTACACTGTGTGGCATATAGGTCTTAGTTCCCTGACCAAGGATGATGCCTGTGCCCCCTCCACTGGAAGCACTGAAATGCCAGAGAAGTCTCATTATTTAAAAAAATTTTTTAAATACATCTCTTCCCTGGTGGGGCTCAGATGGTAAAGCGTCTGCCTACAATGTGGGAGACATGGGTTCAATCCCTGGGTCGGGAAGATCTCCTGGAGAAGGAAATGGCAACCCACTCCAGTATTCTTGCCTGGAAAATCCCATGGATGGAGGAACCTAGTTAGGCTACAGTCCATGGGGTCGCAAAGAGTCAGACACGACTGAGCAACTTCACTCACTCACTCACTCACTCATACTTCTGTCTATAGATGTATCTAAATCTAAGCTACATCATATCAATATCTCAAAATATTTGACTCTTTTTCTGAATCTCCATTTTAGTGAGATTAATCTATAAATTGGAGAATAATCCCCAGATTTTTTATCAGTAACATCTTAGACATCCCTTTATTATACATTTCATGGCTGGAGCCACCATCTGCAGTGATTTTAGAGTGCAAAAAAAAAAAAAATCTGTCACTGTTTCCCCATCTATTTGCCATGAAGTGATGGGACCAGATACCAAGATCTTAGTTTTCTGAATGTTGAGCTTTAAGCCAACTTTTTCACTCTCCTCTTCCATCAAGATGCTCTCTAGTTCTTCTTCGTTTTCTCCTATAAGTGTGGTGTTATCTGCACGTCTGAGGTTATTGGTATTTCTCCTGGCAATCTTGATTCCAGCTTGTGCTTCATCCAGTCCCGCATTTCTCATGATCTACTCTGTATATAACTTAAATAAGCAGGGTGACAATATACAGCCTTGATGTACTCCTTTCCCGATTTGGAATCAGTCTGTTGTTCCATGTCCAGTTCTAACTGTTGCTTCTTGACCTGCCATACATATTTCTCAGGGGGCAGGTCAGGTGGTCTGGGATTCCCATCTCATGAAGAATTTTCCACAGTTTATTGTGATCCACACAGTCAAAGGCTTTGGCATACTCAATAAAGCAGAAAGGGATGTTTTTCTGGAACTCATTTGCTTTTTTAATGATCCAACGGATGTTGGCAATTTGATCTCTGGTTCCTCTGCTTTTTCTAAATCCAGCTTGAACATCAGGAAGTTCATGGTTCATGTACTGTTGAAGCCTGGCTTGGAGAATTTTGAGCAACACTTTGCTAGTGTGTGAGATGAGTACAATTGTGCAGTAGATTAAGCATTCTTTTGCATTGCCTTTCTTTGGGATTGGAATGAAAACTGATGTTTTCCAGCACCATGGCCACTGCTGAGTTTTCCAAATTTGTTGACATACTGACTGCAGCAGTTTCACAGCATCATCTTTTAGGATTTGAAATAGCTCAACTGGGATTCCATCACCTCCACTAGCTTTGTTTGTAGTGATGCTTCCTAAGGGCCACTTGACTCCGTATTTCAGGATGTCTGGCTCTAGGTGAGTGATCACATGATCGTGATTATCTGGGTTGTGAAGATCTTTATTGTATAGTTCTTCAGTGTATTCTTGCTACCTCTTCTTAATATCTTCTGCTTCTGAGCGATCCATACCATTTCTGTCCTTTATTGAGTCCATCTCTGCATGAAATATTCCCTTGGTATCTCTAATTTTCTTGAAGAGATCTCTAGTCTTTCCCATTCTATTGTTTTCCTCTATTTCTTTGCATTAATCACTGAGGAAGTCTTTCTTATCTCTCCTTGCTATTCTTTGGAACTCTGCATTCAGATGGGTATATCTTTCCTTTTCTCCTTTGCCTTTTGCTTCTCTTCTTTTCATAGCTATTTATAAGGCCTCCTCAGACAACCTTTCTGCCTTTTTTCATTTCTTTTTCTTGGGGATGCTTTTGATCACTGCCTCCTCTACAATGTCATAAACCTCCATTCATAGTTCTACAGGCACTCTATCAGATCTAATCCCCTGAATCTATTTGTCACTTCCACTGTATAATCATAAGGGATTGGATTTAGGTCATACCTGAATGGTCTAGTGGTTTTCCCTACTTCATTAAATTTAAGTCTGAATTTTGCAATAAGGAGTTCATGATCGGAGCCACAGTCAGCTTCCAGTCTTGTTTTTGCTGACTGTATAGAGCTTCTCCATCTTTGGCTGCTAAGAATATAATCAATCTGATTTCGGTATTGACCATTTGGTGATGTCCACGTGTAGAGTCTTCTCTTGAGTTGTTGGAAGAGGGTGTTGCTATGACCAGTACATTCTCTTGGCAAAACTCTATCAGCCTTTGCCCTGCTTCATTCTGTATTCCAAGGCCAAATTTGCCTTTACTCCAGGTATTTCTTGACTTCCTACCTTTGCATTCCAATCTCCTCTAATAAAAAGGACATCTTTTTTGGGTGTTAGTTCTAGAAGGTCTTATAGGTCTTCATAGAACCCTTCAACTTCAGCTTCTTCAGCATCACTGGTCAGGGCTAGACTTGGGATTACTGTGATATTAAACGGTTTGCCTTGGAAATGAACTGAGATCATTCTGTCATTTTTGAAATTGCATCCAAGTACTGCATTTCAGACTCTTTTGTTGACTATGATGGCTACTCCATTTTTTTCTCACGGATTCTTGCCCACAGTAGTAGATATAATGGTCATCTGAGTTAAATTTACCCATTCCAGTCCATTTTAGTTCACTGATTTCTAAAATGTCAATGTTCATTCACTCTTGCCATCTCCTGTTTGACCACTTCCAATTTGCCTTGATTCATGGACCTAACATTCCAGGTTTCAATGTGATACTGCTCTTGATAGCATCAGACTTTACTTCCATCACCAGTCACAGTCAAAATTACTGCAGATGGTGACTGCAGCCATGAAATTAAAAGATACTTGTTCCTTGGAAAAGTTATGACCAACCTAGACAGTGTATTAACAAGCAGAGACATTACTTTGCCAACAAAGGTCCATCTAGTCAAAGCTATGGTTTTTCCAGTAGTCATGTATGGATGTGAGAGTTGGACTATAAAGAAAGCTGAGCACTGAAGAAATGATGATTTTGAACTGTGGTGTTGAAGAAGACTCTTGAGAGTCCCTTGGACTGCAAGGATTCCAACCAATCCATTCTAAAGGAAATCAGTCCTGTATATGCATTGGGAGGAGTAATGCTGAAGCTGCAACTGCAGTACTTTGGCCACATGCTGCAAAAAACTGACTCATTTGAAAAGACCCTGATGCTGGGAAAGATTGAAGGCAGGAGGAGAAGGGGACGACAGAGGATGAGATGGTTGGGTGCCATCACCAACTCAATGGACATGAGTTTGAGTAAACTCCAGGAACTCGTGATGGATAGGGAGGCCTGGTGTGGGGCAGTCCATGGGGTCACAAAGAGTCGGACACACTGAGCAACTGAACTGAACTATTAGCACATATCATCACATTCAATAACAAAGCATCATTTATATAGATAACCATAATTTATTTAACTAGTCTTGTAGAATATCTGAAGATTTGGGGGCTATTTTAAACCACACTATAATGAACATCATTATACATGTGTTTATACGTAGTAGGATACTATCAATATAGGAATGTTATGTTTCAAAGTTTTGGGTAACTTTTCTGCCTCTTCTGTCCAGTTCTATCCATCAACCTTCAGCTACGAATGTAACTCCTTTTTGTATTCCCAAAGTTTTTCCATTTATGAGTCATACTTCTCTCTGAAGTTAGGACCTCAGAATTCCTAATAATGTTTACAAACTAAGAGAGAGGAAGAGCAGAGAGGCCAAACTTTTGCAATATGCTTTAAATAAGATACAATCTGCTAACTTATATGCAGTCTATCAGGATAATAATATAATATTCAAACAAACTTACCCCAAAATAGCTTTGGCTAAGAACCTGAGCTTAAATCTTCTGCCCTGCTCTCTGACATAAAGCAATGACGTATCAATAACATATGGATGTATCATCTGAGGAGGAAAGAGAATAGAATGAGTAGCATCCTATGCTAAAGGAAAAAATAAGTGGACTGGGAAACAGAAGGCTTTAGATCTAAGATAGATAAAACAGGCTCATATGCTAGAAAAACTAAGTCCTAAATCAGATACTCACTTTCAGTGCTCTGAGATCTAAATCTAAGGAGTGGCCCACTAACACAGCATCAGGAGGAAGAAGGATCTTCAACTGTCTCTGTACATCTTTGAGTTTGGTTGTCACTGGTTTAAGAATCTTCTTTGTGATTCCTGAGAAACTTTCACAACAACAACAAAAAAAACAACAGAGAAATGGAAAAACCAGGATATTACTAAGTTTTCCTCCCTGGAAAGCCACTCGAAAAGAATATTTTAAAAAATTCATAAAACATTAATAAATGCTTAGTGTAATAAGGTTGAAAATAAACAAAGAAGAAATTAAAAACTGCCTATAATCCCACTACCCAGAGATCACTTTTTACACTTTAATAAATACCCTTTCATATTTTTTGATACATATATATTCATGTATATTTCATTTTTATAAAAATGCAATGGCTAATGAGCACATGAAAAAGTGCTCAACATGGTTCATTATTTCAGAAATGCACCTGTCAGAATGGCCATCATCCAAAAATCTACAAACAATAAATCCTGGAGAGAGTATGGAGAAAAGGAACACTTTTGTACTGTTGGTAGGAATATAAATTGATACAGCCACTATGGAAGACAGTATGGAGATTCCTTAAAAAACGGGATAAAACTACCATAGGACTCAACAATCCCATTACTAGGCATATAACCCTAAGAAAACCATAACTGAAAAAGACACATGTACCCCAAATGTTCATTGCAGCACTATTTATGATAGGACGTGGAAGCAACTTAGGATGTTCATGGACAAATGGATAAAGAAGGTGTGGTACATATATAGAATGGAATATTAGTCACCCATAAAAATGAATGCATTTGAGTCAGTTCTAATGAGGTGGATGAACACAGAGTCTATTATACAGAGTGAAGTAAAGTCAGAAAGAGATAAACAAATATCATATATTAATTCATATATATAGAATCTAGAAATATGGTACTGATGAACCTATTTGCAGGGCAGCAATGGAGACACAGACATAAAGAACAGACTTGTGGACATGGCGAAAAGGAGAGGGTGGGTTGAATAGAGAGTAGCATGGAAACATATATATTATCATATGTAAAATAAATAGCTGATGGGAATCTGCTGTATAATACAGGGAGTGCAAATCCAGTGCTCTGTGACTACCAAGTAGGATGGGATGGGGTAGAAGGTGGGAGAGAGATTCACAAGGAAGGGGACATATGTGTGCCTATGACTGACTCATGTTGATGTATGGCATAAACCAACACAATATTGTAAAGCAATTGTCCTCCAATTAAAAATAAATAAATTTAAATTTTAAAAATGAAAAAATAAATAAAATTTTAAAAATGTTATCATGGGACTACCCTGGTGGTTCAGAGGTTAAGATTCCCTGCTTTCATTGCGGTGGGCCAGATTTGATCCTTGATTGGGGAACTAAGATCCCACAAGCTACATGGCAATCATAATGCATATTTCTATATAATATAAACATAACATTTTCTATATGTCATGAACAAATTTTCATATCACTAAATCTATTCTAGCACATCCTTTTAAATGGTTAGAGTACTGCATTAAGTAGATATACCATTTTAACCAACACCCCATTTTCATTTTAACCAACCCCCTATATTCATATTCCCATATTTTTGCAATACTATGACAAACACACTTATACATACAGCTTTGTACATATGACTGTTCTCTAACAATATCGTGTAATTGTCTTGTCTACTAATAGGACAGTCTTCATCATTATCATGGCCTCTCTGTGCCTAAGTAAGCCTGAACTGATAGATGTAACTACAAAGGGCAACAACAGTAATATTTCCTGGCTTTTCTTTGCCTAATAACAGTACTGTGTACATTCTGAAATTGCATGCTAATCTTTGGAATGATAAAAAAATTTTTTTAATTTCTGCTGTGGAAAAACTTAGTTTCATTTTGGTTTCTGGGGCCAAGGGAGATTAAGGCCTAAGATCATTTGACAACCAAAAGATGATTTATAGATTTTTCAGATGGGGTCTTATCAGAGAGCAAAGATATTTGGCAGTTGCTACAACTTTCAGATTCTGACAAGGAAGATAATATTCTGGCAACTTAAAGTCATAGGGAAATTAGAGCGCAAGAAGGATAAGAGCATTATATACCAACATTGTACA
The DNA here is from genome assembly GCF_016772045.2 of Ovis aries. Taxonomy (NCBI): domain Eukaryota; kingdom Metazoa; phylum Chordata; class Mammalia; order Artiodactyla; family Bovidae; genus Ovis; species Ovis aries. The sequence continues at coordinate 19,084,563 of NC_056077.1, read as the reverse complement.
ATTTCAGTATTAAAATTTACAGTTGTGGTACCCCAGCCTTTTCTTTGATAGTAAGTAGACAATACTTAACTAAATAGAAGCTACAGGCTATTCCTGGTAAGTCTCATTCCACCCTAGTCTGACATCTATCGAGAGCTGGAAGCAGGGTTAAAAATACCTGGTGAGGTAGTCCACAATCTTGTTGTCAGGTTTAACAAGTTCATCCATAACACAGCCGCCTCCTTCAGCAACCAGTGAGATACGTGTTAGTTCTCTTCCCTTGGATGTAAGGCACTGAAAGATTAGGATGTAGTTAGGCTGCTAAACTGTGGAAGCTCTTGCTTTCTCTCATTATTTAAGACTATATCAGCTGTCATCTATTCTAATCTACTGGGGTCTCTGAGACAACAGTACAGCTGTTTGCTGACTAAAAGATCCAATATGAATGAAATTAAAGCTAGGCAGACTACTGAACATTATTATAGTTATAGGTAACCAACACAGTACAATTTCTCTGGGAAGGATGTGCTTAAGAGGGACAGAAACAATAACATCAATTACAATTGTACCACTTACTGTGTACTACAACCCAGTATCATGCTAAGTATCACTAGCATGCACTATTATCTAAACCAATACTAGGTGTTTCATATACCATCTCATAATAACCCCATGAAACAGCCTCTAACATTATCCTCACTTCCCAGAGGGAGAATTAGGAAATTAGTTTGTCCAAGGAGACAGGCAAGGCCAGGATACACACCCTGATATGACTCCAAATCCTTAGATCTTATCCACTGTTAAAAGAGTTGAGAAAATATTACTTGAGCACTAAGTGAGAGGGAATACACAGCATTTGAAAGGAGGTTTAGACAAAGTAAAACATAAAGGAAGCTTAAGCAGGGAAATCCTTCTTCTAATCTTAAATGTGTAAAACCAAGTCAAATCAATGGTAATTGCGGCAAGTCTTCAAGGCAACAATGAAAAAACCTGTGCAAAAGAAAGAAGCAGGCTTCAACTGGTAGTCCAGTGATTTAGAATTCACCTGCCAATGCAGGGGACATGGGTTTGGTCCCTGGTCTGGGAAGATTCCACATGCTGCTACAGAGTAACTAAGCCCAAGAACTCCAATTGCTGAAGCTCATGTGCCCTAAAGTCTATGTTCTGCAACAAGATAAGCCACCACAAGAAGCCCTTGAATTGCAACTACAGAGTAGTCCCTACTCACTGCAACTAGAGAAAGCCTGTACACAGCAACAGAGTCTCAGTGCAGCAAAAAAAAAAAAAAAAAAAACAGAAGCAATCAACTTTGAGTAATAATCAAAAATTAGATTGACTAGTTAGAAAACTTATGTGATATTTATTCCTCATCCTGAAGCAAAGATTCAATTTTCCTAAAATGTCATGAAATGGGTCCACTTTCAGTTATTTAAACTGAATGCTAGAACTGAACACAATCAAGACAACTAGACCCTAGTGTGCAACACTCCAGTTGAAAATCAAAAGTAGCACTTACCATTTCACAGTCAAGGCCAAAGAGAGGACTGTTGTCTGTTACAGAACCATTACATTTGGTAGGCACAAAGTTTTCACAGTCAGGAAAACCTAGGAGGAAAAGGAATAAAACATTTACCTTTAGAACTAGAAATGGTAAATATCACTCCTATATTTATTCAGGGAAAACTGAGATTCCACATTTGTGGGGCATTTCTCTATATTAGACACCTGAAATATGAAGATTAAATGAGATAATTTCTGTCCTTAATTTTTTATCCATCTACTCATTTTTATATTTGGGGAGAATAATGTAGGCTGCTGTTATTGGGGATGCTAGGGCCTAGGTTTCCTTGCAGTTACCAAGTAACAATTTTTTCCCCCTTATTAGCAATAACAAATTGTACCTAAATCCAAAGTCACGGGACCTTTTCCATGTATGCACTAACAGAGGATGAATAAAGTATGCAAATGACTGTATGTGGTATTGCTGAAGCTGAAACTCCAGTACTTTGGCCACCTCATGCGAAGAGTTGACTCACTGGAAAAGACTCTGATGCTGGGAGGGATTGGGGGCAGTAGGAGAAGGGGACGACCGAGGAAGGGATGGCTGGATGGCATCACGGACTTGATGGACATGAGTCTGAGTGAACTCCAGGAGATGGTGATGGACAGGGAGGCCTGGTGTGATGCGATTCATGGGGTCACAAAGAGTCGGACATGACTGAGTGACTGAACTGAACTGAAACAAAACAAGAAAAAGTAGGAATGAAATTCCATCATAGCAGAGATCTGAAAGGATTTCACTGAAGGTCGAAAGTTTAACTAACATTCACCATATACACTCTAGTACCCTTAAAATTTCTCTGAGATCTCTTTTTAGAAATGTGCTGCATTTTCTAGACTCCCAGCCTGAAAATTCCCTACAGAGGCTCAGATATAGGCTTAGGATACCCCTTCCTAAGTCAATAAATCAGGCACATTCATCTCAGAAGCCCAAAAGTGTCTGAATCACTGAAGATTCCTACCTTCAGAGAGAAGCTGAAACAGTTAAAGGTAACATTTAGATTTTATCTGACAAGAAACTAAGGGGAGTATGAAAAGCTTTGACCAGTTTCTATGTCACAGTACCTTGAAATTTCCAACTGATTACAATTAAAAGAATCAAAACAGTCTAACCCAAAAGGAATATTCTCAAATCTTGGAGACATGGTACTTGCTGACCTCCGTATCTGTAGTATTAGTATCAATAATACCACAAAATAACTTTTTTAAAGCACTATGTGCCCCATGCTAAGCTTTTTCTGTACATTAACTCAATCTTCACGGCAATCCTATGATATATGAACTGTTAACTCCATCTTACAAATAGCTTTTTTACTTTAAGTAAATCTATTTTAAGAGGAAATTTATGTATCCAGAATACAAAAAGATCTCCAGTAATAAAAAAAAGACAGCCCAATTAAAAAATGGACAAAGGATCTGAAAAGATATACAAATGGCCAATAAGCATATAATGAGATGCTGAATATCATCAGCCATCAGAGAAATACAAACCAAAATCACAATGAGATACTAATTCACATTAGGATGGGTATAATCAAAAAGAGTATAACAAGTGTTGGTAAGGATGTGCAAAAATTGGAAACCTTATACATTGCTGGAGGGAATGTAAAATGGTGCAGCTGCCTTGTAAAACAGTTTGGGGGGAAGCGGTCCAAAGATAGAGGAGAAATAGGATGGGGAGACCACTTTCTCCCCAACTAATTCATCAAAAGATCATTTGAATGTTGAGCAACTTCTACAAAACAACTTCTGAACACTGGTGAGGACACCAGGCACCCACAAAGGCAGTCCAATCTCTTTGAAAGGAGGTAGGACAAAATCTAAGACAGAAGATTTAGGGATGGAGACCCATCCTGGGGAGGGAGTCATGAAGGAGGAGAAGTTTCCAAACAGTAGGAAGCCCTCTCACAGGCATGTCTGTGGGGAGTTTTGGAATCTTAAAGGGCAACACAACCAGGAGAAAAAAAAAAAACCCACAGAATATGTGCAACTACAAGTGGAGATGGAGAAGTGGCATAGAGGCTCATGACAAGGATCGGGCCTGAATGCCCTGAGGACAATCTGAGGGAGCTAATGTGAGACAGCAATCCAAACCATGGGCTCCACAGAGACAAGAAAAAAAGACCTTTCCCTCAAAAGGCTCTAACAACACATGGTGACCCCTGGTGTACTCACATAACAGAGGATTGAGCAAATACCAAAGGACAGCAAGCTGGCTGCTGTATAGGGCTCTCCCTCCCTAAAGGCAGAAAGATAGGCATGTGACTGCCAGAGCTGGGAGGCAAAAGGCTGCTGCAATCTTGGCCCCAGAGACAACATCTTCCAACAAACTGAGCAGGCTCCCAGTTGCTAACCATGTCTTCCTGGGATCCTGGACAGTTGACATCTGCCAGGAGTATCGCAGCCTGAGATCAGCTCCCCAGAGGGGACACATGGCATATCTGGGACTGTGCTCTCACTGCACACCTGGGAAACCAAGCAGCCAGGACCTGGGAGGTGAATAAGACACACAGCCCACCTGGAACAGTGTAGTCGCCAAACACCAGGTCTCACATAAGCTGCTTGGACCTTGGAAGGGCACAAAACGCACAGCCCATCTGGGTCTGTCCCTCCGTGGAGAATCCAAGAACCTGAGCAGCTTAGACCTGGGAAGTGCACAGAATGCAGGGCGTACTTGGGACAGCGCCCTTGCAGAGCACCCTGGAGCCTGAGAAGTGTGGACCCAGGAAGTACATGCCGCCTTGGGCTGTGGCACACCCAGTGTGGTCTATCTACCATGAGCACTCCCCACATGCCAGCAGTATTTGTTTGCAGTGTCCCTCCCTCCCCACAACACAACTGAACAAGTGAGCCTAAATAAGTGGCCACCTTTGACCCCCGTGTCAGGGCGGAAATTATACACTGAAGAGATTTGCAAACAGAGGAAGCCAAAATAAAGAAGGAGGAACCACTCTGGAAGTGACAGGTGCCTCAGACTAAAACTCGGCAGTTAATACTGAGACTGTGCACATTTGAGGGGCACCTATAGAACTTGAGAACAACTACAAGCTGGAACAAGGGACTATCTGACACTGAACTGACCCCACACTGTTCATAACAGCTCCATAGAAATTCCTAGATTTATTTTTACTGTTATCGCTTCTTAATTTTTTAAAAAAATTTTAGTTCTTTATTACTCCTTTACCTTTCATTTTTATAGCCTACTATTACCTTTCAAAAAAAACTTAGTTTTTTAAAACAAATTCTATATATATAATTTTTTTTAATTTTTGTGATTTTGTTTTATATTTTTTATATTGTACTTATAAGAGTCTAACCTCTATTCTAGGTTTTTAATCTTTGCTTCTTGATATTTGTTAGCAATTTTGTACCTTTAAGAATCTAGTGTTCAGTATCCATTTTCATTTAGGGATTTGATTACTGGCTTGACTGCTCTCTCCCCTTTTGACTCTCCCTTTTTCACTTGAGGTCAACTCTATCTCCTTCCTCCATCTTCTCTTCTCTACATAACTCTGTGAATCTCCCTGGTGTCCCTGGCTATGGAGAATTGTTTCGCCATTAACCTAAGGGTTTTATCTTCTGTGCTGTATGGAAGGAGAAGTCTTAAGGCTACAGTAAGAGAAGGACTGAAAGCCAGAGGCAGGATGCTTAACTCCAAAACTTTAGAACATCAGAGAACTCTTGACTCCAGGGAACATTAATAGACAAGAGCTCACCCAAAAGTCTCCACAACTACACTGAAACCAAGCTCCAACCAAGAGCCAGTAAGTTCCAGTCCAAGACAAGCCACACTAATTCTCCAGCAAAACAGGAACACAACCCTGAACATTAAAAGACGAGCTGCCCAAAGCCATGCCAAACCCATTCAGTACAGTTCAGTTCAGTCGCTCAGTCGTGTCCGACTCTTTAACTACTGGACACTTCATTGCACTCCAGAGAGAAGAGATCCAACTCCACCCACCAGAACCCAGACGCAAGTTCGCCAAACCAAAAAAAAAACTTGACAAGCCACTATTCCAACCCCATCCACAGGGAGCAGACTTCACAATTAAGAGGAACCACAAACTTCCAGCCTGCAGAAAGGGCACCCCAAACACAGTAATCTAAACAGAAGAAAAACGCAGAGAAATATTCAGCAGGTGAAGGAACATGACAAACCAAAGAGGAGGAGATGGGGAGTCTACCTGAAAAAGAATTCAAAATAATAGTAAAGATGATCCAAAATCTTAAAAACAAAATGGAGTTACAGATAAGTAGACTAGAAACAAGGATTGAGAAGATACAAGAAATATTTAACAAAGACCTAGAAGAAATAAGGAAGAGTCAATTAATAATGAACGATGCAATAACTGAGATTAAAAGCACTCTGGAGGGAACAAACAGTAGAATAACTGAGGCAGAAGAGAGGATAAGTGAGGTGGAAAATAGAATGGTGGAAATAAATGAAGCAGAGAGGAAAAAAGAAAAGAATTAAATGACAACAACCTCAGAGAACTCTGGGACAATATTAAACACCCCAACACTGGAATCATAGGTGTCCCAGAAGAAGAAAACAAAAGGAAAGGGCATAAGAAAACACTTGAGGCGATAACAGTAAAAAACTTCCCAAAATGGGGAAGGAAATAGCCACCCAAGTCCAAAAAACCCAGAGAGTCCCAAACAGGATAAATCCAAGGTGAAACACCCCAAGACACATATTAATCAAACTAACAAAGATAAAACACAAACAGCAAATATTAAAAGCAGCAAGGGAAAAAGCAACAAATAACACACAAGAGGAATCCCGTAAGGATAACAGGTGATCTTTCAATAGTAACTCTTCAGGCCAGAAGTGAATAGCAGGACATAGTTATGAAAGAGAATAACCTACAACCAAGATTACTCTACCCAGCAAGGATCTCATTCAGATATAAAGGAGGAAACAAAAGTTTTACAGACAAGCAAAAGCTGAGAGAATTCAGCACCACCAAACCAGCTCTTCAACAAATGTTAAAATATCTTCTCTAGACAGGAAACACAGAAAAGGTTTATAAAAAAGAACCCAAAACAACAAAGCAAATGGTAATGGGATCATACTTATCAATAATTATGGTAAATGTAAATGGGTTAAATATTCCAACCAAAAGAAAAAGACTGGCCAAATGGATACAAAAATAAGACCCCTTATATATGCTGTCTACAAGAAACCCACCTCAAACCAAGGGACACATACAGACTGAAAGTGAAGGGCTGGAAAAAGTTATTTCATACAAATGGAGACCAAAAGAAAGCAGGAGTAGCAATACTCATATCAGATAAAATAGACCTTGAAATAAAGACCATGATAAGAGATAAAGAATGACACTACATAATGATCAAAGGATCAATCCAAGAAGAAGATATAACAATCATAAATATATATGCAACCAACATAGGGGCACATCAATACATAAGGCAAATGGTAATGAGTATGAAATAGGAAATTAACAGTGACACAATAATAGTGGGGGACTTTACTACCCCACTCACACCTATGGATAGATCAACCAAACAAAATTAGCAAGGAAACATGAGCTTTAAATGATACAATAGACCAGTTAGACCTAATTGATATCTATAAGGCATTTCACCCAAAAATAATGAATTTGCCCTTTTTCTCAAGTGCAAACAGAACATTCTCCAGGATAGATCACATCCTGGGCCATAAATCTAGCCTTGGTAAATTTTAAAAAATTGAAATCATTTCAAGCATCTTTTCTGATCACAATGCAGTAGGATTAGATGTCAACTACAAGAAAAAACTATTTAAAAATATAAACATATGAAGGCTAAACAACACACTTTTGCATACCAACAGATCATGGAAAAAATAAAAAAGGAAATCAAAATATGCATAGAAACAAATGAAAATGAAAACACAACAACCCCAAACCTATGGGATTCAGTAAAAGCAGTGCTAAGAGGAAGGTTCACAGCAATACAAGCCTACCTCAAAAAAGAAGAAAAACATCAAATAAACAACCTAACTTTACACCTAAAGCAACTAGAAAAAGAAGAAAAGAAGAACCCCAAAGTTGGTAGAAGGAAAGAAATCATAATAATCAGAGCAGAAATAAATGAAAAAGAAACAAAGGAGACTATAGCAAAGATCAACAAAACTAAAAGATTCTTTGAGAAGGTAAATAGACAAACTTAGCCAGACTCATCAAGAAAAAAAGAAGAATCAAACCAATAAAATTAGAAATGAAAACGAAGAATCACAACAGACAACACAGAAATACAAAAGATCATAAGAGAGTACCATGAGCAATTATATGCCAATAAAATGGACAACTTGGAAGCGATGGACAAATTCTTAGAAAAGTATAACCTTCCAAAACTGAACCAGGAAGGAAGAGAAATCTTAACAGACCCATCATCACAAGCATGGTATCAAAACTGTAATAAAAAATCTTCCAACAAACAAAAGCCCAGGACCAGATGGCTTCACAGGTGAATTCCACCAAAAAATTACAGAAGTGCTAAAACCTATCCTACTCAAACTCTTCCAGACAATTGCAGAGCAAGGTAAATTCCCAAACTCATTCTATGAGGCCACCATCACCCTAATACCAAAAACAGACAAAGATGCCACAGAAAAAGAAATCTACAGCCCAATACCACTGATGAACATAGATGCAAAAATCCTCAACAAAATTCTAGCAAACAGAATCCAACAACATACTAACAAGATCACGCATCATGACCAAGTGGACTTTATCCCAGAGATGCAAGGATTCTTCAATATTTGCAAATCAATCAATGTGATATACCATATTAACAAAATGAAAGATAAAAACTATATGATTATCTCAATAGATGTAGAGAAAGCCATTGGCAAAATTCAACACCCATTTATGATAAAAATTCTCCAGAAAGCAGGCATAGAAGGAACATACCTCAACATAATAAAAGCCATATATGACAAACCCATAGTAAACGTTATCCTTAATGGCAAAAAATTAAAAGCATTTCCTCTAAAATCAGGAGCAAGACAAGTCTTGTTCACCACTTTCACCACTACTATCTAACATAGTTTCGGAAGCCCTAGCCACAGCAATCAGAGAAGAAAAAGAAATAAAAGGAATCCAGAATGGAAAAGAAGTAAAACTCACCTTTTGCAGATGACATAATCCTGGACATAGAAAACCCTGAAGACACCACCAGAAAATTACTAGAGCTAATCAATGATATAGTAAAGTTGAAGGATATAACATTAACACAGAGAAATCTCTTGCATTCCTATACACTAACAATGAAGAAACAAAAAGAGAAATTAAGGAAATAATCCCATTCACCACTGCAATGAAAAGAATAAAATACTTAGGAATACATTTACCTAAAGAAACAAAAGACCTATATACAAAAAACTATAAAACAATGATGAAAGAAATCAAAGATGACACAAATAGATGGAGAAATACCATGTTTGTGGACTGAAGAATCAATATAGTAAAAATGAGTTTACTACCCGAATTAATCTATAGATTAAATTCAATCCCTATAAAGCTACCAACAGTATTTTTCACAGAACCAAAACAAATAATCTCACAATTTGTATGTAAACACAAAAAAACCTCAAATAGCCAAAGCAACCTTGAGAAAGAAGAATGGAACGGGAGCAATCAACCTGCCTGACTTCAGACTATACTACAAAGCTACAGTCATCAAGACAGTATGGCACTGGCACAAAGACACACACCTATGGACACCTTATCTTTGACAAAGGAGGCAAAATATACAATGGAGAAAACACAATCTCTTTAACAAGTGGTGCTGGGAAAACTGGTCAACTACACGTAAATGAATGAAACTAGAACACTTTCTAACACCATACACAAAAATAAATTCAAAATCGATTAAAGATCTTCATGTAAGACCAGAAACTATAAAGCTCTTGGAGGAAAACATAGGCAGAACACTCTGACATAAATTACAGCAAGATTCTCTATGACCCACCTCCCAGAGTAACGGAAATAAAAACAAAAAACAACAAATGGGACATAATTAAACTTAAATGCTTTTGCACAATGAAGGAAACTATAGGCAAGGTGAAAAGGCAGCCGTCAGAATGGGAGAAAATAACAGCAAATAAAACAACTGACAAAGAATTAATCTTTAAAATATATAAGCAGTTCATGCAGCTCAATACCAGAAAAACAAAAGACCCAATCAAAAAGTGGGCCAAAGAACTAAACAGACATTTCTCCAAAGAAGACATACAGATGGCTAACAAAAATGAAAATATGAATGAGTGTTTTAACATCACTCGTTACTAGAGAAATGCAAATCAAAACCACAATGAGGTACCATCTTATGTGGGTCAGAATGGCTGCCATCAAAAACTCTACAAACAATAAATGCTGGAGAGGGTGTGGAGAAAAGGGAACCTTTTTACACTGTTGGTGGGAATACAAACTAGTACAGCCACTATGGAGAACAGTGTGGAGATTCCTTTAAAAAACTGGAAACAGAACTGCCATATGACCCAACAATTCCACTGCTGGGCATACACACCGAAGAAACCAGAATTGAAAGAAACACATGTACCCCAATGTTCACTGCAGCACTGTTTACAATAGCTAGGACATGGAAGCAACCTAGATGTCCATCGGCAGAGAATGGATAAAGAAGCTGTGGTACATATACACAATGGAATATTACTCAGCTATTAAAAAAAGAATGCATTTGAGTCAGTTCTAATGAGGTGGGTGAAATTAGAGCCTATTATATGGAGTGAAGTGAAACAGAAACACCAATACGGTATACTAACACTGTATATATGTAATTTATATGGAATATATATGGGATTTATAAAGACAGTAATGACGACCCTATCTGTAAGACAGCAAAAGAGACACAGATGTAAAGAACAGAGATTTGGACTATGTGGGAGAAGGCGAGGGTGGGATAATTTGAGAGAATAACATTGAAACATGTATATTACCATATGTAAAACAGATGACCTGTACAAGTTTGACACATGAAGCATGGCACTCGAAGCTGGGTCAACCCAGAGTGATGGGGTAGGGAGGGATGTGTGAGGGGTGGGTTCAGGATGGGAGGACACATATTCACCCATGGCTGATTCATGTTGATGTTTGGCAAAAACCACCACAATATTGTAAAGTAATTAGCCTCCAATTAAAATAAATAAATGAGTAAATTATTTTAAATTTTTAAAAAAGGAAAAAAAAAGACAGTCTGGTAGTTCCTTAAAAGGATAAACAGAGTTACCATAGGATTTGGTAGGTATATACCCTTTGCTACATACTTATGAAAAATGAAAACATATACCCATGCAAAAAACTTTCATCTGGATGTAGCATTATTCACAACAGCCCCAAAGAATAAACAACTCAAATGTCATCAACTGATGACTGGATAAATAAACTGTATAAACATACATGGAATATCATTAGAATGAAAATAAATGACATAATAATACATGCTACAACATGGATAAACCATGAAAATTTTATGCTAAGCTAAAAAAAACAGTTACAAAAGACCACATATTGTGTGATTCCATTTATATTTCATAATAGGTAAAACTATTAACAGAGAGTAACTAGTAGTTGCCTTGGGCTAAAGGGCATTGCAGGAAATGATAGTACAAGGTTTCTTTTGGGGTGAGGAAAGTGTTCTAAACTGATTGCGGCAATAGTTGACGAAATCTGCAAACATACTAAAAACTATTGAAATTGTATACTTTAAATGGGTGAACTGTATGATAGGTTACTTATATCTCAATAGGGCTTTTTTTTTTTAAAGAAATTATAACATTACTGCTGTGATTAAGAGGTAATAAATAAAAGAATTTTTATTAAAGTCTTACTACATAACTGACCAAGGCTCTGAGCCTAGACCTATTTATTAAAGAAAATGGAGGTGGGGGTGGGTGGGAGGAAGATTAGAAGTACTAGAGAAGTGTTAAAATGTTAAAGACATACTGACTTCAATACACTAAAAAGGAATGAAAGAAAAATAAAAAAGGAATATTTTTTTATTCCCACAAAATATTTCAATGTTATTTAAGGTCATGTTCATGTACTATGTAAAATCAGTCACAGTATACATCCTATACTTTACGAAACATTGCACTTAAAGTATTTCCTCTTTAATAGAGGATGGAATAAGTCACTTGGAAATCGGTCCATAAAAACAAACTTTCAACAGTAATATTTTTAAACAAACTGACAGATATTCTTCCATTGTTGCCAACACAGGATAAAATCTATACCAACCTTGTAATGGAAAGTGATATGTTTTCATTTCCTCCTTTGTGAGAAGGCATCTAGTCAAGCCCACTTTCTTAGAGCCATACTTTTGAATGATGGGGTCTTTCTGCAAGTTGATGCTAATTTTTGAGCTAGCAAAATGTAAAGACCCTGAAACAAAGACAATCACATATGTTATAAAGTATATTTATAAGACCTCAGAGGACATGTCTTTTAATGATGTATAGATCAAAAGGTTTATAAGCCCAATCCCAACTTTAAAGGAGCTTGCATTCTAATATATTTACAGAAGCACAAAGCAAAAATAACTCTCAAATGGGTTGTAACAATAAAAGCTATAAAAGGGAAAGGGAGAATACACTGGCTGAGATAGTCAGAAATGGTTCAAGAGAGGAAAAGACTAGCTGAGTCTAGTCTTAAAGGGCAGAATTCAGATATTTGCTGTATTAAACTAGCCTGTTAACAATGGACAGGGAAGCCTGGCATACTGCAGTCCATGGGGATGCAGACTCAGACATGACTGAGCAACTAAACTGAACTGAAACTAGTCTGTTACAGTGTCTGCCACTCCTAATAAGTCTACTGCACCCCTAACCACTTGCTCAAACACAAGCCTGTTCTTTAAGAAGCAGCAGTTACTGATTGGATTAAGAGTGGGGACCTGGCTAAAGAGGGAGCCAATTATAAACTGACCAGTAATTTGGTATTCCTTGCCATGCTCAAAAAGAATAAGGGTATCAGCTAAGCTGATCAGCTTTCTTGCTTCCAAAACTGAAGTAGAAATACAGAGAACAGACCGGTTAGAACAGAAAACAAAGAAGCTAAGATGCCATGAAAAGGATAAAGAAAAGGTCTTCACCAGAGGCACTTAGATTCTTGATGTCTTTCTAGTCCATAGGCATCCTTCAAATAATATCCTCTCACTTAAGGTGGCCTAAATGGGTATCTGGTCCTGGCAACCCAAACAGCCAAAATATCAGAAATAAGAAAAGAGGGCATTCCAAGTAAGAGAAATGTACAAACCAAACTTGGTGAGGTAATGACTAGACAAGTCAGGGAGGACAAAAGATCTTTGTAGAAGAGCAGTATAAGAAACAAGTTGAAAGAAGAGGGAAAAAGTGAACTGTAGACCACTATGAACTTCAGGCTCAAGAGTTTGGACTTATGGAGCAACAGAAAGCTCCTGAGAAGGGAAGTGGCATAACCAAACACTACTTTAAGAAAGATCAATCTCAAAGATATGTAGAAAATGTAGTAGAGAGAAAAATGACTTTGCAATAATTCTGGCAAAAAAAAAAGTCTGGATTAAGATGGTGGAGGGATGGAAGAAAAAGGATAAAAGAAACATTACAGAAGAAAAACTGATAAAGCATAGTGACAGAATAATTCAATTCAGTCAACAAAATATTTACTGAGTACTTATTATATGCCTGGAATTGCTCTACCCAGTAGATTCCCCAATGAACAAAATCAACAAATTCTCCTAAATTCTAGTTGAGAAGATGTACAATAAACAAATACATAATATATTAGGTGAGGATAAGGTAAAGGAGGAATGGGAGTGCTAGGGCAGGAAAAGGGTTAATGTCATATATTTTATAATCAGGGAAGGTCTCTTATAAAGTAACATTTGAATAGAGATTCTTAATAGCAAAGGGAATGAGTCATGCAGATTGGGTATGGGGAGCCAAAATAAAAGAAATTCTAAAATTCAAGACTGGTGTCTTAGAGAAAAACAACACTAACAGGAAAGAGGATTTGAAGGTGGAAGTCTATTATTTAAGGATGAAAAAAAATGCTTTTAATTATGCTACAATTGAGGGTACAATGGAATATCCAGGTAGCAACATCCAGCAGGCAGATGAGAAAATGTAGGCCTGGAATTTGGGACATCAAAGCCAAAGATACGGGAGTTATCCCCAGAAGAGGTGGGTAAACTGGAGAATAATAGATGAATATTTCAAAGAAAGACTAAAGTGAAGAAAGATCAAAGTGCTATGGACTTTGGACTATAACTTGGACTTTGATATTTAGGTTGGGAAACTGAAGCAAAATCCTTAGGACAGAGAATTAGCTATAACCCTCTAGTTCCTCAATGCTTACAGAATAAACCCAAAATTCTTAGCATGGCATTTACAGCCTGCAAAACATTTAAACCTACCTCTAAGCCTCATCTCTCACTACTACATCCCCTCTTATTCCATCTCCACCCCTAGTCACCCTCAACAATCCATATTCTTCAGTCACATCAATTTCTTTTTTTCAGATTACATCCTTTCTTTTACAACTCAATGGTTTTACATGAGTTTTGAATCTCATAATGACTACTCTGTAATTCACTCAAATATGTCAAAACATAGTAGATGTCAAATTAAATGAAATTGCAGGTCTGATATGGACATCTATTAGAAAGAAGGAAAGGGAAACAATGCAAAGATAGGAAGTAAGATGCTTTTGAGCTAGAAGATAATAGGAAACACAGTGATGAAGAATATGGAAAGGAATCATTGGTTCTTCCTCACCACTTTTTCATGTTCCCTCAGTGCAACTATTCAATAATTTAAATGATTTCTGAATATACATACAAAAAGCATTATTGAACAATACTTACCTTACTATCTGCAATGAACTGTTAAGGTCTATTCCATCACTCACCTCCTTGCCCCTCAAAAGACAAGGTCAGCTATAACTTGCTAATGGGACACAACCCAGTCTGAAAAACACTGCTATTGTGGATATTTATACTTTAGCTGGCCAGCATCTAAACTTGCCTATTCCCCATTGTGGGTAGTATTAGTGAGCATCCCCTCATTAGTAAGAGGTAAGATCTTCCTTCCCATTTGTACATTTGTGTGTACAAAGACCCAGGGACAGTTTAAAAATGATTCACAGTGATTCATAAGAATCTACTGTCAGTGATAACCAGGGAATATACTTTTCTTTTTCCTTAAACACACACACACACACACACAAAATCGCTTTTCTGCTTAATTTAATTGGAATTGAGTTTTGTTGTTTGCAAAAATAAACTTGACTGATAAACCTACTTGTAAGCATATCCAAGGGCTTCCCCGGTGACTCAGCAGCAATGAATCTGCCTGCAGATGTGGCAGGAACCGGGGGGTTCAATCCCTGGGTCAGGAAGATCCCCCTAGAGAAGGAAATAGCAACCCACTCTAGTATTCCTGCCTGACAAATCCATGGACAGAGGAGCCTGGTGGGCTACAGTCTATGGAGAGGCAAAGAGTCAGACATGACTTAGTGACTAAGGAACAACAAAGCATATCCATATGAGCAAATCATCAAACCAGAGTCATAATCATACCTTCCATTGCTTTGGGCAGATTCCCAATTATTTGTTTCTTTTGCAGCCCGATGATATCAGCTAGGAAATCAGATGAAGGGGGAGGCAAGCGGAATTTCTGAAAATACATAACAGGCTTTTACAAAAACGTTTGAAAGCAGTTAAAATACTGTCAAAGGTCTAGACTCAGTGCTATGCTATGTAGACTCAGCTCAGCGCTATGAAAAATCTGGACCTTAACTGTTTGCATTGTAAAATGAGAACTGTTTCCTTAATGTGTAAAAATGACTGAATAAGTGAAATACCATTTATCCTACTCTAGCAATTTGCTTTGCTTCACATTATACTAAAGAAATAAACATTAAAAAACTTGTAACTCAGAAAAGCAGAGTACCCTTTATTTTTCAAAGCACTTTCATATGCATTACTTTAGTGGATAACATGCCAGGTAAAAATGACACAGAAAAGCAATGATTGAGAGTTCAAGCCTCAGGCTCACCTGGGCTTAAATTCCAGCTCAACCACTTACTAGCTGTAACTCGGACGCATTACTCAGTTTCCTTACGAATAAAATGGGAATTTTAAAAAGTATCTCTTATAAGACTATTCTGAGAATTAAAGATGATGCATGCTAAGTATGAGTAATAAAGGGCTGAGCACATAGGTAGTATTCAACAAATTAAAGCAGAAAAGAAAATGAAGACCCAAGGAGAATTAGGTTAGGGCTAACAAATTCAAATGCTCTCCAGGGTAAATGGATGAAACAGTCTGATAAAGAATGGAGGAGGCTATGGGAAAATGAAGAGTACATGCCCTTTCTAAAGAAGACAGCAGCTATTCAGCTCCAGATACTGTTTTAAGGGAACTCAATCTTGTGATATTGTCAAGAGAGGCCAAGAAATATGGATTTTATATAAATTTTATAATTTTCAAAAACACCAATGCCCAAATAATATGTGACAATGTCAACTACAATTTGGGAACTATAGATTACAGCCTGGGAACTATAGATTGCAATCTGAGAT
The DNA here is from genome assembly GCF_016772045.2 of Ovis aries. Taxonomy (NCBI): domain Eukaryota; kingdom Metazoa; phylum Chordata; class Mammalia; order Artiodactyla; family Bovidae; genus Ovis; species Ovis aries. Next base: position 19,068,436 of record NC_056077.1, on the reverse strand, counting down.
TCTGCCTAGATAACCAAAAGGAAAAATCAGAGACAAATCTAATCCCAACACAAGGTATCAATTGTAGCCTTTTTAGCTTTCTACAACTTCTACTTCTTGTTCAATGAGGCTGCCAAGCAGCACAATTAATATATGCACTAGTCTCGAAGTGTGAGAACCTGACTCAAGTCCAAATAAAAAGTTTTCTTGACTTACATGTTTGAATGCCTTTCGGAGAAATCCAAATTCCAAATAGAACTTGTAAAAGTGTAGCTGACTCAATCCCTGCAGTATAAAAACCACCACATTTTTCAGGTGGTTTTGGTGAAAAAGCTGGCACCAGCTGTTGAAAAATCAAACCAATACAGCTAAGACTGAAACTTTTAAGTCAGTTACAGGCATTCAGAAGGGAAGTGTGAAAAATGCACTGAGCAACAGCTATCAGAGTTTATCACTGCTCATTGACTGCCTGGAAATGAAGAACAGCAATTACAGCACAGAATTTAAACAAAGATCTCTTGAGGTAATTATTTATTTCATTCAAATCAAGTAGAATACCAAGTGAAACACAATGAATTCAAATCTAAAATCTTATTAAGATGTGTTTTAAACTGGAACTAATTAAGCTCAATTTACAAAGGCGTACCTTCAACACCCTAATCTGCTCTACAATCCTTTCTATGGAAGTAGCACATGACTGGCTTCAAGAAAGCCAGTTTTAGATAAAGTAACAGAGCAATGGCAGTATCTATTAATGCAGAGAGGGTTTTTGAGGTATTTAGCTACCCAACCCCCAGACAGAAGTATATATCTGAAAATCTCTCTATTGGCACATACACAAACACAATTTTCATTAGACATTTAAAAATGGCACTAAGGATACCAGAACAGTCATATTCTCTTTGCCCTTGATTTGTAAAGAAGAAAAAAGATTGGAATTCTTAATATATGATGTTATTTCAATCAGGTCTCCATCAGAGGTTATAAACTAAAATACCTATAGCAGCCAAACAGATAATATAAATAAGGGAAGCAGGCCAGATGGGACATTGAAGTATACATCTAAAATGAGAGGCCAATATTCATAAGGACAGTTGCCAGAATTTTTTTAAGAAATATGGATTTTTACAAAGGAATTTCCAATTTAAATTGCTGGTAATTTTGTTTAAAAAATTAGGACATTCTGGGTGGGCAAATAAAAAATGTCAGGCAGATATGGTTCCCTAGATACAAATTTGAAACCTCAGGTCTATATCCATCTAAAGTTCATCTCATACCTGGGTTTAGGAAAACTGGATTTGCCCAGAACTGCATACTTCAGCAATTCACATAGCTGGCCATGGGTTACTTCACAGTTTTCAGCAAATAAAATGGTAGATAATCGAGCTTTCTGCAAAAGTAAATCAAGGCATGACAGATTATGATTATAAACAACAGCAACAAAAACAAGGCAAATTTTAAAATACTCTAGTTTCTTATTATTTTACCATAATATAAACATAAGGAGGGTTCTAATTAATTAGAAATGAAGGCCTAAAACAACCTGTGATATGACAGTATTACTAAGATATTTAATAAACACTGATACGGAACCTTAATTATAGATATCCCTAGCTTGTTATGTGCTAGTAATAGCAGGATGAATAAAATATGCTGTTAAGAAGCCCATTCTACCAGGGAGAAAAAATGCAGAAACAGGTAATTCCTGTTTAAGATATAGGTGCTGTTCTAAAGATAAAGGAGCAAAGAGGCTAAAACTAACTGTCTTGGGGGGTTGGAGAATTTTAGAGACAGCATAACTGAGATGAAAATAATGGAACCGGACCTTGAAAGTAGAGTCAGCCAGGTAGGAGGAAACATTGTGCCTAAATACGTAGTTTGGTTTGGCTGGAGCCAAGACTGCCTGTTTCGTAGAGCAATGGAGATATGAGAGGAAAGTGAAGTTGGAGTCAGATCATAGAAGACCAACGTGGCCTAAACAAAGGAGTCAGACTTTAAGCCTCTCCTTAAAACAGCTTTGTACTTACATAAAGTTATTAAAGTTATTCATGCTTATTAAAAAAGTCAGATAATAGAGAAGAGTAAAACTGACAATAGATAGGTGAAAATAAGTCACCTGTACTTGTACAATTCAAGTACAACTCATATCATTTTTCCTTTGGTCTGAGAGGCCTCAGAGTAACAGCTGTTAGGAGTTCAAGCCCCGGAGTTCCACTACCTAAGGTCAAATACCAAGCTCTACCATTCTAAGTGCCATAAGATGTTAAGAGGTTAGGGACAAGTACTTTGATCTAAGACTAAGGTTTTTTCATTTATAGAATAATTATAATTCTATCTTATGAGATTATTGGGAAAACCAACAAGGTAATGTACTGAGGCAAGAGTAATGTACTGAAGCCAGTGCCCAACATACCCTAAGATAAGTAAACACCAGATATTATTACTGCTATTTTCCCATGTGACTATTTAAAGCTAATGCTGAGCACTTACCCACTTCTTACCCACATCTATAAAATCATTTAATTCTTTGTAAGTAGGCACTACTATTAACCCCATTTTACAAATAAAGAAATGGAGGAACGACAGAAAAGTGGAGAACCAAAATCAGAATGCAGGCTCCAAAGCTCAAACCCTTTTCATCTCTAGCCTATACTGTCCCCAAGGGATTACAGTTTACATTGTTTTGTAACCAACTCCCTCCACGACAAAAAACCAAAAACAAAAAACCCCAGGGAAGTCTAGTGGTTAGGATTTGGCACACTGTAATTGCTATAGCTCAGGGTTCAGTCCCTGGTAAGGGAAAAGAGATACTGCAAGCCGCTTGGTATGGGGATTGGGGCGGGGGGGTGGCGCGGAAATCTGTAAATATCTTTCCATAGCTGTTAAATATAACAAACATCAACTTTAATAATCTACTCTCTCAATTCACCTAAAAACTTACAGCTTACCTAAAAAAAATTACCTATTGATGACACTTGTTTAAATTAAAACAGTATTATGATGAGGATCCTTGTATAGACATCCTTGCACACCTATTTTCTCAGGATAAATTCCTGGTCAAATAATCATGTACATTGTACAGGAGACAGAGATCAAGACTATGCCCGTGGAAAAGAAATGCAAAAAAGCAAAATGGATGTCTGAGGAGGCCTTACAAATAGCTGACACAAGAGAAGTGAAAAGCAAAGGAGAAAAGGAAAGATATAAGCATCTGAATGCAGAGTTCCAAAGAATAGCAAGGAGAGATAAGAAAGCCTTCTTCAGCGATCAATGCAAAGAAAGAGAGGAAAACAACAGAATGGGAAAGACTAGGGATCTCTTCAAGAAAATTAGAGATACTAAGAGAATATTGCATGCAAAGCTGGACTCAATAAAGGACAGAAATGGTATGGACCTAACAGAAGCAGAAGATATTAAGAAGAGGTGGCAAGAATACACAGAAGAACTGTACAAAAAAGATCTTCACGACCAAGATAATCACGATGGTATAGCCAGACATCCTGAAATGTGAAGTCAAGTGGGCCTTAGAAAGCATCACTACGAACAAAGCTAGTGAAGGTGATGGAATTCCAGTTGAGCTATTTCAAATCCTGAAAGATGATGCTGTGAAAGTGCTGCACTCAATATGTCAACAAATTTGGAAAACTCAGCAGTGGCCACAGGACTGGAAAAGGTCAGTTTTCATTCCAATCCCAAAGAAAGGCAATGCTAAAGAATGCTCAAACTACCGCACAATTGCACTCATCTCACACACTAGTAAAGTAATGCTCAAACTTCTCCAAGCCAGGCTTCAGCAATACATGAACTATGAACTTCCAGATGTTCAAGCTGGTTTTAGAAAAAGCAGAGGAGCCAGAGATCAAATTGCCAACATCCACTGGATCATGGAAAAAGCAAGAGAGTTCCAGAAAACATCTATTTCTGCTTTATTGACTATGCCAAAACCTTTGCCTGTGTGAATCACAATAAGCTGTGGAAAATTCTTCAAGAGATGGGAATACCAGACCATCTGACCTGCCTCTTGAGAAATCTGTATGCAGGTCAGGAAGCAACACTTAGAACTGGACATGGAATAACAGACTGGTTCCAAATAGGAAAAGAAGTACATCAAGGCTGTATATTGTCACCCTGCTTATTTAACTTATATGCAGAGTACATCATGAGAAACGCTGGGCTGGAAGAAGCACAAGCTGGAATCAAGATTGCCAGGAGAAATATCAATAACCTCAGATATGCAGATGACACCACCCTTATGGCAGAAAGTGAAGAGGAACTAAAAGCCTCTTGATGAAAGTGTAAGAGGAGAGTGAAAAAGTTGGCTTAAAGCTCAACATTCAGAAAACGAAGATCATGGCATCTGGTCCCATCACTTCATGGGAAATAGATGGGGAAACAGTGGAAACAGTGTCAGACTTTATTTTTTGGGGCTCCAAAATCACTGCAGATGGTGACTGTAGCCATGAAATTAAAAGACGCTTACTCCTTGGAGGAAAAGTTATGACCAACCTAGATAGCATATTGAAAAGCAGAGACATTACTCTGACAACAAAGGTCTGTCTAGTCAAGGCTATGGTTTTTCCTGTGGTCATGTATGGATGCGAGAGTTGTACTGTGAAGAAAGCTGAGTGCCGAAGAACTGATGCTTTTGAACTGTGGTGTTGGAGAAGACTCTTGAGAGTCCCTTGGACTGCAAGGAGATCCCACCAGTCAATTCTAAAGGAGATCAGCCCTGGGTGTTCTTTTGGAAGGAATGATGCTAAAGCTGAAACTCCAGTACTTTTGCCACCTCACGCAAAGAGTTGACTCATTGATGGGAGGGATTGGGGGCAGGAGGAGACAGGGACGACAGAGGATGAGATGGCTGGATGGCATCACCAACTCGATGGACGTGAGTTTGAGTGAACTCTGGGAGATGCTGATGGACAGGGAGGCCTGGTGTGCTGTGATTCACGGGTTCACGAGGAGTCGGATATGACTGAGCAACTGAACTGAACTAAACTGAATCATGTATACCTTACATTCTGACAATATTGCTAACTCCTGAAAAAATATACAAATTTATACATATCAAATAAAAATATACAATATTGACTATGTATGAAGGACTCTATATGTAGCAGTAAGTAATCATAGTTCCCAAACATGGGATGTCAGAGCCTGAGTAGGATGGGGAGAGCATACTACACAGGAGGAAGTCCAGGTGAATGCAGAGTTCCAGAAGGAGTGGTAAGAGAGCCTTCTTAAGTGAATAGTGAAAAGAAATAGAGGAAAATAATACAATGGGAAACACTACAGAACTCTTCAAAAAAACGGGAGATGTTGCAGAGAGGCAGCCAATTCTGACTCCATGTTGAAACTGTTTCTTTGACTTGGTTTTCGTTGCTTTTGTTATTATATATAACCATACAGAATGGTTTGCCTCAGAGAATCCTGCCCCTCTGCCTGACTGCTCTGAACTAAAATGTCTTTGTCAGAACCCTGTCCACCTGTGGATGGCAGGAAGGAAAAAATTAACACATCCCCTGCCTGAGGCTTGCCATTCTAGATGTTTGCAAAATTAATGGCCTTTTTACTTTGCTTCTTTCTCTCTACTTTTAAAAGAACCTGGCATCCAGCCCCCAATAAAATGGTTACTTTGAGGTGCTAGTCGCCATCTTCTCAGTCTGCCAGTTCTTCCTTGCCTCAACACCTCGTCTCGGATTCACTGGCCTATTGTGCAGTGAGCAGAGCAAGCTTGGACTCAGTAACAGAGATACCAAGGAAACATTTCATACAAAGACGGACACAATGAAGAATAGAAATGGTAAGGACCTAACAGAACCAGAAGATATAAAGAAGAGGTGGCAAGAATACAAAGAAAAAACTGTACAAAAATAATGACCCAGATAACCATGATGGTGTGGTCACTCACCTAGAGCCAGATATCCTAGGAGTGTGAAGTCAAGTGGGCCTTAGGAAGCATTATTATGAACAAAGCTAGTGGAGGTGATGGAATTCCAGGTGAGCTATTTCAAACCCTAAAAGATGATGCTGTTAAAGTGCTGCACTCAATATGCCAGCAAATTTGGAAAACTTAGCAGTGGCCACAGGACTAGAAAAAGTCAGTTTTCATTCAAATTGCAAAGAAGGGCAATGCCAAAGGATGTTCAAATTACCATACAGTTTCACTCATTTCACATGCTAGCAAGATTATGCTGAAAATCTTTCAAGCTAGGCCTCGGCAGTACGTGAACTGAGAACTTCCAGATGTACAAGCTGGATTTAGAAAAGGCAGAGGAACCAGAGATCAAATTGCCAACATCCTTTGGATCATAGAAAAAGCAAGAGAGTTCCAGAAAAACATCTACTTCTGCTTCTTTGACTATGTCAAAGCCTTTTACTGTGTGGATCACAACAAACTGTGGAAAATTCTTAAAGAGATGGGAATACCAGACCACCTTACCTGCCTCCTGAGAAACCTGTATGCAGGACAAGAAGCAATAGTTAGAATCGGACATGGAACAACGGACTGCTTCAAAATTGGGAAAGGAGTACGTCAAAGGCTGTATATTGTTATGCTGCTTATTTAACTCATATGTAGAGTACATCATGAGAAGTGCCAGCCTGGGTGACTCACAAGCTGGAGTCAAGATTGCTGGGAGAAATACCAACAACCTCAGATAAGCAGATAATACCACTTTAATGGCAGAAAACAGAAAGGAACTAAAGAGCCTCTTGATGAAGGTGAAAGAGGAGAATGAAAAAGCTTGCTGAAAACTCTACATTCCAGATACAAAGATCTTGGCATCCAGTCCCATCACTTCATGGCAAATAGATGGGGAAAAATGGAAACAGTGACAAATGTTATTTTCTTGGGCTCCAAAATCACTGTGAATGGGACTGCAGCCATGGAATTAAGATGCTCCTTGAAAGAAAAGCTGTAACAAACCTAGACAGTGTAGTAAAAAGCAGAGACATCACTTTGCCAACAAAGATCTATATAGTCTAAGCTATGGTTTTTCTAGCAGTCATGTATGGATGTGAAAGCTGGACCATAAAGAAGGCTGCATGAGGGCTGAATGCCTGAGAGTTGTTGCTTTCAAACTGTGGTGCTGAAGAAGATTCTTGAGAGACCCCTGGACAGCAAGGAGACCAATCCAGTCAATCCTAAAGGAAAACAACCCTGAATATTCACTGGAAGGACTGATACTGAAGCTCCAATATTTTGGCCACCTGATGCAAAGAGCCAACTCATTGGAAAAGACCCTGATGCTGGGAAAGAGTGAGGGCAAGAGAAGGGGGCAACAGAGGAAGAAATGGTTGGGTGGCATCTCTGACTCAATGGACTTGAGTTTGAGCAAACTCAAGGAATTAGCAAAGGACAGAGACGCCTGGCATGCTGTAGTTCATGGGGTCACAAAGAGTTGGACATGACTTAGTGACTGAACAACAAGGGTTAGGAAATCAGAACATACATTGCAGGACAGTGGCCCAGTGTGAAGTGTCAAAGCCTGAGCAGTATGAGGAGGAGAGCAGTGAAGCTGGCATCAGATGTAAGAATTTAGGGTAAGGAGGGCACCAGTCCCAAGGGACAAATAGTAGTGTCACTGAATTCAGAGCCTGAAAAGGATATGTGCAGGCATCCACCAAGTGAGTAGCTTGTCACAGTAGCAATGAAGGCATTCACAATGGAGAGTGACCTGGTACATTATGCAGAATGACCAGAGCCTAAGCTGGGTGAGGAGGGTGTGAGGGTGTGAGGCAACGGCAGGAAGAGGGGACCAAATCAAATATATTTCAAGGTAACAAGAGTCAAATTTTTCAGCTATATAAGGAAGTTATAAATATGAAAAGAGAGACAACTAGAATGAACTCAGTGGAATTGGACTGGAAGCAAAGATTCTGATATGAATTGACAGTTTTTCAATATATATAGATATATCTATATATATATATAAGTATTTTAATGTAAACATATGTGTGTATAAACCTATACACACATATTTCTTAGCTCTCATTTGGAATATTGACATCCCAACAGCAATCAGCATATCTAGCACCCAGATCTTGAATTTCTAAATGTCATTCTCCACTAAAAAGAACCAAGTCTCCTCAGAGAGATGGCTGATTTCAGGGCTAAGACAGGGGAAGCATAGAAGAGTCTGAAATATCTTTTTGTGCCAGAAAAGTAAGAAAATGCTCAAGAATGATTAGGTCCATGTCAAAGGGACACAGAAGCTAGCTTAATGACCAAATCTGGGATATTTTGAACACCAAAATAAATATAGTAATGAATTATAATTAATTGAATAAAATAAGTATCCACAAATTCATACTAATAAAAAATGGATAAACTGAAAGTTTAATGAGGAAGCATCTCCCCACAAAATAACAGAAAAAGAGCAACTTTAGAGAAATTTAGCACATATTTTCTTAATCAAATTATCATGGTTCATATTATCAGTACTGGGACAAGTCAAATTAGGGTACAACCTGATAAAATACAAGAGAATATAGTATCACTTCTGTGAAATTCCTGTCAAAGATGTATAACCTGAATCTAATAATGAGAAAACAAACCTAACTTGAGGGACATTCTGACATTCTACAAAATAACTGGTACAGGTTCTTCAAAGGTAGTAAAGCCACAAATGTCAAAGACTGAACAATTGTTTGCATCGAAGGCAACATAACAACTAAAGTAACACATTTATTCTAAACTAGATCTTATTGCTAAACAGGACGTTATTAGAACTGGAGAAACCTGAATGGGATCTGAGAATTAGATGGTAGCATATATCCATGTTATTTCCTGATTTTGCTGGTTGCATTTTAGTTATGTAGATATTAGAAAATATGTAAACACTAAAATATGTGGGTGGATAAAAGTTTCTGATACTGTCCTCGCAAATTTTGAGACGGTTTCAAAACAAAGTGATGAGATTGTCAACTTCCTTCAACTTTCTACCACGTTAACCTTTAAAAAAAATCTGTTTTGCCAATCTGATAGGCTCCCCCAAAAGGAATCGCATTTTAAAAGACTTCATAGCACTAATTCCCTTACTATTGTTTATCTTCTCTCTCCACTAGAAAGGCAGTAGAGATCTTTGTTTACTCACTAATGTTCCCCAAGTGCCTAGAAAGACAATAGAAATCTGATGACTATGGGGATGAATGCCACAGAATACTCAAGAAATGACAGATTATCAGCCTTATTATTCCATTACTGGAATGTAAACTGCACGGGGGCAGGAAATTTTGTGTATGCACTGGTATATCTGCAGAACCTAGAACAATTCCTGCACACAGAAGACTTCAAAATATTTGTTGAACATTCTTCTCGCGTGCCAGGCACAATACCGGTTTTAAACCGCCAATACCAGCCCCAAAGTAAATGGTATTGTATTATTATTTGGGAGTCCCAAACTGCCTCGGGCTGCCCTGTCGGGATCCCCCCCACCCCACTGCTCACCTTGGCTACAGGTTGCTGCCTTTCCTCAAGATCCCAACGGGATCTCATCGCCTCAGCGGCCCCGACCAGCTTGCTCGGAATCCGCCTCCTCTTTCTGCCCTTCTTGAAGGTGCTCCCGCTCCTTTCCCTCTCTGGCTCCATGAGCTTGTTGAGAAAGATCGCTTTTAAGCGCTCTGAGAAAACCCCGACGCCCTGATGGCCCAGGCTGTCTCCACAGTGGGGAGGAGTAAGGGCTTCGACAGCCTACCTAGCACCTTTCTCAGATCCTCTCAAATCAGTTTACGGAGCGCTCCCCGCCCAACGCAGAAAGCTAGGGCGCCAACCGTCTTCCCCGTTACTCCACGCAGAAAACGACGCAGCACCAAGCCAAACGGCTTTACTGCCGACGCTGGAGGCCGAATTCGAAACGGTCCCCCAACGGTGCAAACGCGCCTCCGTCAGTTAGGAAGAGAGAAGGGGGCGCTTTCTAACTGCTTCTCTGTCAAAAACCACTCTCCAAACCCCGTATCCCCCCCCCCCCGAAGACGCCAAAAGAAGGCGGGAGGGAGAGTAAAGATGACCGCCGCCTCTGCCTCAGCCACAGGCAGAGAAGCCGCTGCAGCACCCTCCCCAATCGCGCGGGGAGTTTGAATGGGCGGAAGTGGGGCTACAGAGACTTCCGGCAGTTGGGCTGAGGCAAGGAAGGAACGTCAGGAATGGCGACCAAGAGACTCGCACGGTATGCAAGGCGGTTCTGGGCGGTGGCGGGGGATCGCTCCTGATCCGGCGCTAGCGTCCACTCAGTGTCCCCCGTGTTCAGCCTCCATTCTCTGCAGTTTGGGCGTGCACTGGCCAGCCTGAACTGGAAGGTCACTCTTCTGGGACTTCAGTCTCGAGCCTCAGTCAGCTCTTTGTTTTTGTTGGAGCGTGGAAGGACTAGGGAGGGCTCTTTACTCTGTGCCCCTGCGCCAGTGTCTGCCTATTCTAGGTCTCCGGGAACATTAAGAACGGCCCTAGGGGACCTTGTGGAGGTCACCGGCAGCTATCAAGATCACTCCACCTATCAAGCTGTTCACCCTACCACTTACTAGTGATCTGTTTAATTAACAGTGTGTATCATGCTATAGTGATCTGTTTAATTCACAGTGTGAATCATGGCCTTTTTCCTGATTCTTGGACAGGCTTTTCACATTCTAATTAATAGAAACGGTGGAATGCATTCTTGAAAGCATGGGTTTCACAGTTGGATCATCCTGGTTTCACATACTAAATACGTGTTTTCTAGCAAATTGCCGAATTTGATTTCTCACCGATTAAATGTAGGTAGCAGAAAGGACTATTTTGTACGGTTGTTGAGGATGAAATGAGATCATCATCTTGATTCAGTGCGTAATATGTCCATAAAGAATCTGCCTGCAGTTCAGGAGACAGGGTTTTGATCCCTGGATTGGGAAGATACCCTGGAGAAGGAAATGGCAACCCACTCCAGTATTCTTGCCTGGAGAATTCCATGGACAGAGGATTCCAAGAGTCAGAAGACTGACTAAATTACCACCAGCATTATATAGTAAACAATCAATAGATGTTAGCCATTATTCTCAACTTCCCATCACAGGTCAAACAGGGAAACTAGAATGAGTGGTGTCTGCCTGGTTAAACTACCTAGCAAAGTATTGAATAGTTTTGTCTCAGGACACTTAAGATGTCAGTAAGCCTAAGACCGCAATAAGCATGTAAGCAGATATTCACTGGAGAAAGACAACCATACAAGACTTTCTCAATATTAGAGAAGTCATGTTTGGCATAAGCCATTTTGTGGTCTGAGGCTGGCCACAGTGATCCTTTTTTAAAAAAAATTTTTTATTTTTTTTTTTTTTGGCTGCACTGGGTCTTTGTTGCTGTGCGCAGGCTTTTCTCTAGTTGCAGCAAGCAGAGGCTACTCTCTAGTTGTGGTCTGCAGGTTTCTCATTGAGGTGGCTACTCTTTGTTACAGAGCACAGGCTCTAGGGTTCACTGGCTTTGGTAGCTGGGGAGGGCAAGCTCAGTAGTTGGGCTCCATGGGCTTAGTTGCTCCTCAACGTGTGGAGTCATCCTGGAGCAGGGATTAAACCCATGTCCCCTGCATTGGCAAGTGGATTCCTAACCACTGGACTGCCAGAGAAGTTTAGAAATTACTGGTATTAAAGAAACAAAGAATGCAGAAACAACTGTTACCAGGCAAGAGAAGTAACAGTGGCAAAGATAATATCTCAGAAGTAAAGACTCTTCGTCCTGGGAGTTTCCTGGTGGTCCAGTGGTTAGGGCTCCCAGCTTCCATTGCAGAGGGTACAAGGTTGATCCCTGCTCTGGAAACCAATATCCTGCAAGCTGCCAAAAAGAAAAAAAAATTCCTAGTTCTGTTTCAATGGTATAGATTAGCCTGAAGCACTCAACCACCCGATCACCTGGAACCCAAGGGATGATAATGTTGAGCTTTTTGACTCTCTTGACTTCAATCAGCTCATGTTTGGAATCTCAACCACCTAAGCCCCTACATGAAATATACATGTACCCTTAGCTTAAACTTACCCAGTTTTGCAGTTTAGGGGCGACGCTGGTGTGGGAAACACCAGGAAATATCCCTGGTGTTATTCTTACTTGCTGCAAGTAATAAATCCTTCCTTCTGCTCTTTGCCTTGGTGGTTTTTTGGCTTGACATCTACCAAGAGGCTTCAGGTAACAAGCTCTTCCCTTTCTGTGCACTTAGAATATCGCCCATAAGGATCCTTTATTATATATTACCTTACACTAGTTTTCCATGAATATCTAGTTTATTTACCCAGATTTTTTAAACTCCTAGAAGACTGGACCTGCCCTCTCTCCTCTCCACTGTGCTCTTCACATAGCAAAGGCTGGAAAAATACGAAAGCAAAATTAACTTAGGTTTTCAATGCATCTTTACAACCACTTGAGTTCCTCATTATTACTATAAAATAATAGGAGCACAGAGAAACAGTCTGTTTGCAAATATGCACTTTGAAGCCCATGAGGTAGAATGACTTGTTGTTCAGTCGCTTAGTCATATCTGACTCTTTGTGACCACATGGACTGCAGTACGCCAGGCTTCTTTGTCTTTTACTGTCTCCTAGAGTTTGCTCAAACTCTTATCCATTAAGTCGATGATGCCATCCAACCATCTCATCTTCTGTTGCCCCCTTCTCCTGCCCTCAGTCTTTCCCAGCATCAGGATTTTTTCCAGTGAGTCAGCTCTTTGCATCAGGCAGCCAAAATATTGGCTTTAGCTCTAGCATCAGTCCTTCCAGTGAATATTCAGGGTTGATTTCTTTTAGGATTGACTGGTTTGATCTTGCTATCCAAGGACCTCTCAAGAGTCTTCTCCAGCACCAGAATTTGAAAGCATCAGTTCATCAGCATTCAGCCTTCTCTGTTGTCCAACTCTCACATCTGTACTTGACTACTGGAAAAACCATAGTTTTGACTAGATGGACCTTAGTCGGCAAAGTAATGTCTCTGCTTTTTAATATGCTGTCTAGGTTGGCCATAGCTTTTCTTCCAAGGAGCAAGCATTTATTGATTTCATGGCTGCAGTGATCGTCTGCAGTGATTTTGGAGCCCAATAAAATAAAGTCTGTCACTATTTCCATTGTTTCCCCATCTATTTACCATGAAGTGATGGGACCAGATACCATGATCTTCATTTTTTGAATGTTGAGTTTTGAGCCAGTTTTTTCACTCTCTTCTTTCATGTTCATCAAGAGACTCTTTAGTTCCTCTTCACTTTCTGCCATAAGGGTGGTGGTATCTGCATATCTGAGGTTATTGATATTTCTCCCGTCAGTCTTGATTCCCCCTTGAGCTTCATCCATGTCAGCATTTCTCATGATGTACTCTTCATATAAATTAAATAAGCAGGGTGACAATATACAGCGTTGACTTACTCCTTTCCCAGTTGGGAACCAGTCTGTTGTTCCATGTCCAGTTCTAACTGTTGCTTCTTGACCTGCATACAGGTTTCTCAGGAGGCAGGTAAGGTGGTCTGATATTCCCATCTCTTGAAGAATTTTTGACAGTTTATTATGATCTACAGTCAAAGGCTTTAATGTAGTCATTGAAGAAGTAGATATTTTTCTGGAATTCCCTTTTTCTGTGATTCAACAGATGTTGGCAATTTGATCTCTGGTTCCTCTGCCTTTTTAAAATCAAACTTGTACATCTGGAAATTTTGAGATCACGTAGTTTGAAGCCTAGCTTGAAGAATTTTGAGCATGAGTGTAGTAGTTTGTGTAGTAATTTGAATATTCTTTGGTAGAATGACTGCTAAAGTCAGAAGAGTGCAAAGAACCAAAGTCTTTTGCCCTCAAAGTCTAGTTTAGTTTCCTCTCAATCACAGTACATTAGTACATTAATAATGAGGGTTATACCATCAGTTTGTTAATTTATGTAAACAGGAATATGAATGATTTTGTTGAACATACCTGGATTGTTTTACATTTTTAGGCAGCTTGGATTAATTAGGAGAAAATCAATTCCACCAGCAAATGGAAACCTAGGAAGAAGCAAATCTAGTAAGTAATGTGCCTCATTTCTTTACATTCTGTAGTTTTGCACTTTTAACACTGGTGATACATAAGGACACTGATCTTTTGCAGAGCAGTTGTTTGACTACTTAATCATCATTGATTTTGAGTCAACATGTTGGAATGATGGGAAACACCACCGGAGTCAGGAAATAAGTAAGTCTGAACTTGCCTGCCAATGGCCAAAGATCCCCTGGAGAAGGGCACAGCAGCCCACTGCAGTATTCTTGCCTGGAGAATCCCATGGACAGAGGAGCCTGGTGGGCTGCAGTCTATAGGGTCATTGGACATGACTGAAGCAACTTAGCACACAGTACAAGCAATGCTAAATAAGAAAACAAAATGATCTGTGGATTGGTAATTTACTATGAAATCTGATGACAAAAAAGACCCACAAACCTAATACTTAAGTGTGTCACCACATAAAATAATTGTTTTGGGATTATATTCAAAATCTCAACTACATAGAAATTGATTAAAAAAAATACCTTTGTAAAAAGAACTATGTTTCAACTTTCGTATGGTCTTCTAATTATGGAAATATATTCAAGAGTTTTAAATAGATATACCTGTAACTTTAATAGTTTGATTTATTCTTTGGCATAATTTTATATAACCATTACATTACACTGCTTTGGTCATTTTAATGTGCTTTCACTAAAACAATGATTATTTAATAATACTATGTGAAGGTAATATCAATATATACTTAATTTAAAATGATTGCAGCATTAGTTTAGCAATTATGTATTCAGCTGTCAATTGATGATTCTTTCATGTAGTTGAATTTCCAGCTGTATTACTGAACACATCAACTGGAGAGATTGAATCTGAGTTCCATGCTTATGTTCAGCCTCAGGAACATCCAATTCTCTCTGAATTTTGCATGGAACTGACAGGCATAAGGCAGGTATGCCCTCTCTTTTCCCCACTTCTCATCCTCCCATTTCAACAAAAAACAAGCAGGAAAGATGTAAATATTAAAATTCAGAAAGAAAATAAAAGCTATATGCCATGTGGAATTAGATTTGTTCACTGTTAGAAATCCTGTCCCCTTCAGAAGCCCACTAGAATCTTTAAAAATCAGAAAAAATTACACTCCCACGGTGGTCCAATGATTATGACTCCGTACTCCCACTGCAGAGGTCGTGGGTTTGATCCCTGGTTGAGAAATTAAGATTCCCCCATGGTACAGCCAAAAAAAAATTGGAAAGAATAGTGTTATAAAAATGTATATCAAATATATTTTATGGAAATTAAGTGATATCAGATTTCCAGCTATCAGGATATCTTTATTGTATTTCTGTGTGATTTTAGATTAGTCAATGTAATTTTTCTTATCTTGTAGAATTCTAATTGTTTTATTATCTCTCTCTTATGTGTTTTAACATCTTTTCACTAGATAAACTGCCAGTTAAAACCTCTTCCTTGTTGTATATCTTCCTCATAGTGCCTAATTATGTGTGCAATAATTACGGAATTCAGTAACTGAATTCATATTATATGACTCTATTCAGGCTCAGGTTGATGAAGGAGTCCCTCTGAAGATTTGTTTATCTCAGTTCTGTAAATGGATTCAGAAGATTCAGCAACAGAAGAAAATTATTTTTGCTACTACAATATCAGATATTTCCACTTCTGAAGTAAAATTATGTGCATTTGTTACTTGGTCAGGTAAAAAAATAACTTATATTTAGCAATCATTAATGAGTAGCATTGCCACTAGTTAATTCTTTATCTCTAGTAAGAATTATACTTGTTACCTTCCTGGGCCACAAAAAGAAATCTTTAATGTCTAGCATGATATTAACCAACAAAAGTAAACTTATTCATATTTTTAAAATTTTAAACACCTTTAAAAGTTAAGCTCTAACTTTTAAGAATCTTTCTAGATTTCTCTATTCTCCTGAATCTGGGCAAAGACGGGTAAAAGTTTTTTTTATCATGGTATTTCTACAATTTTGATAAAAAGAATCCATATTCACCTTGAAATCTTTGCTTTTATACTTTCACGCTTCTAATGTAGACACCAAGGGAAAAAAATGGGCCATTTAAAGTAGATCTTTTATATGCCCTAATAGAGCATTACCTTTAATAGTCATTGTTAACAATGCTGTCATTGACGCATAGCATTGATAATTGTGTTTGGGTCTGTATGATCAGGCCATTCAAGATGGCTGTTCTTTTGTTCTCTGTATACCACTGCTTGACCTACACCCTACTCATATGACTGACCTCCCCTCTTAATACATACTTGCCCTTAGCCCCGGCTAGTGATTGTTCTAATCTTTAGATCTTTAGACCAGAATCTTTATCTCCACCATGATAACTTATCAAAGGAACATGAAGGGCTTTCTCCTCAGCTGGTTTCTTTGATAACTGATGAACCAACTGATGTCAATTCCGTCTATAACTGAAGACTGCTGCCATCATGTCCTGCCCACCATCTGCTTCACATGATGGAGTATGCTCCAAGACCTTCAGACATGTACAGTCCCCCTGTTCATTAAACCCTTGATGTCTCTGTCACTGACTCTGGGCTCTTTCTTTGGTCTTGAGGTTGGGCAAGTACAGTGCTTACATGGCTGTGGGGTACAGCCCAACAGGGTCCCTGTAAGATGTTTGGTTTCTCAGTTACATTAATATTTTCTACAATGTTGAAAGCAGATAATCTTTTCCATCTAAGCCTTGTAATGTGACACCTAACTCTTCTTTCTGAAATGTCAGTGTGTTTTACTGGGCTTTTAAGAAATCACTTTGAAACTTAGTTACTGACCTAATTTCATACTAGTAAGTTATGAGTAATTTTTAAATACTAGGGCAACAAAATCTTACTCTTCTATTATATGTTGCATAGTATATAATATATACAATATGTTGTATATGTATATACTAGATATAAAATATAGTATAGTGTATGTTATGTATTATTCTAAGTCCTGTTATTCTGTTTTATGTCGACTTTCAGCATTTTGTTTATAGATAATAGCATAAGTAAAAACCATTAGCATCATTGACTTTGTTCTAATATTCTTGATGCAGACTGGGACTTGGGGGTTTGCCTGGAGTATGAATGTAAAAGAAAACAACTGTTAAAACCTGTGTTCCTTAATTCTTGGATTGATCTCAGAGTAACTTACAAGGTAAGGGGGCATGTTCACTTTCCTTCTATTGAAAAGTTATTAAACTTTATCCTACACATAGGCTTCCTTGATAGCTCAATTGGTAAGAATTCACCTGCAATTCAGGGGACCCCGGTTTGATTCCTGGATCAGAAAGATCTGCTGGAAAAGGGATAGGCTAACCCACTCCAGTATTCTTGGGCTTTTTTTATGGTTCGGCTGCTAATGCAGGAGACCTGGGTTTAATCCCTAGATTGGGAAGATCCCCTGGAGAAGGGAAAGGCTACCTACTCCAGTATTCTGGCCTGGAGAATTCCAAGGACTGTATAGTCCATGGGGTTGCAAAGAGTCGGACACAACTGAGCTACTTTCACTTCACACATGAGTATCAGTTCATTTCAGTCACTCAGTCATGTCCTACTCTTTGCGACCCCACGAATCGCAGCATACCAGGCCTCCCTGTCCATCACCAACTCCCGGAGTTCACTCAGAAGACTCACGTCCATTGAATCAGTGATGCCATCCAGCCATCTCATCCTCTGTCGTCCCCTTCTCCTCCTGCCCCCAATCCCTCCCAGCATCAGAGTCTTTTCCAATGAGTCAACTCTTCGCACGAGGTGGCCAAAGTACTGGAGTTTCAGCTTTAGCATCATTCCTTCCAAAGAAATCGCAGGGCTGATCTCCTTCAGAATGGACTGGTTGGATCTCCTTGCAGTCCAAGGGACTCTCAAGAGTCTTCTCCAACACCACAGTTTGAAAGCATCTATTCTTTGGCGCTCAGCCTTCTTCACAGTCCAACTCTCACATCCATACATGACCACAGGAAAAACCATAGCCTTGACTAGACGGACCTTAGTCGGCAAAGTAATATCTCTGCTTTTCAATATGCTATCTAGGTTGGTCATAACTTTTCTTCCAAGGAGTAAACATCTTTTAATTTCATGGCTGCAGTCACCATCTGCAGTGATTTTGGAGCCCAAAAAATAAATTGTGACACTGTTTCCACTGTTTCCCCATCTATTTCCCATGAAGTGATGGGACCGGATGCCATCATCTTCGTTTTCTGAATGTTGAGCTTTAAGCCAACTTTTTCACTTTCCTCTTTCACTTTCATCAAGAGGCTCTTTAGCTCCTCTTCACTTTCTGCCATAAGGGTGGTGTCATCTGCATATCTGAGGTTATTGATATTTCTCCCAGCAATCTTGATTCCAGCTTGTGTTTCTTCCAGTCCAGCGTTTCTCATGATGTACTCTGCATATAAGTTAAATAAGCAGGGTGACAATATACAGCCTTGATGTACTCCTTTTCCTATTTGGAACCAGTCTGTTGTTCCATGTCCAGTACTAATTTTTGGTTCCTGACCTGCATACAGATTTCTCAAGAGGCAGGTCAGGTGGTCTGTATTCCCATCTCTTTCAGAATTTTCCACAGTTTATTGTGATCCACACAGTCAAAGGCTTTGGTATAGTCAATCACACATGGGTATGGGTTTCTACAAACAAAATATTTTGTTTTGAAGCATCCATATAAATACTTTTCCTAAAGTATATAAAAACAACACAAAAATAAGCACATTTCAAATCTAATAGAATAAAAATCATAAGAAGTAAATGGTTAACTGAATAGCCTTTCACATAGTAATTATTTTTAAAAATATATTGTCTTTTATTTGACTAGATTTTCTATAGAAGAAAACCAAAAGGACTCAGTGGTGCCCTGCAGGAAGTGGGAATGCAATTCTCAGGGCGAGAACATTTTGGTTAGTATATCTTGAGATTAATTTTATTATGTAAGTCATTTTATTTTTATACACTTTCATTTGCTTCTCATTTTTCAATGATGTCATTAATAAAGAATATCCTCAGCCTGAAAAAGCCCTAGTCTATACATTCAGATTGTTTCCAAGATTTTCAAATTACCATTTCCTTAAAATATTGTAAGGTTTTATATAAGACCGTTATCTAGTGGATTTCTAGTTTCTTTAAAAAAAAAATGTGTATATGTGCCACATCTTCTATATCCATTCCTCTATTGATGAATATTTAAATTGCTTCCATGTCTTGGCTATTATAAACAGTGGTGCAGTGAACATTGGGGTGCATATATCTTCAGATTATGGTCTTCGCTGAATATATGCCCAGAAGTGGGATTGCTGGATCATAATGGTAGTTCTATTTTTAGTTTTTTAAGGAATCTGCATACTGTTCTGTAGTGGTTGTACCAATTTACATTCCTACTGACAAGGTAGAAGGGCTCCCTTTTCTCCACAGCCTCTCCAGCATTTATTGTTTGGAGACATGTGCTTTTGGCCATCTGTATGTCTTTGGAGAAATGTTTGTTTGGATCTTCTGTTCATTTTTCAATTGGGTGATTTGCTTTTTTGGCATAGAGCTGCATGAGTTATTTATTTTGTTTGTTTGTTTATTTTGAAGATTAATCTCTTGCTTGTTGCTTCATTTGCACATATTTTCTCTGATTCTATGAGTTATCTTTTCATTTTGTTTATTGGTTTCTTTGCTATGCAAAAGCATTTAAATTTAATTAGGTCCCAATTGTTTATTTTAATTTTCATTTTCTTTACTCTAGCAGGTAAATCAAAATAAATACTGCTGTGATTTATGTCAGAGAATGTTCTGCCTGCGTTTCCCTCTTAAGAGTTTTATTGTGTCTGGGCTTACATTTAGGTCTTTGATCCATTTTGAGTTTACTTTTTGCGTATTTTGTTGCAGCATGCAGAATCTTTAGTTACCAGCATGCAGAATGTAGTTCCCTAACCAGGGATTGAACCCCAGCCCCCTGCAGAGTGTTAGCCACTGAACTACCAGGGAAGTCCCCATCCATTTTATTTTGTTTTAATTTTTATTATTCTTTTTTTTTTAACTTTTTATTTTGTATTGGAGTATAGCCAGTTAACAAACTATGTTATGATAGTTTTAGGTGAATAGTGAAGGGACTCAGCCGTACATGTAAATGTATCCATTCTCCCCAAACTCCCCTTCCATCCAGGCTGCCATATAACACTGAGCAGCATTCCATGTGCTATACAGTAGGTCTGTGTTGGTTATCCATTTTAAATATAGCAGAATGTATATGTCAATCCCAAACTCCTAACTATCCCTCCCCCCACCATTCCCCCTGTTACTGTAAGTTCTTTTTCTAAGTCTCTGAGTCTGTTACTACTTTGTAAATAAGTTCATTTGTATAGATAGATAGATAGATTGTACATGTAAGTGATAACAGGATATTTCTCTAACTTACTTCAGTCAGTGTATCTGACTCTTAAGTCCATCCATGTTGTGGCAAAGGCATTATTTCATCTTTTTAATGGCTGGGTAATATTCCATTGGGCTTCCCTGGTGCCTCAATGGTAAAGAATCTGCCTGCAATGCAGGTATGAGTTTGATCCCTGTGTTGGGAAGATTCCCTGGAGAAGGAAATGACAACCCACTCTAATACTCTTGCCTGGGAAATCCCTGGTGAGCTATAGCCCAAAAGAGTCAGACAAGACTTAGTGACTATAACTACCACAAACAATATTCTGTTGTATATATGTACCACATCTTCTTTATTCAATGTTCTGTCAGTGAGCATTTAGATTGTTTCAATGTCTTGGCTATTGTAAACAGCACTGCAATGAGCATTGGGATGCATGTATCCTTTCGGACCATGTCTTTCTCCAGATACATGCCCAGGAGTAGGATTTCAGGATCTATGGTAGCTCTGTTTTCAATTTCTTTAGGAACTCACATATGTTTTCCATAGTGGCCGTACCAGTTTACATTCCCACCAACAGTATAGGAGGGTTTCCTCTTCACACCCTCTCCAGCATTTACTGTTTGTGAATTTTTTGGTGAGGGATCTCTAGTTTTAATTTGCGTTTCTCTGATAATTTGCATTTCTCTGATAATTACTGATGTTGAATATCTTTTATGTGCCTCTCGGCCATCTGTATGTCTTCTTTGAAGAAATGTCTATTTAGGTCTTCTGCCCATTTTTTGATTGGGTTGGTTATTTTGATGATATTTAGCTGCATGAGCTGTTTGTAAATTTTGGAGACTAATACCTTGTCTGTCATATCATCTGCAAATATTTTCTCCCATTCTGTGAGTTGTCTTTTCATTTTGTTTATGGTTTCCTTTGCTATGCAAAAGCTTTTGAATTTAATTAGATCCCCTTTATTTCTTTTGTTTTTATTTCCATAACTCAGAAGCAGATCAAAAAAGATATTGCTGTGATTTATGTCAAAGAGTGTTCTGTGTTTTTCTCTAAGAATTTTATAGTGCCTAGTCTCACATCTATGTCTTTAACTCATTTTGAGCTTATTTTTATGTATGGTGATACCTAGAGACAAAAAGAACGAACAGTGATCTAAAACCTATGGGCTGGAGCCAAAGAAGTTCTAAGGGAAGTTTGTAGCAATACAGTCTTACTTCAAGAAACAAGAAAGTCTCAAACAACCTATTCCTATACCTAAAGCAACTAGAGAAAGAAGAACAAACAAAACCTAAAGTTAGTAGAAGGAAATGAATCATGAAGATCAGACAGAAATAAATGAAATAGAAACCAAGAAAACAATAGCAAAAATCAGTTAACCTAAAAGCTGGTTCTTTGAAAAGATAAAATTGAGAAACCTTTAGCCTGACTCATCCAGAAAAAAAAGGGAGAGGACTCAAATCAACAAAATTAGAAATGAAAAAAGAATTACGGCTGACATCACAGAAATACAAAGGATCATAAGAGATGACTACCAGCTACTCTGTGGCAGGAAGAAACAGAAAATAATTATGAACAGACCAATCCCAAGTACTGAAATCAAAACTGATTGAATCAACTAACAAACAAAAGTTCAGGACCAGATGACTAAATTTGGGAAATCTTTCATTGGTGAGGCTGCCACAGCTTTCCACAAGACCATTTTATATGATGAAAATTAGTAGATGATCATAAAACCAACTGTATGTTCCAGTTTCTGCTTAAGTGTTAGTATGTTTCTTTACATAGGTACCACTAAATTTAATCTTTGATATCTGTTTCCTCAGGGTTGGATGATTCTCGGAATACTGCCCTTCTTGCTTGGAAAATGATCAGGGATGGTTGCTTAATGAAGATTACAAGGTCTTTGAACAAGGTTAGTGGTGTCTTGCCTCTTTATTCTATTATTTCAAACTCCAGAAGTAATTGCAGGCTAACTGAAATGTAGATGTTATGTATGCTGTCCTTTATAGATCAGTCAGTGCTGATGTTTTTCTTTTTTGTCATATTGTATAATGTATACTAAAGAAATTATGAATGCAGAGTTTCTAAAGTTGTTGGTTTTGTCTGTGGAATCATAGGTTTCCACTAAGAGGAATCCTAATATTTTCACCAGAAATTTGAATATGGAGCAAGTTGAAGAAACATCAGCCTGTACCAATAGCACTCATGATCCCAGCATATATGGTGGGGAGCCTAAAAATTCAATAAAATCTTACAAGAAAATTCAAATGAAGTCAGTTGGTGTGAATTCTCCTATAAAGGTACAGCAGGATCAGTTACAACAAAAGGACAGCATAAAAGCAGGTCTTTGCAGTGTCAGAGGCTGTTTATCTCTCTTTAATGCTACTAAGTCCTGGACTTCTGTGGGGCAATTGCAGTCTTCCAGCCGGAATACACCTATGCAGAAGCAAATAAACCAACATCTTGCATTTAATACCAATTCTAAGTCTTCAACAGTTGGTTCAGAACTGGTACCTGTTTCAACTACCATTTCATCTTTTAATAATGTTTCTGATATGGAAGTGAGTTCTGCTCTTGACTGTTTACCTATGTTGGCTGATTGGGAGGATGTAGCTTTATTGCCAGCATCTCAGCCCGAGCAAAATATATATTGTATACCTCGCGTTAGTGACTCAAATGTAGACACTTCACTTAATTCTGGAGAAAAAGTAATGGTTTTAGAAGAATCTGAAATGTTAAGTCATGAAAACTTTGGAGGCACAGAAGAAACTCCTGAAAAATCTGTTACCTCTAAGTCTATTGTATATAAGAGTCCCCATACCACTATTTATAATATAAAGGAAGCCAAAGATCCAGGTTCAGATACTTTTGGCTTTAAATTACCTGAATGTAAATCAAGTAATTTCAACAGTGTTAATTCCAATGTGTCTCATCCTTTAGTTTTGGGGAAACATCCTCTTTGTTTAGATGATAGTAAAAGGAATCCATCCAGTCCTCCACTTTTCCCACCAGCAAAAAAGCAGACTTTCACTATTCATGAAGAAAAGCCTGCATCATCTAATGACTCCCCAGGAGCAATTTCTTCCTGGAAGATTCTCCCTTCTGTCTTAACTTCTACAGTTAATCTGCAAGAACCTTGGAAGAGTGGGAAAGTAACACCTCCTTTATGCAAGTGTGGCCGAAGATCTAAGAGACTTACTGTTTCTAATAATGGACCAAACCATGGAAAAGTCTTCTATTGTTGTCCTGTTGGGAAGTACCAAGAAAAGAGAAAATGTTGTGGTTATTTCAAGTGGGAACAAACACTTCAAAAGGAAAGAGCAAACAGTATAGTTCTATCTCATTCCCCAGGAGGACTCACTTTTAGTTCTCTAGAAACAAACCTTATTTATGACAGAAATGTAAATTTCTCTACTGAAAGTTCATTGAGACTCAGACCTTCAATGAGAAATTGACCTTTTTTGTGTCTAAACTATGTTTTTACTTCACTGTGACTTTTAGTGCAGTAAAGAGAAAAAAATGTGTATAGGGCTACATGTTGTGAGGACTCTGCATATCTGAGCTCTGTAAGCTACTCTGGGGCTATTCAGCACATTCACACACACACACTGAAAATAGAAAAAAATAATGTCACAGCCTTCTAATTTCATTCACCAGTTATCTAATTTGTCTTCTCTCCATGTATGAATCCTGATTGTCCCCTGAATTTCCACACATGAGTATGCTGATAATGTTTTATACTATTTTATTTATATTTCATATATTAACTGTTACCAAACATCACATTTTTTTGAAGAACCACAAATTAAAACTTGATAAACTGTATTTATTAGATTAAATATAATAGCAATATTAATACATGATATCCTATCTATTTATATTGAATTATAATGTCATACAATATTATATCAGTTTCAGGAATACAATATATGATATCCTTTTACACTTAGACCTTGAAATGAATTTTAAATTATTTTTAAATTGTTTGGATAACAATGTGACCAATAAAAAAATCCCTAGACCAGTTTCAGGTAGATACTTGTACTTTGAGAATTACGATAATCTATTATTTAAGACTTTTCTAAAAACTTTATAACTTGTTTCATTTTATTTCAGCCATTAAAAATTGGTTCTGATTTATAGTCAGTGTATCAGTAGAATTACTCAGCTAAGATCTGGAATTCAATAGGTCAGAGATTTAGTTCAGAAATTGCATCTACACTATGTGTTTAAAAATTCCTCAACAACTGATGGTATTCTTTTTATATTACCAAATTATAAAAACATTGACACCGATGCAGAGGAATTTATTGAATGTTTTATTTCAGAATCCAGCCTATGAGGTGATAACCACAGGATATTTTAAATCAATTAGTTTATAAGCATACTATCACATTTTTTACCACCTTTTCATAATCTTTGATTTTACAGTCTTATTTTATAGAGACCATCATAATTAATGGAATAGGCTTAAATTGTTTCCCATTCTTTCTTCCTCAGTTCATTTCTTTTTATCTTCCCACTAATAGTCTTTGGCAGCTCTTGAATAAATTCTACCTGTAGATATCCAAGGGAAGAAAATTAGGCCAGAAGTTTTCATCTTTAGACAAAGTCAATTATGTTATGAACTCTAAGTGAAAGAATCAGGACACCAGTTAGGGGGTTTTCTGGTAACAGCCAAAAAAGGGAAAAGGGATATTGTTGAGGATATTTTTTTGATATTTGATATTTTTTAGTATTTACTATAAGTCCAGTAAGCCAAATGACCCTACAAATTAGGTTAAGAGTTTCATTTTGATCTCAGATTCTGTTTCTTATCCATGTCATTAGTTCAGTTTGAAATGTTTGGTATAGCACATTTCAAGAGAATGTTCATTAAAATGGAAAAAATAAACAGCTGAAAATTTCCAGAATACTAAGCTAATATTGTTCTTAATTAGAGTACCTACCTTTCTGGGATACTTGTAAGGTGCTGTATTTCTTTTTACATGCTCCTGAATCTCCTTTTTCAGTTGTTCTTGATCATGTGACTTGTAATCAGGATTCAGAACAATGAAAGCCTTTACTACCTAAAATAAATATTTGAATGATGAGTTGTATATTTTTATGTTTCAATGTATCTTTCTCTTAACTTGAGAATCTAAATAAATACCTCATATGGTGAGCCAAAATGTTTATTAGGGTCTGATCTCAGCTTTACATTCTTAAGCCAGCCAGTTGACTCCCATACCTAGATTTTATATCTATTGTGTGTGTGTGTGTGTGTGTGTGTGTGTGTGTGTGTGCTCAGTTGCTCAGTCGTCTCCAACTTTGACCCCATGGACTGTAGCCTGCCAGGCTCCTCTGTCCATGGAATTTTCCAGACAAGAGTACTGGAGCAGGTTGCCATTTCCTACTCCAGGGGATCTTAATACAACCTAGCTTTTGGAACCCCTACTTTGATTTTGATCTGTACTTGAACTCCCTCATCTCACTACATCTTAAACTACTTTCTGACCTGTTTCTGATCATCTCTGCTCTTGACTTCTTGCCTCATCTGTTATCCCCTTAAAAAAATTTTCTTTTGGAAACTTGGTAGTGCACTAAGCACAGTCTTTTATAAAACAACCCATCCTGATCTAGTCTAGTTTATAGGTCACCACCCTCAGTATGGTCTTAATAAACAGTCTTCTGACTGAGTTTGCCATATCCTTGTTAAAAGAAACAGTTTGCTGAGACTGTCCACTCTATTCCATAGACACTTCTGTTGATGCAAGGCAGTTGTGTATGTGTGTCTATGCATGTATATAATTTTCTTGTATTCATTGTTTGACATTTCATAAAATTTATTTGTATTTTGCTTGTTCTATTGCTTATCAACATTTTTATGAATTAAAAAATTTCATCCTTGCTATAAGTGAATTGTGCAAAGGCAAGTTATTTTAAGAACTAGTGTTTGTAATTACTGGTTTGTATATTGGTGACTCATGCACCTTGGATAAAATCTAACTTTATAGAATTCTTTATAAACCATTATAGAAAATGATAAATTAATAAAGAGAAATCTAACATGGTTAAAAGTATGAACTCTGAAGTACACAACCTGGATTTGAGTCACACTTTGCCTATAATCTCAGACAAGTTAGGACACATCTGTGCCTCAGTTTCCTTCTCTGTGAAAGGAGTTTATGAGGATTAAGTAAATTAACATAGGTATAGGGCTTATAACAATACCTGGAACATATATACTAAGTCATTAAAAACATGAGGTATCAGTTGTAGTAATTTCTTTTGCACAGAATTTCAGGGAAACTTTGAAGCCCACTTATAGATTTTAGGTTAAAAAAGTCTTATATTTCTACTATTACAACTAATACCTAATATTTTTAATGACTTAATATGTTCTAAGTATTGTTATAAGCCCTTTACCTATGTTAACTTGTTTAATCCTCACAAACTTTTTAAAAAATAAATTAAAAATCATTTTTAATTTTATTCTCCAGAGAAAACCAGCAAAGTGGTGTGAATTATTCCTATTTTTCCTAAGACATTTATACTTAAAAATGGAACCTTGCTGTACATTACAACTTTATATCCTTCTCTCTTTTTGTAATTTTTTTTGTTGAAGTATGGTTGATTAACTGTTGTTAGTTTCAGGTGTACAGCAAAGTGATTCAGATATAGATAAGATAGAGTTTTTTTCAGATTCTTTTCCCTTATAGATTTATTACAAAATATGGAGTGTAATTCCCCTCACAGAATCCTTTTACAGAGGAGGAAATGATGACTGATGTTAAGGGAAAGACTCATTCCACCTACTGATGGCATTCAGAACAAAGGGACAAACTTCAATAATTACTGAATCTTTTCCCTACTTAAATTACTAGAATGTGGAATATTATTGACCATGCCTGGCAAAAAGTACCTGAAGAGTGGCATGGAATCTTTAAACCCAGACTACCAGGTGATCAACCCCAACAGAAGTGAGATTTTAGGACTTCTGTCTTATTTATATTTCCTGAAGCCTCTACTTACTGACCGACCCAGCTTGCTTCTAGTTACTTAGTTCCTATTTCTGACCTTGTTCCTAGTCCGGATATCTGATGCCAGCCTATCCTCAGCTACACTAGGGGCTATGTTAGTTTCCAGATCTGGGTAACAACTTGAACCTATGTAATTAGCTTCTGACTTCCCTGGTGGCTCAGACGGTAAAGTATCTGTCTACAATGCAAGAGACCCAGGTTCAATCCGTGGGTGGGGAAGATTTCCTGGAGAAGGAAATAGCAAACCCACTCCAGTATTCTTGCCTGGAAAATCCCATGGACGGAGGAGCCTGATAGGCTACAGCCCATGGGGTCGTTTCTGGTGTGAACCTGGGTTGTTGGCATTCACACTGTCTTGCCCCAGTACTCCATGGAGATGATTCAAATTCTTTATAGAGTGTATATTTTCAGTCTCATTCTGTAGCAGTTCATTCTAATTAGCGTATTTCTATCTGACTAGCATATTTAATAATGAGTCTCTAAACTACATAATTAGTGAATGAATCATTTAGGTAATTCTGTTTCAGTGAACTACTATTTAAAAGTATGTGTTAGACTGCCAACAAACTAAGGTAGAGGCAAATCAGTTACCTCTCCTCTGATGGGATCTGGACTGCTGACAACAGCTGACTCTGCAACTGCAGGATGTTCAATCAGGGCACTTTCTACCTCAAACGGACCAATTCGGTAACTGGGAAATAAAACATAAGGCAGGAATTTATAAAGGTGAGCAAAAAGTTCACTCCAGACTACTAACAAACAGTCAACATAGACATATCCACAGATGAAAATTACCCAGAAGATAATATGATATCATCTGCTCTTGAAACAAACCAGAAATATCCATCCTCATCCATATAGCCTCTGTCCCCAGTGATATAGAAATTGCCTCGTAGAGTTGAAGCTGTTTTTGTAGGATTATCCTGTAAAACAAATGATAATTTTATTTTGAATGTTATTCTTTGATCCAGTTGGATTTTTAAATATTTAAGGAGAAAAAAAAATTTTAGTGTTTTTGAGAATTCTTAGAATGAAGAGGAGCTAACATGAGAAATAGAGATGGAAGTCTAGCATTGAGCCAGCCCAATATAAGATAGGTAAACTATAACTACAAAGACTAGGCATGCTGGGAATTTTTTTAGATTGGTTACAAAATAAATATTGCAGGAAGTCAGAGGAGTAGGCTAAATAAGTCTTTTGATAATTGGTTAATATCTCAACACTCATAGGAAAAAAGAGAAGTCAATACACAGAGTTAAAGTACCAATACCTAATAAGTCAAAGAACAGGGTTTTATTGTGTGTTTGTTATGTATTTTGTTTGGCTTACACAAAAATAGAAAATTGATTCTGTAAATTTGGCAGGAAGTAAAAGGAAGTATTGTTACATTATGTATTACTGACAGAACCTGAGCCTTTGATTATATTGGTGTAAACTTTTCTCTAATTTGTATACTGTAATTAGAAATGAAAGTATGTTTGCAAACAGGAGCTTGGGAGGCCTCTAATAAAAGATATTTACTTCAGTTCACTGCCTCATTCCTTGTTTCTCTCACTCTTTCCATGAAGAGAGACCACTAATCAGATTTCAGGAAAATTATTGCGTGCTGATTTACAGTGGAGTGGATTAATGATGTTAAGAGGGCAGTCTTCTTTCTAGGACCCCCTCCCTTTTACCTTCATGGGCTTGGAGCAGTGATCTAGCCTGTGGGGACCAACATGCCCTTCTTTAATAAGCATTTGGGTGTTTCTTCTGTTCCCTGTCCAAGCGATTACTGTTCAGGACAACGAATCTCTCAAGAAAAGGCCCAATACCTATCCTAGTTGTATTTTGTGGCAAATAGGGATAATTACCAGGCACTTCTGAGAAATAATTAGGAAATGAGATGCTATTTAGTAATAAGTCTCTTACTATATAATGGGTAAAAAGGCCAAGTGGTCGGTTAGGTCGAACTCGAATGCCAATATCTCCTTCTTTTCCAGGTGGTAGAACATTGCCATTTACATCTAAAATCTAGGATGAAACAGAGTAATTTATTTAAGGAAATTTTTATTTAACGCCACATCTGAAATATTTGCACTGCAGATTTTTTTGGGGGGGGTTGCTATTTAAGAATGCAGACTTCAGAAAAATTTTAAGTTTAAAAAATTAAGCAAAATTAAAATTAAAAACTTTAAGTTCCTAAGAGAAATATAGTTATTTAAATTCTTATTGTAAATTATATTGTAAAATACAGGTTAGCAAAATGTGAAAGAATAAAATTTTTCCTTAATTCTGTCATCCAGCAATAATCACATTCTAGTAATATCCTTTGAGATGATATAGACAGAAAAATAGGATCACTTTATAAAATAGTGTTTTGCAACCTGCTTTTATCATTTGTGATATATCTTATTGTCTTTTTCTTTCATAAGTATTTCATTACTGGTTTTCCAACTTTGTGAAACAAACAAAATCTTACCTCAGAAGCCAAATGTGAGTTATCAGGAAAAGGGAACTGTTTTGTGGCTGAGACAGTGGTAGGTAAGCTGAAGCCTTGCTCTCTTATCCTCTCATGTTCTCTGAAGTACCTAATAGTAGCTGGCATTTATTAAGCACTTACCACATCCTAAATAATAAATGTTAATGCTCTATTTCACATATGCTATCTTCTTTAGTCCTTACAACAACCCTATCTGGTTAGGAGTATTATGCTCATTTTACGTATAAGGAAACAGAGGCACAGAGAGTGTAAGTAACGCCAGAGTGCATGCTTGAGGTGAAATTCAAATCTTAGCAATCATACTGTAGCACCTGTGCTTTTCATCATTATACTTCTCTATGTAATCTTTCCAGAGAGTTAAATTCATTTTCTAAAAATATAACAAGCATTTCTCAGATTGCTTGCTTACCTATTCTGCTCTTTTAGCTGTTTCTAAATATGAAAACTCCACACTGCTTTTATATACACCCTTCAAATCTGAGATATAGTTTGTTAGCAAAGGATATTTTTATCTGGCCCTTTCCAGCACAAAAAGGGCTTATGTCCCCAATAAGAAACTGAAAAGGCAAAGGAATTCTAAATGTAAGAACTTATTTTTAAATTTTTGCAAATAAAAAAGTGTAAATTCCCATCGAGTCATCTAATATTTGGCCACAGCTATCAAGGTATTATTAATAGAAAAGAGAAATGTTAAAGAGTTCTGATTACTTTACACAGACTACTATTTAATAGATGCGAACACAGATAAAATATTCTATCTCTGGGGAGAATCACATACCTCCCTGTTCAAGGGGTCTTAGAATGTTTAAATATGAAAATTATGAGCTTTGATCTTTGAAATTGCAAATGTCTGACATCCAGCTAGTTAGAGTACATGCTCAGATTTTAGAATATCACTAAAGATGCTCCTAGGTAAGGAAGGAGGGGCACAATAACAAAAGCCCATGGGAAAGAGTTAAAAATGAAGGTGGCCACATGAGACAAATGCATATCAAAACTACAATCTCACACCTATTAGGATCAGTTCAGTTCAGTTCAGTCGCTCAGTCATCTCCGACTTTTTGCAGCCCCATGAATCACAGCACACCAGGTCTCCCTGTCCATCACCAACTGCCGGACTTCACTCAGATTCACGTCCATCGAGTCAGTGATGCCATCCAGCCATCTCATCCTCGGTTGTGCCCTTCTTCTCCTGCCCCCAATCCCTCCCAGCATCAGAGCCTTTTCCAATGAGTCAGCTCTTCACACGAGGTAGCCAAAGTACTGGAGTTTCAGCTTTAGCATCATTCCTTCCTTGCAGTCCAAGGGACTCTCAAGAGTCTTCTCCAACACCACACTTCAAAAGCATCAATTCTTCGGCCCTCAGCCTTCTTCACAGTCCAACTCTCACATCCATACATGACTACTGGAAAAAACATAGCCTTAACTAGACAGACCTTAGTCGGCAAAGTAACGTCTCTGCTTTTGAGTATGCTATCTAGGTTGGTCATAACTTTTCTTCCAAGGAGTAAGCGTCTTTTAATTTCATGGCTGCAGTCACCATCTGCAGTGATTTTGGAGTGTGACACTGTTTCCACTGTTTCCCCATCTATTTCCCATGAATGGCTACTATCAAAAAAAACAAAATAACAAGTGTTGGTAAAGATGTAATGCAAAATGGTACAGCCACTGTGGAAAACAGTACGGCAGTTTCTCAAAAAATTAAAATTACCACGTGTACAAGTGATTTACTTTGTTGTATACCTGTTGTATACCTTTGTTGTGTGTTACAACATTGTAAATCAGCTATACTCCAATAAAAAAATTTAAAAGTAAAATTACCATATAATCCAGCAACTTTACTTCTAGGTATCTACTCAAAAGAATAAAAAATGGTTTCAAAGAGTTGCTGATTTACCGTGTTTATCATAGCATTATTCACAATGGTTAAAGTGTGGGAGCAACCCAAGCGCTCATCAGTAAACAAATGAACAAGCATAATGTGGTACATATATGCAATGGAACATTATTCAGCCTTCAAAGGAAGGAAATCCCAACACATGCTACAACATGGATGAAGTTTTGAGGATATTATGTTAAATGTAATAAGCTGATTACAAAAAATGACTATGTATTATATATAGTATACTTATATATAGTAGACTGTAGCATTATATATAGTATACTTATATATATTATACTGTATGTATTATATATAGTACTTAAAGTAGTTAAAATCATAGAGGCAGAAAGTAGAATGGTGATTGTGAGGGCCAGGTGGGAAGAGGAATTGAGTTATTATTCAGTATATAGAGAGTTTTAGTTTTCCAAGATGAAAAGTTATGGAGATGGATAGTGGTGACAGCTGCACAACATTATTTAATATGGTATTATTTAATACCATTGAATGATGCACTTAAAAATGGTCAAACTAATAAATTTTAAGTTACATGTTTTTTACCAAAATAAAAAAGATTTGGATAAATAAATGAAGGCAGAGATGCTGTTGCACTGTTCCTCTCGCCCACACAAGTTTTCATTCAAAGACAGTTGGGCTTGAATCACTGGGGATTCAAAAATCACTGGGCTTGAATGAATGGGGAACTGGCGGTACATTGCAGTTGAGATGGCTATGAATACAGCTATGCCTGTGAGACCCTGTTAGCCATGTATGTTGGGGGTTGTCATCAAGAGAAAACATCTGTGTGAAATGCCAATTTGATTACTTGTATTGCAGATAATGCTTAATATATCTTTCTCTAACTTAAGGCAGCCTACTAATATTAACCAATGAACTATTAAGTCTTTCTACTGAATATAACTAGTGCTGCTCTACCATCCCTTCTTAGAAAAGCTTTTCAAAGGAAACAAATTCGAGGGAGAGGTGAATAATAACAATAATAGCACCTATGTTTTGCTTTTTATTATTATTATTATTTTATTTTTAATTGGAGAATAATTGCTTTACAATGTTGCACTGGTTTCTGCCATACAACAACCCAAATAAGTCATAACTATAACTATCCCTCCTTCTAGAGCCTCCTTCCCACCCCTCTATGTTATCATGGAGTGCCAAGCTGGGCTTTCTGTGTTGTATATTAATAGCAGCTTCCCACTGCCTATCTGTTTTATACCTGGTAGTATATATATGTCAATGCTATTCTCTCAATTTGTCCTACCTTTTCCTTCCCCATTGTGTCCACAAGTCTGTTCTTTACTTCTACATCCCTATTCCTGCCCTGCAAATAGGTTCATCAGTACCATCTTTTCAAAATTCAGTATATATGTGTTAATAAATAATAGTTGTTTTTCTCTTTCTGACTTAACTTCAGTCTGTGTAACAGGCTCTAGTTTCATCTACCTGACTACCACTGACTCAGATTCATTCCTTTTTATGGCTGAGTAGTATTCTATTGTATATATGTACCACAATTTCTTTATCCATTCATCTGTTGATGGGCATCTACTGTGCTTCCATGTTCTAGCTATTGTAAATAGTGCTGCTATGAACTTTGGGGAACATGTGTCTTTTTCAATTATGATTTTCTCAAGGTATATGCCCAGTAGTGGGATATGGGGTACTGGGTCATGTAGTAGTTTTATTCCTAGTTTTTAAAGAAATCTCTATACTGTTCTCCACAGTGGTTGTATCAACTTTTGATCCTACCAACAGTGCAAGAGGATTCCCTTTTCTCCACATCCTCTCTAGCATTTATTGTTGGTAGATCTTTCAATGCTGGCCACTTTGATCATTGTGAGGTGATACCTCATCGTTTTTTTTATTTCCATTTCTCAAATAATGAGCAGTTTTGAGCATCTTTTCATGTGTTTGTTGGCCATGTGTCTTTGGAGAAAGGTCTGTTTAGATCTTCTGCCCATTTTTGATTAGTTTATTTGTTTTTCTGATATTGAAATGCATGAGCTGCTTATATATTTTAGAGATTAATCCTTTGTCAGTTGTTTCATTTGCAATTACTTTCTCTCATTCTAAGGGTTGTCTTTCCATCTTGTTTATAGTTTCCTTTGCTGTGTACAAGTATTCAAGTTTAATTAGATCCCATTTGTTTACTTTTGTTCTTTCTATTACTCTAAGAGGTGGGTCAAATAGATGCTGCAATTTATGTCAAAGAGTGTTATGCCTATGTTTTCCCCTATGACTTTTATAGTTTCCGCCCTTACATGTAGGTCTTTAGTCCATTTTGAGTTTATTTTTGTGTATGGTGTTAAGGAAGTGTTCTAATTTCATTATTTTACACATAGTTATCCAGTTTCCCCAGCACCACTTATTGAAGAGGCTGTCTTTTCTCCATTGTATATTCTTGACTCCTTTGTGGATAAGGTACCTATCAGTTCAGTTCAGTTCAGTCACTCAGCCATGTCTGACTCTTTGCGACCCCATGAATTGGAGCACACCAGGCCTCCCTGTTTATCACCATCTCCTGGAGTTCACTCAGACTCAGGTCTATTGAGTCAGTGATGCCATCCAGCCATCTCATCCTTGGTCGTCCCCTTCTCCTCCTGCCCCCAACTCCTCCCAGCATCAGAGTCTTTTCCAATGAGTCAACTCCTCATGAGGTGGCCAAAGTACTGGAGTTTCAGCTTTAGCATCATTCCTTCCAATGAAATCCCAGAGCTGATCTCCTTCAGAATGGACTGGTTGGATCTCCTTGCAGTCCAAGGGACTCTCAAGAGTCTTCTCCAACACCACAGTTCAAAAGCATCAATTCTTTGGCGCTCAGCCTTCTTCACAGTCCAACTCTCACATCCATACATGGCCACAGGAAAAACCATAGCCTTGACTAGACGGACCTTAGTCGGCAAAGTAATGTCTCTGCTTTTGAGTATGCTATCTAGGTTGGTCATAACTTTTCTTCCAAGGAGTAAGCATCTTTTAATTTCATGGCTGCAGTCACCATCTGCAGTGATTTTGGAGCCCAAAAAATAAAGTCTGACACTGTTTCCACTGTTTCCCCTTCTATTTCCCATGAAGTGATGGGACCGGATGCCATCATCTTCATTTTCTGAATGTTGAGCTTTAAGCCAACTTTTTCACTCCCCTCTTTCACTTTCATCAAGAGGCTTTTAGCTCCTCTTTACTTTCTGCCAAAGGGTGGTGTCATCTGCATATCTGAGGTTATTGATATTTCTCCTGGCAATCTTGATTCCAGCTTGTGTTTCTTCCAGTCCAGCATTTCTCATGATGTACTCTGCATATAAGTTAAATAAGCAGGGTGACAATATACAGCCTTGACATACTCCTTTTCCTATTTGGAACCCATAGGTGTGTGTATTTATCTCTGGGCTTTGTATCTTGTTCCATTGGTCTATATTTCCAATAATACCTATCTATGGATCTTTATTATGTGCCAAGCACTTTTCTATTCTCTTTAGAAATATTATTGCATTAATCCTCACTAGAAACCTGTAAAATCTGTCCTTTTATTATCAGAGTTACTAACCATCTTGATTTGCCCATGACTAAGACAGGGGTGTATCCTCAGGACATACTATCAATACTTTCAGGCCTAAAGCTAAATAGTGAAAGTTGCTCTGCGGCCCATGGACTATATAGTCCTTGGAATTCTCCAAGCCAGGATACTGGAGTTGGTAGCCTTTCCTTTCTCCAGGGGACCTTCCCAAACCAGGGATTGAACCCAGGTCTTCCACATTGCAGGTGGATTCATTACAAGCTGAGCAACCAGGGAAGCCCAAGAATACTGGATCTTGCTGACCCAGGAAACGAACCAGGCTCTCCTTCATTGCAGGTGGATTCTTTACCAACTGTGCTATCAGGGAAGCACTGGTCATAGCAAACACCCTCTTTCAACAACAAAAGAGAAGACTCTACAAATGGATATCACCGGATTGTCAATACTGAATTCAGATTGATTATATTCTTTGTAGCCAAAGATGGAGAAGCTCTATACTGTCAGCAAAAACAAGACCGGGAGCTGACTGTGGCTCAAATCATGAACTCCTTACTGCAAAATTCAGACTTAAATTGAAGGAAGTAGGGAAGACCACTAGACCATTCACATATGACCTAAATCAAACCCCTTACGATTATACAGTGGAATTGGCAAATAGATTCAAGGGATTAGATCTGATAGACAGAGTACCTGAAGAACTATGGACAGAAGTTCATGACATTGTACAGGAGGTAGTGATCAAGACCATCCCCAAGAAAAAGAAATGCAAAAAGGCAAAATGGCTGTCTGAGGCCATAAAATAGCTGAGAAAATAAGAGGAGAAAAAGGAAAGATATACCCATTTGAATGCAGAGTTCCGAAGAATAGCAAGAAGAGATAAGAAAGCCTTCCTCAGTGATCAATGCAAAGAAATAGAGGAAAACAATAGAATGGGAAAGACTAGAGATCTCTTCAAGAAAATTAGAGATACCAGTGGAATATTTCATGCATAGATGGGCACAATAAAGTACAGAAACAGTATGGACCTAACAAAAGCAGAAGATATTAAGAAGAGGTGGCAAGAATACACAGAAGAACTGTACAAAAAAGATCTTCACGACCAAGATAATCACGATGGTATGATCACTCACCTAGAGCCAGACATCCTGGAATGTGAAGTCAAGTGGGCTTTAGGAAGCATCACTGCAAGCAAAGCTAGTGGAGGTGATGGAATTCCAGTTGAGCTATTTTAAATCCTAAAAGATGATGCTGTGAAAGTGCTACACTCATTTTGCCAGCAAATTTGGAAGACTCAGCAGTGGCCACAGGACTGGAAAAGGTCAGTTTTCATTCCAATCCCAAAGAAGGGCAATGCCAAAGAATGTTCAAACTACCACAAAATTAGACTCATCTCACACACTAGCAAAGTAATGCTCAAAATTCTCCAAGCCAGGCTTCAGCAGTACGTGAACTGTGAACTTCCAGATGTTCAAGCTGGATTTAGAAAGGCCAGAGGAACCAAAGACCAAATTGCCAATATCCGATGGATCATAGAAAAAGCAAGGGATTTCCTGAAAAACATCCAGTTCTGCTTTATTGATTACACCAAAGCCTTTGACCGTGTAGATCACAACAAGCTGTGGAAAATTCTTAAAGAGATCGGAATACCAGACCACCTTACCTGCCTCCTGAGAAATCTGTATGCAGGTCAAGAAGCAACAGTTAGAACCGGACATGGAACAACAGACTGCTTCCAAATTGGGAAAGAAGTACATCAAGGCTGTATATTGTCACCCTGCTTATTTAACTTATATGCAGAGTGCATCATGTGAAATGCTGGGCTGGATGAAGCACAAGCTGGGATCAAGATTGCTGGAAGAAATATCAGTAAGCTCAGATACACAGAGGATACCACCCTTATGGCAGAAAATGAAGAGGAACTAAACAGACTCTTGATGAAAGTGAAAGAGGAGAGTGAAAAAGCTGGCTTAAAACTCACCATTCAAAAAATTAATATCATGGCATCTGGTCCCATCTCTTCATGGCAAATAGAAGGGGAAACAATGGAAACAGTGACAGACTTTATTTTCTTAGGCTCCAAAATCACTGCAGATGGTGACTGCAGCCATGAAATCAAAAGATGCTTGGTCCTTGGAAGAAAACCTATGAGCAACCTAGACAGTATATTAAAAAGCAGAGATATTACTTTGCTGACAAAGGTCCGTCCAGTCAAAGCTATGGTTTTTCCAGTAGTCATGAATGATCCTGAGAGTTGGACTGTGAAGAAAGCTGAGCATTGAAGAATTGATGCTTTGGAACTGTGGTGTTGGAGAAGACTCTTGAGAGTCCCTTGGACTACAAGGAGATCAAACCAGTCAATCCTAAAGGAAAACAGTCCTGAATATTCATTGGAAGGACTGATGCTGAAGCAGAAACCCCAATACTTTGGACACCTGATTCGAAGAACTGACTCATTTGAAAAGACCCTGATGCTGGGAAAGATTGAAGGCAGGAGGAGACCTGGATTTCATCACCGACTTC
The DNA here is from genome assembly GCF_016772045.2 of Ovis aries. Classification (NCBI taxonomy): domain Eukaryota; kingdom Metazoa; phylum Chordata; class Mammalia; order Artiodactyla; family Bovidae; genus Ovis; species Ovis aries. The sequence continues at coordinate 19,030,680 of NC_056077.1, read as the reverse complement.
AGTGGACATGAGTTTGAGCAAGCCCTGGGAGTTGATAATGGACAGGGAAGCCTGGTGTACCACAGTCAACGAAAAAAAAAAAAAATGAAGTCACTCAGTCGTGTCCAACTCTGCGACCCTGTAGTCCACCAGGCTCCTCCATCCGTGGGATTCTCCAGGCAAGAATACTGGAGTGGGTTGCCATTTCCTTCTCCAGGGGATCTTCCCAACCCAGGGATCGAACCTGGGTCTCCCACATTGCAGGCAGACGCTTTAACCTCTGAGCGTAAGGTCACAAAAAGTCAGACACGACAGCAATTGAATTGATCTGAAAGCTAAGTAAGTTCCAGTTAAACTGGAACAAGTTGTTCACCTTGGTCCCTGTTTTATATATCAGGAAACAGACTTTAACAGCTTACCCAGAGATACTCAGTAATGAATAGCAGAGCCGGAATAAAAGCCATCAGGCAATCCTACCTTTAGACAAGTTTTCATAGCAGAGTTAGAATTACCTGAGGTGCTTGTTTAAAACACCTTAGGATTTTAGGATCCTACCCTAAATTTATTGAATCAGACTCTCTAGAGAAGAAGAAGCCTGAGAATTTGTGTTTTTCATATGTACCTATGTGATTCTTTATGATCAGATAAGCTTGGGAAACTGGTCTAGTCTACAACTAACCCTCAGTTAAGTTTGATACTGAGATCTCTTTAAACTCATCCATTTTGTGTTTTTGTTGGTATTGTTTTATGTATTAATATAAGTTCCATATTGTTTTATGTATTAATATAAGTTCCTTTGTCTACACTTAACTTTGGCTGGATTGATCTGAGAACAATTGTAACTCTGAGCAAAGTACACTAATAGGGTAATAGGATGCCCCCTCCAGATCAAGTGATGAAGATAGTTTCTTGACTTCCAGGAACTGGCCAGGCATGCTGCAGGAAGAGGGAGAACCTGTAACTACTGTTAAATTGTAGCCTCTTTTGTCCTAGTCAACCCTTTTAGAAGATCTGGAGCTCCCTAACCAGAAGGGGCAACATAATGTTGCAGTCAAGAGTATGGATGTTCGTACCAGATTGCTTAGGATTGAATTCTAGAACTAGCAGCTACTAACTATGTAACCGTGGGTGAGTCCTTTAACCTCTCTCAACCTCATCTGTAAAATGGTTCTGATATTGCCATGTCTCTCATAGGTTCCTTCGGGAATAAATATTTATAAAATGCATAAAATTATTTGGCACAAATAACTGCTTTGGAGAAACAAGGACAAGCTACTGTTTCTAAACCTTTTCCATCTTTATATGGAGGTTAAGATATCTGGAAGTAGCATAATCATCACGAAAACTAATAGTGTAAGGAAGTAGAAGTGGGATAGGGGTAAACAGATTGGGTTGTTAAGTATTTTCCTGGAAAGGGATATACAAACCTTAACATCAAAAGCAGGAGAAGGTTTTCCCATTGAGCCAGGCTTAATTTTCATTCCCTTAAAATTTCCACAGATTAGTACCTAGTTAAGAATGAAAAAGAGTAAAGTAACATTACAAATAACTTATATCTATTTATTTATCCACTATGCATTCATTCAATAAATATTTATTCAGAGCTTACTATGAACCAGGCTCACATTAAAACATATTTTCTGCTCATAGACAGACACTAATACTGTTAAAATATTAAGTAAATTTGTAACTACTAAAACATTCATATTTATGAAAACATTTATACTCATATTCACATGATACTTGTTATACTATTTCTGTTTAATAAATTCATTTATTTTCATTTTTATTTTATTTTTTGTATTTTAATTTTTGACCAGGTACTACTTTCTCATGGTTCATAAATTGAAGCAGTATATAAAGATAATGAAAAATTTATTTCAGTCTTTCCCTTATCTGCCCTATCTTATCCCTCTCTTTCCTATGTAACAATTTTTGTTATTTCATTTCCTCTAGAATTTCTTCTTATTTCTATGAGCACTTTAGATAAACCTTTTTAGAGTGTTCTTATGAAGGAGTTTTCCAGCAAACTTAATATTTCAAGGAACAAGGAGCTCAGCATTTTCTATTTTTTCAGCAAAGCCCTAAGATATTTCCTTATTATACAAAGAGAAATCTTTTTATAGACCTAGTATTTTTGAATTAAAATTTGTTAATGCCCTGGTCCTAGTCAATTATATAGTGGCTTTCCTCAGTGAATGACTATCTAAACAATTGCATCTCTTACAGAGCTATTTTGTAACCATCTTCCCTCATTTTTTTTTAAGAAACTGTTTCTTCTAATCACTCCATTCCCTCCCTATCCCTCAATCACAAAGCTACAATAAACAATTTGTTTTTTTTTTAATTGAAGGATAATTTCCTTACAGTGTTGTGTTGGTTTCTCCCATACAACAATGCAGATCAGTCATAATATATATATATATATATATATATATATATATATATATATATATATCCCCTCCCTCTTGAACCTCCCTCAATGCACACCCCCATTCCACCCTTCTAGGTCATCACAGAGCAGTAGGCTGAGCACCCTGTGTTATATAGCAGCAGCTTCCCACTAGCTGTTTTACACATGGTAGCACTTTGGTTTTTATTTATCTGGCTGAATTGAGTTCAGCCGTGTCTTTTCAGTGAAGTCTGTATACCGTTTCAGTCTGTCCATATCCTTCGTAGATATCCAGACCTGTCCTGTTTCTCCATTGTTCAGTCACTTCAGGGTTGATTGGTTCCCCACCACTTACACAGTGCTTCAAGCTTTTGAACTTGTAGCGTCTCAGAAGACAGATAAGGAGTTAAATTTAGGAGGAAAATGGATAAAAATGAAAATTAGGATTATTTCTAGTGAAATTTCAGTACAAAATGTTTTAGTTTTTCCCCTAAGTTTCCTCTCTGGTACAAAATAAACAATTTTATCATGAAATGACTCCGAAACACCAAGTTTTGTTTTTTCTTTTTCTCCATTTTATTGGTGGAGGGTGGAGGGTTGGGGGAGGATTGGGGGTGGCGTGACTTTTTGCAGAGAAAGACCATGCCATCGCTAGGGAAGGTACCACAAAATATTATGTTAAATCAGTGATAAAAAGCTTCCAATTGGTTAAATTGACTGTGGAGCATTTATAAAATAGAACACTATACAGTTGTTTAAAAAAAAACAGAAGGAATGAAGATGCTCCTGGGTTGTACTATCCAATAGAATTTTTTGTTATGACAGAAATTTCTCTACTGAGCTGTCCACTGTTGTATCCTCTAGTCCTGTGTGACTATTGAGCACTTGAAACATGACTAGTGTAACCAAGGCACTGAATTTTTTTTCACTGAAATATAATTGACTTATAATGTTATTTACTTTTTGGTTTGTAATGTCTTGATTTGATATTTGTACATATGGTGAAATGACTGCACAAGTCTAGTTAACATCTGTTACCCTACAATTACAAGACTACTGTCTTAGCAACTTTGAATATGTAATACAATATTATTAATTATAGTTTGGAACTGAATTTTAATTTAATTAAAATGTAAATAACTATATGCAGCTAATGGTTACCAAATTGGACAGCACAGTTTCAGGATGTATTGTAGGCGAAGAAAAGAAGGGGCAGAACTGTGTGCATATCATGTCTCATTAAAAGCCCAGAAATAAATCCACACACATATGGACACCTTATCTTTGACAAAGGAGGCAAGAATATACAATGGAGTAAAGACAATCTCTTTAACAAGTGGTGCTGGGAAAACTGGTCAACCACTTGTAAAAGAATGAAACTAGATCACTTTCTAACACCGTACACAAAAATAAACTCAAAATGGATTAAAGATCTAAATGTAAGATCAGAAACTATAAAACTCCTAGAGGAGAATATAGGCAAAACACTCTCAGAAATAAATCACAGCAGGATCCTCTATGATCCACCTCCCAGAATTCTGGAAATAAAAGCAAAAATAAACAAATGGGATCTAATTAAAATTAAAAGCTTCTGCACAACAAAGGAAACTATAAGCAAGGTGAAAAGACAGCCTTCTGAATGGGAGAAAATAATAGCAAATGAAGCAACTGACAAACAACTAATCTCAAAAATATACAAGCAACTTCTGCAGCTCAACTCCAGAAAAATAAACGACCCAATCAAAAAATGGGCCAAAGAACTAAATAGACATTTCTCCTAAGAAGACATACGGATGGCTAACAAACACATGAAAAGATGTTCAACATCACTCATTATTAGAGAAATGCAAATCAAAACCACAATGAGGTACCACTTCACACCAGTCAGAATGGCTGCGATCCAAAAATCTGCAAGCAATAAATGCTGGAGAGGGTGTGGAGAAAAGGGAACCCTCCTACACTGTTGGTGGGAATGCAAACTAGTACAGCCACTATGGAGAACAGTGTGGAGATTCCTTAAAAAATTGCAAATAGAACTACCTTATGATCCAGCAGTCCCACTGCTGGGCATACACACCGAGGAAACCAGAATTGAAAGAGACACATGTACCCCAGTGTTCATCGCAGCACTGTTTATAATAGCCAGGACATGGAAACAACCTAGATGTCCATCAGCAGATGAATGGATAAGAAAGCTGTGGTACATATACACAATGGAGTATTACTCAGCCGTTAAAAAGAATTCATTTGAATCAGTTCTGATGAGATGGATGAAACTGGAGCCAATTATACAGAGTGAAGTAAGCCAGAAAGAAAAACACCAATACAGTATACTAACACATATATATGGAATTTAGGAAGATGGCAATGACGACCCTGTATGCAAGACAGGAAAAAAGACACAGATGTGTATAACGGACTTTTGGACTCAGAGGGAGAGGGAGAGGGTGGGATGATTTGGGAGAATGGCATTCTAACATGTATACTATCATGTAAGAATTGAATCGCCAGTCCATGTCTGACGTAGGGTGCAGCATGCTTGGGGCTGGTGCATGGGGATGACCCAGAGAGATGTTATGGGGAGGGAGGTGGGAGGGGGGGTCATGTTTGGGAACGCATGTAAGAATTAAAGATTTTAAAATTAAAAAAATTAATAAATAAAAAATAAAATTAAATTAAAAAAAAAAATAAAAGAGTTGGGAGAGAACATATGCATATTGGCTTGTGCCTGCATAAATCTCAGGGAGAGGGAGAACTAAGGCTGAAGACAAGGTGTGGAAAAAGACTTTTCACTATATATTCTTATATACCTATTGAATTTTATGTCATGTGAATTGTTTCCTACTTAAAAATTAAATAAAATCAATTTAAAAGTAGTGACCAAGTAATACTTTCAAATGGAATCAGTAATAAAGTAAAAGACATTCATTTTCTTTCCTGTTTGCTGGGATAGGGTTTTGAATAAGGGTGACGTGTATTTTCTCAGCTCATGTAACAGACAAAGGATAAACACTGGGCTCAGAGCTATACATGTGGCTTGAACTGTTTTTCCTCTCTCTGCTTGAGGGAACTGGATATAGTAGTTATCATGTACAGAGTATAAGCAAGAAGGACGAGGAAGAGAAAAGATTACTAAATACCATACCTACTGATCTGGAGATATGTTTTTAGGCAGAGAGATCTTTTATTTTGTATCTTCCTCTTCCTTTCTCCTCTGCCCATAAGTGCCCATTTACCAACTTTGCTTACCTGGCCTTATCATTCTGTACAAGCATTCTATATGCAGTTGGTGCTGAACAGAAGACTGTGATGGGAAACTCGGAAAGTGTCTGCAATTTAGAAGAAGTGGTCTTACACAACTTTTAATAAGTGCTTAAATACCTATGCTAGACATAATAAAACTTGGAACATTATTTATTCTAATGTAAACACTCTCATGGGCTTGCCTTGTGGCTCAGCTAGTAAAGAATCCGCCTGCAATGCGGGAGACCTGGGTTCGATCCCTGGGTTGGGAAGGTCCCCTGGAGAAGGGAAAGGCTACTCACTCCAATATTCTGGCCTGGAGAATTCCAAAGACTGTATAATACAGTGCATGGACTCGCAAAGAGTCAGAATCGAATGAGCGACTTTCACACACACACAAACACTCTCACAGCTTTCCTCTGTATAGCTTTTCAGGCTTATTGATTTTCCATTGTGGAATACCTTAAATAACATTATCTACTCTGATTTCTACAAGTTACTTTATTCACTAGTCCTGTCAGTAATAGTGCTAATTCACTTCTAAATATTGACCTCTTGTGCTCCGCCTTACTTGCAAGATGGAAGCTGGCTCAAACCGTGGCAAATAATGTGCAAATACACATGCTCCCTGGATCCATGGAGAAAAAACACTACTCCATGCAGATTTTGCCCAGCCTGTGTCAGAGGTATTCCACATGACATCCAAAGGGGTCAAATCCAGCCAGAACCTAGGTAAACAAAGAATCATTTCAGTTTAGTCGCCCAGTCGTGTCCAACACTTTCCAACCCCATAGCCTGTAGCATGCCAGGCTTCTCTGTCCATCACCAACTCCTGGAGCTTGCTCAAATTCATGCCGATCAAGTCAGTGATTTCATCCGAGCTTCGATTCCTCTGTCGTCCCCTTCTCCTCCTGCCCCCAATCTTTCCCAGCATTGGGGTCTTTTCCAGTGATTTAATTCTTCAAATCAGGTGGCCAAAGTATTGGAGTTTCAGCTTCAACATCAGTCCTTCCAATAATATTCAGGACTGTTTTCCTTCAGAATTGACTGGTTTTATCTCTTTGCAGTCCAAAGGACTCTCAAAGAGTCTTCTCCAACTCCACATTTCAAAAGCATTAATTATTTGGCACTCAGCTTTCTTTATAGTCCAACTCTCACATCCATACATGACTACTGGAAAAACCATAACCTTGACAAGATGGACCTTTGTTGGCAAAGTAATGTCTCTGCTTTTCAATATGCTGTCTATGTTAGTCATAGCTTATTTCCCAAGGAGCAAGCATCTTTTGATTTCACGGCTACAGCCACCATCTGCAGTGATTTTGGAGCCCAAGAAAATAAAGTCTGTCACTGTTTCCATTGTTTCCCCATCGATTTGCCATGAAGTGATGGGACCAGATGTCATGATCTTAGTTTTTTGAATGTTGAGCTTTAAGCCAACTTTTTCACTCTCCTCTTTCACTTTCATTAAGAGTCTGTTTAGTTCTTCACTTTCTGCCATAAGGTGGTGTCATCTGTGTATCTGATTTTATTGATATTTCTCCCAACAATCTTGATCTCAGCTTGTGCTTCATCCAGCCCAGCATTTCACATGATGTACTCTTCATATAAGTTAAATAAGCAGGGTGACAATATACGGCCTTGATGTACTCCTTTCCAAATTGGGAACCAGTCTGTTGTTCCATGTCTGGTTCTAACTGTTGCTTCTTGACCTGCATACAGATTTCTCAGGAGGCAGGTAAGGTGGTCTAGTATTCTGATCTCTTTAAGAATTTTCCACAGTTTGTGGTGATCCATGCAGTCAGAAGCTTTGACATAGTCAATAAAGCAGAAGTATATGTTTTTCTGGAGCTCTCTTGCTTTTTTGATGTTCCAACGGATGGTGGCAATTTGGTCTGTGGTTCCTCTGGCCTTTCTAAATCCAGCTTGAACATCTGGAAGTTCTTGATCCACATATTGTTGAAGCTAGGCTTGGAGAATTTTGAGCATTACTCTGCTAGTGTGTGAGATGAGTGCAGTTGTGCAGTAGTTTGAACATTCTTTGGCACTGCCTTTCTTTGGGATTGAATGAAAACTGACCTTTTCCAGTCCTGTGGCCACTGCTGAATTTTCCAAATTTGTTGGCCTATTGAGTGCAGCACTTTCACAGCATCATCTTTCAGGATTTGAAATAGCTCCACTGGAATTCCATCACCTCCACTAGCTTTGTTCGTAGTGATGCTTTCTAAGGCCCACTTGACTTTGCATTCCAGGATGTCTGGCTCTAGATGAGTGATCACTCCATTGTGGTTATCTGAGTCATGAAGATCTTTTTTGTATAGTTCTTCTGTGTATTCTTACCACCTCTTCTTAATATCTTCTGCTTCTGTTAGGTCCATACTATTTCTGTACTTTTGTGCCCATCTTTGCATGAAATGTTCCTTTGGTATCTCTAATTTTCTTGAAGAGATCTCTAGTCTTTCCAATTGTGTTTTTTTCCTCTATTTCTTTGCATTGATCACTGAGGAAGGCTTTCTTATCTCTCCTTGCTATTCCTTGGAACTCTGCGTCCAGATGGGTATATCTTACCTTTTCTTTTTGCCTTTAGCTTCTCTTCTTTTCTCAGCTATTTTTAAGGCCTCCTCAGACAACCATTTTGTCTTTTTGCGTTTCTCTTTTGGGGGGATGGTCTTGATCACTGCCTCCTGTACAATGTCATGAACCTCTGTCCGTAGTTCTTCAGGCACTCTGTCTTTCAGATCTAATCCCTTGAATCTATTTGCCAATTCCACTGTATAATCGTAAGGGATTTGATTTAGGTCATATGTAAATGGTCTAGTGGTTTTCCATACTTCCTTCAGTTTAAGTCTAAATTTGGCAATAAGGAGTTCATGATCTGAGCCACAATCAGCTCCCAGTCTTGTTTTTGCTGACTGTATTTTCTGTGCTGTGCTTAGTCATGTCTGAATCTTTGCGACTCCATGGACTGTAGTCTGCCAGGCTCTTCTGTCCTTGGGATTCTCCTGACAAGAATACTTGAGTAGGTTGTCATTTCATTCTCCAGGGGATCTTCCCGACCCAGGGATTGAACCCAGGTCTCCCACATTGCAGGTGGATTCTTTGCTGTCTGAGCCACTAACTGTACAAAGAATCAACTTGATACATACAACAAACTGGAATTCTTGAAGAGATGGGACACCAGACCACATTACCTGTCTCTTGAGAAACCTGTGTGTAGGTCAAGAAGCAACATTTAGAACTTTATTTGGAACAACTGACTGGTTCAAAATTGGGAAAGGAGCACAACAAGGCTGTATATTGTCACCCTGCTTATTTGCCTTATATGCAGAGTACATCATCGGAAATGCCAGGCTGGATAAATCACAAACTGGAATCAAGAATGTCTGGAGAAATATCATCAACCTCAGGTATGTAAATGAAACCACACTAATGGCAGAAAGTGAAGAGGAACTAAAGAACCTCTTGATGAGGATGAAAGAGGAGAGTGAAAAAGCTGGCTTAAAACTCAACGTTTAAAAAATTAGGATCATGGCATCCGGTCCCATCACTTAGAAGGGAGAAAAGTGGAAGCAGTGACAGATTTTCTTTTCTTGGGCTCCAAAATCACTGTGGACAGTGACTGCAGCCATGAAATTAAAAGACACTTGCTCCTTGGAAGGAAAGCTATTTCAAAGCTAGACAGCACAGTAAAAGAGAAGACATCACTTTGCTGACAAAAGTCTGTATCAAGGCTATTGTTTTTCCAGTAGTCATGTATGGATGTGAGAGCTGGACCATAAGGAATGCAGAGCACCATAGAATTGATGGTTTCAAATTGTGGTGCTGGAGAAGACTCTTGAGAGACTCTTGGACAACAGGGAGATCAAACCAGTCAATTCTAAAGGAAATCAACCCTGAATATTCATTGGAAGGACTTATGCTAAACCTGAAGCTCCAATACTCTGCCCACCTGATACGAAGAGCAGGCTCACTGGAGAACACCCTGATGCTGGGAAAGATTGAAGGCAAAAGGAGAAGAGGGCAGCAGAGGATGAGATGGCTACATAGCATCACCAACTCAATGGACATGAGTCTGAGCAAACTCTGGGAGATATGAAGGACAGGGAAGCATGGCGTCCTGCAGTTCATGGGGTCGCAAAAAGTTGCACACGACTTAGCAACTGAACAACAACAACATATATACATTTAATATATAAATATATATATATATATGTACACACACACACTTGAGATATATATAGACAACTATATATATATAGAAACATTTAAAATACAAATAAAGGAATCATCATTTTTGTAGCATTGACACTTCAAACTACAGTTCTGTGAAAATACCTTCCATTTATAGATAATCCTAAACCAAAACTGCTGTGGGTGTGTCCAGTCATTTTAGGATAACCACTTGTTCCACTGGTAAAGAAAATGGCCATCATCTCATTGTGTTTTGTCTTCACGCAGGTGTGGTTGTCACTGGCATGTCTGTGAAGGAAGAATTACAGTGATTGTATACATTAGACACAGTATCATAGACTGTTACCACACAAAAGGGTTTACTCAGACCTCTTCATCTCATTGATTAAGCTGTAGGGACTTAGGTTGAAATCCAAGGTAAAAGCCATCTCACTCCATCTTTTAAGGTGCTTTCTGGAAACAAGCTAAACTTTGCCATCAATAGCCCGTTTATAACAGGTTGACTTCATAGCTTTTTACTGTGTAATGAAGAGTGAAAGCATTACCAAAAAAACTCAAGAATTTTATCATACCTTCTACAGAATGAGTATTCTATGATCTTCTAATCATGTATATGTGAGGTAAAATGTAATTTTTTAAAAATGAATATGTTAATAGAAGTCATGGGTAATGGTATAAGGCAGGGATCATTAAACTACAGGCCTATGGGCCAAACATGGCCTGTCTTTTGTTTTCACAGATAAAGGTTTATTGCAACACAACTGTGTCCATTCTTTTACATATTGCCTATGACTGCTCTCTATACTATGACAGTTAGTAGGTATGATAGAGACTACATGGCCTGCAAATCTTATATATTTACTATCCATCCCTTTTGTAAAAAACCATTTGCTGACCCCTCAAAAGGATGGTTTTTCTGTTTCCCACAAGTGAGTCTACATAGTTCTGAATATAGTAAGCAAATAGACTGAAGAGGATCTAAGTATCCACTTAGGGAAGGAAGGGTTTCAGTTAAAGAAAGAAAACATTTTGGTTCCAAAGGATAATTGGGCTTTTATATATGTCATACATCAGGGTAGCTGAGAGGAAGTAAACTCTGTACATTTGAGTGCCTAAGAATCATACAGAATTTTATTAGGAAATATTGAGCTGAAAATGAATGAATCAGAAATATTCAGCTATGAAAACTATTTCTATTTTTAAATCCTAACATAGCTAAACCAAATGTTTAGGCTATGATTCTATAATTTTTTTGTTATAAAGCTAGTACCTATAACTGTGTACCTATCACTTCTATCATAGATATTGTTGCTCATGAAACCTAAGGTAGGTTTATTGTACCAATCTCTCAGAAGCAGTAAACCTAGCAGATAGTAGTGTGGGCTTAGAAGCTAGACTGCCTGAGTGTGAAACCCAGTTCTGCCAGATCCTAACATTTGACCTTATTTATCTGTCTAACCAGAGAATCCACCTGCAATGCAGAAGATGTGGGTTTGATCCTTGGGTCAGGAAAAACCCCCAGAGGAGGGAATGGCAACCCCACTCCAGTATTCTTGCCCAGAAAATCCCATCCATAGTGTCGCAGAGAGTTGGATATGACTGAAGCGATTGAACATGAGCATCTGTATATTTAACAGTTCCTACCCCATAGTTTGTTGTGATATTTAAACGAGTTAATATTGAGTTGGCCAAAAAGTTTGTTCGAGGTTTTCCATAGTATCTTATTGAAAAAATCTAATGAACTTTTTGGGCAACCCAATATATCTGAAGTGCAGTTTTTGGCACATAATCAGTGCCATATAAGTGTTAGATATTATACAATTATAACACTATTTTTATTAGAACAGAATTTGGCCTTTGGTAAGAACTCAATAGAGAATCCGCCTTCCAATACAGGAGACACAAGAGACATGGGTTCAATCCCTGGGTTGGGAAGATCCCCTGGAATAGGAAATGGCAATTTCAGTATTCTTCCTTAGAAAATTCCATGAACAGAGGAGCATGGTGGGCTACAGTCCATGGGGTCTCAAAGAGTGGGACACAACTGAACAATGTAGCATGTATGCACACAATAAATGTTAGCTATTTTAGAAGAGTCAGAACAAGTCCCAGTGGGCTACAGTCCATGATATCACAAAGAGTCGGACACAACTTAGCAACTAAACAATGACAAAGAACAAGTCCCTAGTTGCAAACTTGCTCGAAAATCATTGAGTAAAGGTAGGAAGCTCATTCCAGAGAGGGAATTTGCTACCACCCTAAAGCTAAGATAACCAATACTTGACAAAGAGTTCCAAGTGACCCCTAGAAGCACCCCATAGCGGGGCTTGAATATCTGTGTAATAGTTTTATTAATTGCATCTATTAAGTATTCTTCCTACTATAACCTGATAGAAATGTCACTGTCAGCAAGGGAATAATACAGCACCCACAGAAGGATTGATTCTGATTAGTTCCTATGGGAGATGATAATTGCTCTGTGGTTGATGCTGTGATGCACCTCCTAGATCCTGCTGCACAATTTTAAGACATGCTTCCCTTCATGTGCTAAGATCCCTCTTTAGATATTACCTTGGCTGAAGATAGTTGCCTTGCTCAAGGTCTTGCCTCCTTCTAAAGACAGTTTGTATCCAGTTACTGATTAGCATTGGATCTCTTGCTTTAGCTGGACATAGCTTTGAAGGGCTATCCAAACTACAGTGATCTCTGTAGGTTGACTGATGGCTTTTTTGAAGTACATGGATGATAAATTTCAACTGCTGCCCAATCCCACATTGTTCCCTTTCCTTCACAGGTATTGGTCCTAAGGTAACTTCTTAATAAACTTACACAACTAATGTCTGTCTTATAGTGTGCGTCCTTGAGATCCCAACCTATGAAAAACACCACCAGTTCCTTGCCTCAGAGCTTTGCACTATAATCACCAATTGTTCCCTTTGTCTATTATTTTAATTTTCATTTTTCTGGTTAATCCAGGGTTGACTATCTTATCAATGTTGTGTTTCTTTTTGGAAAGCTGTTCTACAACAATTATGGTTACTCACTTCATCATCTCCTTTAAGTTCTCCCAACCCTCTCTGGGGCTCTGAGACACAATTAGTTTGGAGTGCAGATTTTCACATTTAGATGCAACAGCATCAACTGCTGGAGCTAAAACTTCATTGGTAATAATGCACTTTGCTTTTGAAGATTGTAGTCGGTAGAGGATGTCTTTTTGGGTCATCTGAGTGGTTCCTGGAATTAGAACTGTCCCTAAAAGAGAAGAAAATAAAGTATTTAGAAAGGATTTCCTTCATCATGTTAATTAAGGTAGTATAGATAACCCATGTATATTCAGTGTTTCTCAGGGTGAGTTAGTTGATTTTCCAGGCAGGATATCTATTTGTCTTCCTTTCATTACTATACTTTTGCCTTTAAAGGAATCTCAAAGTCTAGGACCCTTTTGATCTAACATGAAAGGATGTTAAATCCTGGATAATTATTTTCTATCTGGAGACCATTCATAACATTTAACTTGAAGAGGGTTTTGAATTGAAAAATAATAAAGGTGAAGGTGAAGTCGCTCAGTCGTGTCTGACTCTTTGCGACCCCGTGGACTGTAACCTACTAGGCTTCTCTGTCCATGGGATTCTCCAGGCAAGAATACTGGAGTGGATTGCCATTTCCTTCTCCAGGGGAATCTTCCCGACCCAGGGATCGAACCCGGGTCTCCCTCATTGGAAGCAGATGCTTTAACCTCTGATTTATTGAGTACTTTGAGTGTCAGGTGCTGTGTAAGTGTTTGCATATTTTAACATTTAATCTCTACCTAAAACACAAATGTTATTGTTAACTAGAAAATACACAACATAAAAGTTGAGAATTATGTTTTATTGGGACGACTTTCTGAGGGCTTTCTCAGATAGCTCTGAGGGACTGCTCTGAAGGGTGAAGGGAGAAGCCAGAATATACAGGGGGTTTTGCAACAAAAGCCAGGTAGTTGGAACATCAAAAGATTACTGTTAATTAAAAGCCAGACATGGCAAGTTAATCAATTTAGTGCTTTTCTATGTACCGGAAGATGTAAGAGTCTAGGCTCACTGATCTCATTCCTTTGATATGCACCTTAACTCAGTTCAGTTCAGTCGCTCAGTCATGTCCAACTCTTTGCGACCCCATGAATCGCAGCACGCCAGGCCTCCCTGTTCATCACCATCTCCCAGAGTTCACTCAGACTCATGTCCATCGAGTCCGTGATGCCATCCAGCCATCTCATCCTTGGTCGTCCCTTTCTCCTACTGCCCCCAATCCCTCCCAGCATCAGAGTCTTTTCCAATGAGTCAACTCTTCGCATGAGGTGGCCAAAGTACTGGAGTTTCAGCTTCAGCATCATTCCCTCCAAAGAAATCCCAGGGTTGATCTCCTTCAGAATGGACTGGTTGGATCTCCTTGCAGTCCAAGGGACTCTCAAGAGTCTTCTCCAACACCACAGTTCAAAAGCATTAATTTAACTATCTAGGGCAAATCTGTTTTTTCTCAACCTGAGTTCCCTCAGGGCTCATCACTGGAGGCAGCTGTAGTAGCTGATGGCTTGATGGCCATAACATCCTTTGTTTGCTGATATGGCAGGCAGCATTCTTAGTCCACCCTATAAATAATTTGCCTGAATCACTGAAGTAGCAGGGGCAGTGCATGGACTGAACACTGCACCCTGACTTAAACTGTAATTTAACCACCTTGGTTCAGTGCATCTTTTGTTGTTGTTCTGTTGCTAAGTCGTGTCCAACTCTTTGTGACCCCATAAACTGCAGCACACCAGGGTTTTCTGTCCATCACTATCTCCCTGAAATTGCTCAAACATTATGTCCACTGAGTCAGTGATGCCATCCAACTTCTCATCCTCTGTCTCCCCCTTCTTCTCTTGTCTTCATTTTTATCCAGCATCAGGGTCATTTCCAGAGAGTCAGCTCTTTGCATCAGGTGGCCAAAGGGCCTCTTAAAACATACATTAATTTTATACCTTCTTTCCAAAGAGAAGGATTGAGGCATTCATCTTTTCTGTGCTTCTAGTCCCATCTGCTCTAAACTATACTGTAAGGTACAGTAAGGTACAGTGCAGTGGTCAAGAGTGTGTCCTTTAAGATACTCTTAAAGCTTGGTCTTGAACAAGACTACTTCACCTCTGAGAGTCTCAGATTCTGCATCTGTAGAATGGGGATTATAATAACACTACCTTCTTTATAGGATTATTAAGGATTAAATGAGTTAAACTTTTTAATGAGGTAAATTGGAAGTGGTCAAACAGGAGATGGCAAGAGCGAACGTCCACATTTTAGGAATCACTGAACTAAAATGGACTGGAATGGGTGAATTTAATTCATAGGACCATTATATCTACTACTGTGGGCAAGAATCTCTTAGAAGAAATGGAGTAGCCCTCAGAGTCAACAAAAGAGTCTGAAACGCAGAGCTTGGGTGCAATCTCAAAAACGACAGATGATCTCTGTTTGTTTCCCAGGCAAACCATTCAGTATCACAGTAATCCAAGTCTGTTCCCCAAACACTTATGCCAAAGAAGCTGAAGCTGAATGCTTCTGTGAAGACCTACAAGAACTTCTAGAACTAACACCAAAAAAAAAGATGCCATTTCATCAATGGGGACTAGAATGCAAAAGTAGGAAGTCAAGAGATACCTGGAGTAACAGAAAAGTTTGGCCTAGGAGAACAGAATGAAGCAGGGCAAAGGCTAACAGTTTTGCCAAGACAATGCACTGGTCATAGCGAACACCTTCTTCCAACAACACAAGAAACGACTCTACACACGGACTTCACCAGATGGTCGATACCAAAATCAGATTGATTATATTCTTTGCAGCCAAAGATGGAGAATTTCTATACAGTCAACAAAAACAAGACCAGAAGCTGACTGTGGCTCAGAGAGTTCACAAACTCTTATTGCAAAATTCAGACTTAAATTCAGGAAGAAGGGAAAAACACTGGACCATTCACATATGTTGTTGCTAAGTCCATTCACATATGACCTAAGTCAAATCCCTTAGTAGTTATACAGTGGAAGTGACAAATCAGTTCAGTGGATTAGATCCGATAGAGTGCCTGCAGAACTATGGACGGAGGTACATGACATTGTACAGGAGGCAGTGATCAAGACCATTCCCAAGAAAAAGAAATGTAAAAAGGCAAAATGGTTATCTGAGGAGGCCTTACAAGTAGCTGAGAAAAGAAGAGAAGCTAAAGGCAAAAAGAAAAGGAAACTTAAACTCATTTGAATACAGAGTTCCAAAGAATAGGAAGGAGAGATAAGAAAGCCTTCCTTGGTGATCAGTGCAAAGAAACAGAAGAAATAGAATGGGAAAGACTAGAGATCTCTTCAAGAAAATTAGGGATACCAAAGGAACATTTCATGCAAAGATGGGCATAAAAGTATAGAAACAGAATGGACTTAATAGAAGCTGGAGATATTAAGAAGAGGTGGCAGGAATACACAGGAGAACTATACAAAAAAGATCTTCATGACCCACATTACCACAATGGTGTGATTGCTTGCCTAAAGCCAGACATCCTGGAATGTAAAGTCAAGTGGGTCTTAGGAAACATCACTACAACAAAGCTAGTGGAGGTGATCGAATTCCAGTTGAGCTATTTCAGATCCTGAAAGATGATGCTGTAAAAGTGCTGCACTCAATATGCCAGCAAATTTGGAAAACTCAGCAGGGGCCACAGGACTGGAAAAGGTCAGTTTTCATTCCAATCCCAAAGAAAGGCAATGTAAAAGAATGTTCAAACTGCTGCACAATTGCACTCATCTCACATGCTAGCAAAGTAATGTTCAAAATTCTCCCAGCCAGGCTTCAGTAGTATGTGAACTATGAACTTCCAGATGTTCAAGCTGGATTTAGAAAAGGCAGAAGAACCAGAGATCAAATTGCAAAAACCTGTTGGATCATCGAAAAAGCAAGAGAGTTCCAGAAAAACATCTACTTCTGCGTTATTGACTATGCCAAAACCTTTGACTGTATGGATCACCACAAACTGTGGAAAATTCTTTTTTTATATATAAATTTATTTATTTTAATTGGAGGCTAATTACTTTACAATATTGTATTGGTTTTGCCATACATTGACATGAATCTGCCACTGGTGTACATGTGTTCCCCATCCTGAACCCCCCTCCCACCTCCCTCCCCATCCCATCCCTCTGAGTCATCCCAGTGCACCAGCCCCAAGCACCCTGTATCATGCATTGAACCTGGACTGGTGATTCATTTCACATATGATAATATACATTGTTTCAATGCCATTCTCCCAAATCATCCCACCGTCACTCTCTCCCACAAAGTCCAAAAGACTGTTCTTTACATCTGTGTCTCTTTTGCTGTCTCGCATACCAGATCACCTGACCTGCCTCCTGAGAAAGCTGTATGCAGGTCAAGAAGTAACAGAACCAGACATGGAACAATAGACTGATTCCAAATTGGGTAAGGAGTACTTCAAAGCTATATATTATCACCCTGCTTATTTAACTTATATACAGAGTACATCATGTAAAATGAAGGGCTGGATGAAGCACAAGCTGGAATGAAGATTTCCAGGAGAAATATTAATAACTTCGGATATGCAGATGATATCACTCTTATGGCAGAAAGTGAAGAGGAACTAAAGAGCCTCTTGATGAAAGTGAAAGAGGAGCATGAAAAAGCTGGCTTAAAACTCAACATTCAAAAAACTAAGATCGTGGATCTGGTCCTATCACTTCATGGCAAATAGATGGGGAAACAACGGAAACAGTGACAGATTTTATTTTATCGGGCTCTAAAATCATTGCGGACGATGATTGCAGCCATGAAATCAAAAGATTGCTCCTTGGAAGAAAAGTTATGACCAACCTAAACAGTGTATTAAAAAATATAGCCATTACTTTACTGACAAAGGTCTATCTAGTCAAAGCTATGGTTTTTTCCAGTAGTCATGATTGGACGTGTGAGTTGGACTATAAAGAGAGCTGAAGGCCAAAGAATTGATGCTTTTAAACTGTGATGTTGGAGAAGACTCTTGAGAGTCCCTTGGACTGCAAGGAAATCTAACTAGTCATTCCTAAAGGAAGTCAGTCCTGAATATTCACTGAAAGGACTAGTGCTGAAGCTGAAACTCCAATACTTTGGCCATCTGATGCAAAGAATTGGCTCATTTCAAAAGACCCTGATGCTGGAAAAGATTGAAGGCAGGAGGAGAAGGGGATGACAGAGGATGAGATGGTTGGATTGCATCACCGACTCGATGGACATAAGTTGAACAAGCTCTGGGTGTTGGTGATGGACGGAGAATCCTGGCATACTGCAGTCCATGGGGTTGCAAAGAGTTGTACACAACTGAGGGACTATAGTGAACTGAAGGGTGTTCCCTGAAATAGCAGCATCCACATCACTTGGGAACTTGTTAGAAATGCAGAATCTCAGCATTCTCCCAGGCTTCTTGGATCAGAATCTGCATTTTAACAAGAACCCAGTGATTCATATGCATATCAAGGTTTGAGATAGTGAATTAGATGATTTTTTAAAATTCGAGTAACATTGATTTATCACATATGTTTTGTGTGCACATTTTAATTTGACTTAGAAATTATAATTTGACTAATAATTGTAAATTTACTTATAACTTGACTTATAAATTGACAACATTATAATTTAACTTATAACCAAAGACTAGTTTCCATGCTTGTCTTACCTCCTTTACCCATTTCTCCCACCCCAAACCCCTTGCCCTTTGTAACCACTATTTTGTTCTCTGAGTTTGTTTTTGTTATTTTATTTTTTTTATTTTGTTTTATTATTTGTTTTATATTCTACATATGAGTGAAACCATATTATATTTGTCTTTTTTGTCTGCCTTATTTCACAACTTTGGCTTATGGACCCTCAGTGTCCATCTATGTTGTTTCAAGGGCAAGATTTCATTCCTTTTTATGGCTGAGTAGTATTCCATTCAGAAAACAAAGATCATGGCATCCGGTCCCATCACTTCATGGGAAATAGATGAGGAAACAGTGGAAACAGTGTCACACCTTATTTTGGGGGGCTCCAAAATCACTGCAGATGGTGACTGCAGCCATGAAATTAAAAGACGCTTACTCCTTGGAAGGAAAGTTATGACCAACCTAGATAGCATATTCAAAAGCAGAGACATTACTTTGCCAACAAAGGTCCATCTAGTCAAGGCTATGGTTTTCCAGTGATCATGTATGGATGTGAGAGTTGGATTGTGAAGAAAGCTGAGCACCAAAGAATTGATGCTTTTGAACTGTGATGTTGGAGAAGACTCTTGAGAGTCCCTTGGACTGTAAGGAGATCCAACCAGTCCATCCTAAAGGAGATCAGACGTGGGTGTTCTTTGGAAGGAACGATTCTAAAGCTGAAACTCCAGTACTTTGGCCACCTCATGAGAAGAGTTGACTCATTGGAAAAGACTCTGATGCTGGGAGGGATTGGGGACAGAAGGAAAAGGGGACGACAGAGGATGAGATGGCTGGATGGCGTCACCGACTCAATGGACGTGAGTTTGAGTGAACTCCGGGAGTTGGTGATAGACAAGGAGGCCTGGTGTGCTGCGATTCATTGGGTCGCAGAGTTGGACATGACTGAGTGACTGAACTGAACTGAGTATTCCATTGTTTGTGTGTGTGTGTGTATAAAACATTCCCTATATCCTATATTCATTCATCTGTTGATGGATTAATGTGTTGTTTCCATATGTTGCAATGAAAATAGAGGTATGTGTGTCTTTTATGTCTAAAATTAGTGTTTTTATGTTCTTTTGGTTAATAACCAGAACTGGAATATTTGGATCATATGGTAGTTCTAAATTTTTTAAAGAATTTGCATCCTGTTTTCCACAGTGACTGCACCAATTTGCAGTCTCACCAACAGTGTATGAGTGTTCCTTTTTCTTCACATCCTCTCCAACATTTGTTATTCCTTGTTTTTTTGACAATAGTCATTCTAATAGATGTGAAGTGATATGGTGGTTTTTATTTGCAAATACCTGATAATTCAAGCTGATGAACATCTTTTCATACAGGTGTTGAACATCATATATATTCTTTGGAAAAATGTCTATTCAGATCCTCTGCCCATTTTTCAACTGGATTGTTCGTTGTTGAGTTTCATGAGTTAACTTTTTTTGGGATGTGTGTGTGGTTTTGGCCATGCTGTGTGGCACATGGGGTCTTAGTTCCCCAACCAGGGATCAAACCCCTGCCCCCTGTAATAGAAACACAGAGTCCTTCAATAGACCACCAGGGAAGTTCCATGAGTTAATATATTTTGGATATTAACCTTTTATCAAATATGATTTGCAAACATCTCCCATTTGGTAGGTTTTCTTTTTTGTTTTGTTGATGGTTTTCTTTGCAGTGCAGAGCTTTTTATTTTGATGTAGCCTCATTTGCTTAATTTAGCTTTTGCTTCCCTGGCCTGAGGAGACATATCCAGAAAGATGTTGCTAAGAAAAATGTCAACAAGCATACTGTCTATGTTTTCTTCTAGGAGTTTTATGGTTTTAGTTTTTACATTCATGTCTTTAATCCATTTTGAGTTAATTTTTTATGAATGGTGTAAGATAATGGTCTAGTTTCATTCGTTTGAATCTCTAGGGTTTTCAATATACAAAATCATGTCATCTACAAATAATGACAGTTTTACTTCTTTCTTTCCAATTTAGATGTGTTTTATTTCTTTTTTTGCCTAATTGTTGTCACTAGGAGTTTTAGCACTATGTTGAGTAAGAGTGGTAAGACTGGGTACTCTTGTCTTGTTCATGATCTTAGAGGGATAGCTTTCAGTTTTTCACCAGAATTATGTTAGCTATGGGTTTGTCATAAATGGCCTTTTGAGGTACATTTGTTCTATCCCCTTTTTGAGAGTTTTTATCATAAATGAGTGTTGAATTTTATCAAATGCTTTTCCTGCATCTGCATCTATTGACATGATCATATGTTTTGTTTTATTTTGTTTTTTACTTTTTTTTTTTTTTGGCTGTGCCCTGTGGCTTATGGGATCTTAGTTCCCTGACCAAGGATTGAACCTAGGCTCTTGGCAGTGAGCAAGCAGAGTCCAAACTACTGGATTGCCTGGAAATTCTCGATTATATGATTTTTATTCTTCACTTTGTTAATGTGGTGTATTACATTGATTTATTTGCAGATGTTGAATCATCCTTGCATACCTGGAATAAATTCCACTTGATCCTGGTGTGTGATCCTTTTAATGCATTTTTGTATTTGGTTTGCTAATGTTTTATTGAGGATTTTTGCATGTATATTCATCAGAGACATTGGCCTATAATTTTCTTTTTGTGTGTTTTCATTGTTTGATTTTGTAATCAGGGTAATGATGGCCTTGTAAAATGAGTCAGGGAAGCAGTCCCTCCTTTTCAATATTTTTGAAATAGTTTGAGAATTGCATGTGTGTGTGCTAAGTTGCTTCAGTCATGTCCAACTCTTTGCAACCCTATGGACTGTAGCCTGCCAGGCTCCTCTGTCCATGGGGTTCTCTAGGCAAGAATACTGGAGTGGGTTTCCATGCCCTCCTCCCAGAGATCTTCCCAACCCATGAACCAAACCTGCGTCTCTTAAGTCTCCTGCATTTGCAGGCAGGTTCTTTACCACTAGTGCCTCCTGGGAAGCCATAGTTTGAGAAGGATAGCTACTAAATCTCAATGTTTGATAGAATTCACCTGTGAAGCTGTCTGCTGGAGGACTTTATTTGGGGGAAGATTTTCTATTAATGTTTCAATCTCCTTACTAGTAATCAGTCAATTCAGATTTTCTATATCTTCATGCTTTAGTCTTGGAAGATTGTAGGATTCTAGAAGGCAATGGCACCCCACTCCAGTACTCTTGCCTGGAAAATCCCATGGATGGAGGAGCCTGGTGGGCTGCAGTCCATGGGGTCGCTAGAGTCAGGCACAACTGAGTGACTTCACTTTCACTTTTCACTTTCATGCATTGGAGAAGGAAATGGCAACCCATTCCAGTGTTCTTGCCTGGAGAATCCCAGGGACGGGGAAGCCTGGTGGTCTGTCATCTCTGGGGTTGCACAGAGTCAGACACGACTGAAGCGACTTAGCAGCAGCAGCAGCAGGGATTTATTCATTTATTTTAGGTTGTCTAATTTGTTGGTGTATAGTAGTAGACTTCATAGTAGACTTATAATCCTTTGTATTTCTATTGTATCCATTGTAATCTATCCTCTTTTGTTTCTGATTTTATTTATCTGAGCCTTCTCTCTATTTTTTTGGTGAGTCTAGCTAAAGATTTGTCATGGTTATCCTTTCAAAGAACCAGCTCTTTGCATTGATCTTTTGATCAATGAACTAGTTGCATTGATCTTTTCCATTGTCTTTTAAGTCTCTATTTCATTTATCTCTGCTCTGACTTTTATTATCATTTTATTATCATTCCCTTTCTCATACAGATTTTGGGCTTGTTTTATTCTTTCTTTTTTCCTAGCTCCTTTAGGTATGAGGTTTAGATTATTTGAGGCTTTTCTTGTTTCTTGAGGTAGGCCTAGATGACTCACTCTTAGTACAGCTTTTGCTGCATCCCATAGATTTTGGCATATCATCTTTTTCTTTTCATTTGTCTTTAGGTATTTTAAATTTTCTCCTTTGATTTCTTCATTGAGCCAATAGTTTTTAAATTGCATGTTGTTTAGTCTTCACATATATGTGATTTTTCCAGACTTCCTATAGTTGATTTCTAGTTTCATTTTATTGTGGTCAGAAAAGATGCTTAATATGGTTTTAATTTCCTTGATTGTATTGAGACTTGCTTTGTGACCTAACATGTGATCTATCCTGGAGAATGTCCCATGTGCACTTTAGAAAAATGTGTATTTCGTTGCACTGGATGAGTTATGCTATATTCATATAAATCTATTAAGTTTATCTGGTCTGATGTTTCATTTAAAGTCAATGTTTTCTTATTGACACTCTGTCTGAGTGATCTGTCCATTGATTTAAGTGAGGCATTAAAGTATCCTTCCATTATTATGCTCCTGTCAGTTTCTCCATGTAGGTCTTTATATGTTTTGCTACTCCTGTGTTACATGTGTATGTATATAGATAGATAGACAAATAGATACAGATATATAGATACATAGATAGATATCAATTATTTGTATCTTCTTGAGGGAATGTTCCCTTTGTCATTATGTGATGTCCACCTTTATCTCTTCTGGCTTTATATCTTTTGGCTTGAAAGTCTATTTTCTCTGATATGAGTATGACTACACCCACTGTTTTTTGGCTGCCATTTGCTTGAAGTATCATCTAACATCCCTTCAATTTGAGGCTGTTTTTTACCTTAAAGCTGAGAGAAGTTTCCTGGAGGAGGTATAGCATTGGGGCTTATTTTTAATCCATCCAGCTACTCTTTTTTTTTTTAACTTAATTCTTTTAATTAAAAGTTTTTTTAAGGTTTTTACCCATGAATCTACATTTAGGGTAATTATTGATAAATGAGGATTTAGTAGTGCCATTTTATCTTTGTTTTCTGGTTGTACTATATCTCAATAGTCCTTTTACTACCAATAACGTCGTCTTCACTTAGGGGTTTCCCTGATAGCTCAGTTGTTAGAGACCCTGGTTTGATCCCTGGGTCAGGAAGATCTGCTGGAGAAAGGGATAGGCTACCCACTCCAGTATTCTGGCCTAAAGAATTCCATGGACTGTATAGTCCATAGGGTTGCAAAGAGTCAGACATGACTGAGAGATTTTCACTTTCACTTTCTCTTCATTTATACAGTTTCTCTCCTTTCCCTCTTCCCCTTTTATTTTTCTGTTGTCTCAAATTATTTTGTTGTTTCAAAATTATCTTTTTGTGTTGTGAGTTCATTATCAAATTGAAGTAACTATAGTTATTTTTTCTTTCCCCCATTAACCTTTATGCTATAATTGTTTAACAATCTATTCTGATGTACAGTTGCAATTTTCTGATTCTATTACCTTCCTCAAGGTTTTGTGTACTTCTGCCTTTTTGTTTTTGGTAGAAGAGCCTTTCAGCATTTCTTTTTTAAATTAAAGTTTAGTTAATTTACAATATTACATTAGTTTCATGTGTACAGCAAAATGGTTCAGTATTTTTGCAGATTATACTCCTTTATGTTATTGCAGATAATGGCTATAATTCCCTGTGCTATACAGTATATCCTTATAGCTTGTGTATTTTATACATTGTAGTTTTTCTTTCCCCTCCACTCTGTTTTATATATCTGTGAATCTGTTCTGTTCCTATTTTGCATACACATTCATTTGTGTTATTTTAGATTCCACATATAAGTGATAACATATAGTATTTGTTTTTCTCTGTCTGACTTATTTCACTAAGCATAATATTGTCTAGCTCCATCTATGTTGCTGCAAATAGCAAAATTTTATTCTTTTTAATGACTGAATAATATTCCATTATATATCTCACATCTTCTTTCTCCAGTTATCTATTGGTAGGCACTTGGGTGTCTTCCATGACTTTGTAAATTGTGTTGCTATTAACATTAGGGTGCATGTATCTTTTTTCTGAATTAGTGTTTTCATTTTTTCCAGATATTTATCTGGGAATGGAATTGCTGGGTCACCTGATAGTTCTATTTTTAGTTTTTGAGGAACCTCCATACTGTGGCTGCACCAATCTGAGCTCCCACTAACAGTGTACAAGGGTTCCCTTTTCTCTACATCCTCTCCATTTGTTATCTGTAGGCTTTTTGATGATAGACATTCTGATAGGTATGAGGTTACATCTAGTAGTTTTGTATTATACTTTTCTAATAATTACTAATGCTGTGTATCTTTTCATGTGTCTGTTGGCCATTTGGAACTGGCACTGTTCCGTTTGAATGTGTGTTTTCCTTCTTCCTGCACCAGGACCTTTGCCCCAAAGGTGGGAAGTGATAAAGGAAGTAGGGCTCGTGTGTCTAGAGGTCCAGTGTTCTGTCTATGTAGGTGTCTGGGGCTCCACTTAGATGCAGCTTATTGTCATGTCTTTTCCTGGGTTGTGGTTACCCTATATCTAGTTCCATGCTGTGGTGTGGAATGAGCAGGAACTGGTCACCTTGGACTGGGGTGCGCAGTGAGGTGGTCTCAGAAAACCTGGTAACCCCTAGGGCAAACCTCTCTCTGCCCTGCCCAGGGACAAACCAACATCTGTGTGCTCCTCACGAGAGGAATCTAAGCTTCTCCAGCCTTTCTATCTGTACCAATAGTTCTCCAAGCAGCTAATGGGTATTGCCTCCTCCACATGGGTCCCCAGGGCTGAGATGCCCAGTCTGTGACTTGACCTACTCACTCCCTAGGGCAGATGTCCACCCAAGAAATCTCCTTTTTCCTCTAAGTTCCCTCCCAGTGGCACAGGTCCCAGTTCAATCCTATTCCCATCCTACCCTTTAATATGTGCATCTTTCTTACAGCCTTGGTTGTATAGAAGTCCTTCTGCCAGTTTCCAATTAGTTTTTTTGATGTGTTCATGGAGGATATTATTGCCATGTACTCTTACTCTGCCATCTTCAAGAAGCCCTCAACATTTCCTGTAAGGCAGCTGTGAAGTAAAGTGAAGTCGCTCAGAGGTGATGAACTCCCTCAGCTTTAGTTTTTCTGCAGAAGCCTCCTTATGTTGCCTTTCCTAATGGAATCAATAGATCTCTTAGAAATTCTGCATTTAAAAAAAAAAAAACTTAGTTATCCTTTCTGGTCTGGATCATTTCTAGACTTCTGAAGTCATGCTTGCTAATTTTTTCTTCTTTATGGTCTGCTCTGTTTCCAGTGCTTTCTATTGCATTATTTATATCATTTATTGAGTTCTTTGGCTCTAGAAATTCTGTTTGTATCTCTTTTAGAGATCCAAACTTTTGGTAAAATATCCCTTCTGTTTTTATTCTATTTTATTCCTGAGCTCATTGAAATGACTTTCTGAGTTTTCTTGTGCGTATTGACAGCTATTTTGAATTCTCTATCTGATTGCAATCTTCTATGAGTTTAAGTTTGGTTTCTGGAGAAGTGTCACTTTCTTTTTGTGATACCTTATTACTGTGGTTTTTCACAGTGCTTGATATGTTGTACCTCTGCCCACACATTTGAAGGAGTGAATATCTTTCTTATTAGGTAAGATTGTTGTGTGTGTGTGTGCTCAAACATATCAAACTCTTTGCAGCTCCATGAACAGTAGCCTACTGGGCTCCTCTGTCCATGGAATTTTCTAGGCAAGAATACTGTTGGTTGCCATTTCCTACTCCAGGGGATCTTCCTGACCCAGGAACTGAATCAGCATCTTTTGTGTCTCCTGAATTGCCAGGCAGATCCTTTACTTCTAGGCGCCACCTGGGAAGATTTGTTTACTTTGATTATAAAAATTCAATACATTGGTAATTAGAGGACCTTCTTTTTTTTCCAGCAGGTGGCACTACAACACGAGTCTTTGTTTTCCCTAACCTGACCAGCCTCTGACAGTACTATGGAATCAGTATTTTCCACCCTATTACCTGTCAGGGGTGTGCCTGGAGCCCTCATTGTCACTGCTTGTGCCTTTGGAGTCTTTGGTGCCTTCTGCTGCAAGTGTTGCTGTTGTTGCTTATGTCACCACTGGATGCACCATGATGGCAGGCACCTCTGCTACATCTGGGGTTGTTGGGGTTGTCAGGTTTGCAGGCACTGCTGCCTTGTGCAGGGGTGCTGGAGCCTTAGGCACCCCTGTAGCTGGTAGGGCTGGGGTTGCAGGCCCTGCTGCTGCTGCCTAGTTCCCTTTAGCTGCAGGTGCTGCTGCCACTGGGAAACTAGAGTTGTGTACACCACCTCCCCAGCTACCACTGAGTTCTTTCTCAGGTGTGTGTTCA
Organism: Ovis aries; assembly: GCF_016772045.2. Lineage (NCBI taxonomy): Eukaryota > Metazoa > Chordata > Mammalia > Artiodactyla > Bovidae > Ovis > Ovis aries. Next base: position 19,004,001 of record NC_056077.1, on the reverse strand, counting down.
TCCACTGTGGTCGGAGAGCCAGGATCATGGGCACTCCTTCACCTTGTTCCCTTGATTCCACCTCCTATGTACCATTCCATCCACCTTCAGATGTACAGATGTGTGGATCTCTCTGGTATCCTGGTGTGTTGGGCAGAGGACCTTTGTAGAGTTATATATGTTTTACTTGTTGCAAATTGAAGGGGAGAGAAAAAGGAAACATCTCACACTACCATGATGTTGAATTACCACATCTAGATGATTTTTTTTTAATTTATTGAGATACAGTTGATTTTTTAAAAACTGTTCTTATTTTCAAATTTTCTAAAAACTTCTAGAAAATTCTAGAGGGTACACTGGGCTCTACACTGAGTTTCTGAATGCCTTTGGGCAAATGACTTAATGTTCCTTTTTCCCCAACTATGAAAGTTTTCCCTTCTCTGTTTATAAAATGAGATTTTCTCTTCCTAATCATAAGGCTCTTGTGATGATAAAATGAGCAAATTGAGAGAGTAACAGGCAGGAAGCCCAGGGGTCTCCAAACAGAGGAAATAGGCTGCAAGTGTCAGACATATTTTCTCTCTCTCGTAAGCGGCAGGAGGAAACAATGTCACATTTTTTCCCATCTTTGTACAAAATTAAAAGGAGGTTTCACTTAAAATTCTGTGTTGCCATGATGACACCTGGCTCCACCTGAACTTAACTTTTCTCAAATCTTGAGCTAGCCAATGCATTTTTTCTTATGGAAATGTTTGTCTTAAGCTATGTTAATGAACTATGTATTCACCCTAGACTCTGTCTTTCTTCAAGTCAGTTCAATTACGATTCATAACGATAAGGGCTCAACAAACCTGTATGTTTTACTCATACATTGTTCTCCTAATCTATGTTAATAAAACTATATTTACTTGGAAAACTGTCTTTCTTCAAGATTCATGTCAATCATTTTATGGCCCGGGATGACTCACCAGGTGCCAATGTTATCTTAAAATACATGTGTGGGTGAGGGACCTGGTACGTCTCTGAATTTTAGAATATCTCCTTTATCTAATTAGCAGCTTGCTGATAGGTATATAACATACTGCTAAAGGCTAGCAGAGGGGGCATTCTTTCTGCCCCCTTCTGATATCTATGTCAGAAGCTTTCTCTATCTCTTTTATACTTTTTTAAAAATTTATTTATTTGTTTTTCCTCATTTAATAAAAGTTTATTACACAACAGCTCTGAGCGATCAAGCCTCGTCACTGGCCCCGAATGAATTCCTCTCCTCCAGAGGCCAAGAATCCCAGCGTCTTCACAGCTCAGCAACAATCTTTCAAAATGAGTGAATGTTTATTATAATTTCGGAGGGACCACAAGTATTATATAAACTTCTTCAAGAGACTGAAGTGGGATAGTAGATTTTTGTGGTAAATGGCACTTAAAGGAACATATTCTTGGCAATTACTATTTTTTTAATGATTATATACTGAGATTTCTGTTGGAATTTGACCTACAATACGTATGCAAAAGTTTGAAAATGAAAATATGATGAGTTTGTTGTTGGCCCTGGAGACTATAGGCATATCTAAGAACTTGGAAATAAGGAAAATAGATTGCCTTCCAAGAGCTAAACTGTAAACTCAATGTAAAATAGAATATTCATAGTCAATATAAACAGACATATGATTCACAGAGTAGCAAGATTAAGCCATACCCTTATATATAACATATTAATATAGAATTGGTTTCAGAAAGGGATATTGCAGCCATAGAACATAGAAAAAGGAGACTTACTAGGGCAAATCCTGATAGTACTCATCTAAGCCTGTCTAGAGGAGAAGTCTCTGTTAAGGGATTTTACATATTATAGTCCCTGGGATGAGGTGGCCCCTAGCCAGTACCTATATTCACACTGCACTGTTTTCATTTTCTCAAATCTACAAATTATTTCTTGCCTCAGGACCTTTGTAGAGCTTTTCCATTTGCTTAGAATGAATGCTCCCATCACCCATACCTTCTCCCTCTGGCTGACTCATCCCTCAGTTTCAGCTTAAATTATGCGCCTGACCTTCTCTGAGTCTGTAGTAGTACCCCTCATACATTACAGTGGCTCTTGTGCTATTTCCTTTATAGCACCTGTCACACTTTTCAACTCTGTGTTGACTTGACTCCTGACTCTCTCTCCCACTGGATCATAAACTCCACAGCTCCTAAAACATAGCAGTTGACCAATAAACACATTGCTTGAAAGGATGATGGGTATAATAAGATGAGGTGGATGAACTGAACTTTCAAACCCCAGTGCCAATAAATTAAATTATGAAAGTTACTTGTTTTATCCGCTAAACAAACGTCTGGCTTAATTTTGTCTTATGTAGGTCCGTTAGCAGGGAGAGAGGGCTACTCATGCCAGAGTCTTTTGGCCCTTCAGGCAAATTAATAAATTGGTAATTTTATACACCCTGAATCATAAACAGGATAATGAGAGGCCTCTCCTAAGATGCAGAGCTCCACTCTCCACACACTAACATAAGCTGGTTAGTGACCAGTAGCAAAATCTGCCAGTTTACCCAGGTCTTTCTTGTCATTCTCCAGGCCCCCAGAGGGAGAGAGGCTTACTTCTTCTAGTTCTGTGGTTCTCAAACTTGGACATGCACCAGAATCACCTGCAGGGCTTAATAAAACAGATTTCTAGGTTTTTTATATCTCAACCCATTTTAGATTTGGTAAACCTTGAATGGAGCTAAAGAACTTACATTTCTCCAAGTTTCCAGTAATTCTGATTTGAATGCTATATTGTAACATTATCCCTCTTCAGTACTATGTACTTTTCCTTTTTTGAAAGCACAGTAACAGTTTTCTCACTACTATACCCTTTAGTAATGCATCCCCAAACATTTTAAGACTCCTCCAAAGGCACAGTTCAGTTGTATATTTTTCTTATTTATTTGAAAAAACTACCAATTGTGCAACAGAGCTTATGTAGTGTATCTCCTTAAAAAAATATGAAAATAAGAATTATCCACCATCTAGCTTTAAAAAGAGAGTTTAACAATATGTTTAAAACATTCTGTGAGCTCTGCCCCAAATTACCAGGTAGTCATGATCCAGAATATTGTGTTAACCATTCATTTGCATTTCTTTTATCATTTTGTCACATGTATATAGCCCTATGTAATACATAAATAGCTGAGACTACTTGCAAAAATTAGTTAAGTTTTATTAAAAGGGAAAAATTATTAAGAAATCCAATAACTATAAGTTCATTTTTAATTCTACTATGAAGACTAACTATAAGTTCATTTTTAATTCTACTATGAAGACTAGCATTGTTAATATATTAGATTTACCATTTATTCCTCCTCATTCTAAGAGAACCTGCCTTCCTTCTGCCCACAGCCCCAATAACCACGCTTTATCAGTTGAAGCTGCCTCTGATCACTTCTGATTGGCCTAATCTAAGCTGTGCCAATCAGATTCTGCCTTAAATTTTAAGAGACTGAGTGGATTAGAGGATGTAATATATAGGTTAGGATCTGAGATATTTGTCTGGCAAATCAAAACCATGCACCAACCAAAATGAAGAGAAATTATTCCTTAGCAAGAAAGAAGAGGTCAAAGGGGCAGGAGTTTGAGAGAAGCAGAGAGACAAGAGGCCCTGTGGCTTTGTTAGGGGAAGCACACTGACAAACCGCCCACCCTGATCAGGCACCATAGTAACTATTTGCATGAGTTGTTTTACGACAGAAGGTTCTGATAAGGAACACAGAACTAATAAACCTTCACCAACTGAACGAGTTTGGGAAAGGTCAAAAGGAGACACCACATGTCAGACCACCTCCCAGAATCCTTCTCTCTAGCATCCATCTTGGTTGAACAAGGCATGCACCACCAGGAAGTTCTCTGAGTCAGAATGATTGGCTAAAGACAACCCATTAGAATCTAAGCCCATCACCATAAAACCCAAGACTGCAAGCTATGTGACAGAGCTATTCTCCTGGGTTCCCTTACCTTTTGCTCTCTACCCGGGTGCCCTTTCGCAATAAAATCTCTTGTTTTGTCAGCACATGTGTCTCCTCAGACAATTCATTTCCGAGTGTTAGAAAAGAGCCCAGTTTGGGGCCCTGGAAGGGGTCCCCCTTTGTGCAACAGCTTCAGAGCAGAAAAGGTAGAGACAGAAACTGCCTGCTGAATAGCCTGTCCTCTTACAGAGGCCAGTTTTTCTTTGTTCACTTTTTCCCCTGTAAAATTCTCCAGTAAATATTCAATAATTCTTCTTCACTATTGAACTATTGAATATGAATGGATTTCTGGTCCTGGTACTCAAATAGTCTGTTACTGGGGCTTCCCTGGTGGTTCAGTGGTTAAAAATCCACCTTGCAAGGCAGGGGATTGATCCCTAGTCTGGGAGGATCCCACAAGCCACGGGGCAACTAAGCCCGTGTGCCAAAACTACTGACGCTGCACTCTGTAGCTCATGAGCTGCAACTACTGAAGACCTCGTGCCCTAGGGCCCATGCTCCACAACAAGAGAAGCCATCACAATGAGAAAGTTCACACACCGCGACTAGAGACTAGCCCCTAATCTCTGCAACTAGAAAAAGTCCGTGCAGCAAAGAAGAACTACTGCAGCCATAAATAAATAAATATATATATTTAAAAAGATTAGTCTGTAACTAAGCTGTTTTTTAGTTGCTAAGTTGTGTCCAACACTTTTGTGACCCCATGGATTGTAGCCCACCAGACTCCTCTGTCCATGTGATTTCCCAGGCAAGAATACTGGAGTGGGTTGCCATTTCTTATCCAGGGTATCTTCCCAACCCAGATTGAGCCTGCATCTCCTGCATTGACAGGCAGATTCGTTACCACTGAGCCACCAGGGAAGCCCTGTGTTATTAAGACAGTGAGCTTGAACAGTATTCATGAAAGCAGTCATTTTATTAAAAAACTATGCAAAAGTGGACGGTGCAACTCCGGTGAATAATTTACAAGTACACATGTGATTAGAGAATATAGCTCTCCTCAAATGCAAGTAATGATTATAGCAAATTAAGATAGTTAATATAATGATTTATTACGATAATAAAGATATTAATTCAACATATATTTTGCTGAAATTTACTGAAGCCAATCTTTGGAGTCCCAGAGATGAATATATCATAGTCATTGCCTTTTAGAAGCTTTTTCACAGTCCTATGAGAATGACTGAGGAGCAACCCCACGTCCAAGGAGTGGTGCCTGCATGGGTGCAGGATGGACGAGAGAAGCTACTCCACATTCAAGGTCAGAAGGGGCGGCCGTGAGGAGATACCCCTCATCCAAGCTAAGGAGCAGTGGCTGCACTGTCCTGGAGCAGCCGTGAAGAGATACTCCATGACCAAGGTAAGAAAAACCCAAGTAAGATGGTAGGTGTACCGAGAGGGCATCAGAGGAGACACACTGAAACCATAATCACAGAAAACTAGCCAATCTGATCACATGGACTACAGCCATGTCTAACTCAATGAAGCTAAGCCATGCCATGTGGGGCCACCCAAGACAGGTGGGTCATGGTGGAGAGGTCTGACAGAATGTGGTCCACTGGAGAAGGGAATGGCAAACCACTTCAGTATTCTTGCCTTGAGAACCCCATGAACAGTATGGAAAGCAAAATGATAGGATACTGAAAGGGGAACTCCCCAGGTTGATAGGTGCCCAATATGCTACTGGAGATCAGTGGAGAAATAACTTCAGAAAGAATGAAGGGATGGAGCCAAAGCAAAAACAATACCCAGTTGTGGATGTGACGGGTGATAGAAGCAAGATCCGATGCTGTAAAGAGCAATATTGCATAGGAACCTGGAATGTTGGGTCCTGAATCAGGGCAAATTGGAAGTGGTCAAACAGGAGATGGAAAGAGTGAACATCAACATTCTAGGAATCAGCGAACTAAAATGGACTGGAATGGGTGAATTTAACTCAGATGACCATTATATCTACTACTGTGGGCAGGAATCCCTAAGAAGACATGGAGTAGCCATTATGGTCAACAAGAGAGTCTGAAATGCAGTACTTGGATGCAATCCCAAAAACGACAGAATGATCTCTGTTCATTTCCGAGGCAAACCATTCAATATCATGGTAATCCAAGCCTATGCCCCAACCAGTAATGCTGAAGAAGCTGAAGTTGAATGGTTCTATGAAGACCTATAAGACCGTTTAGAACTAACACCCGAAAAAGATGTCCTTCTCATTATAGGGGACTGAAATGCAAAAGTAGGAAGTCAAGAAACACCTGGAGTAACAGGCAAATTTGGTCATGGAATACGGAATGAAGCAGGGCAAAGACTAATAGAGTTTCTCCAAGAAAATGTGCTGGTCATAGCAAACTCCCTCTTCCAACAACACAAGAGAAGACTCTACACATGGACATCACCAGATGATCAACACCGAAATCAGATTGATTATATTCTTTGCAGCCAAAGATGGAGAATTTCTATACAGTCAACAAAAACAAGACCAGGAGCTGACTGTGGCTCAGATCATGAACTCCTTATTGCCAAATTCAGACTTAAATTGAAGAAAGTAGGGAAGACCGCTAGACCATTCAGGCATGACCTAACTCAAATCCCTCATAACAGTGGAAGTGAGAAATGGGTTTACGGGACTAGATCTGATAGACAGAGTGCCTGATGAACTATGGATGGAGGTTCATGACACTGCACAGGAGACAGGGATCAAGACCATCCCCAAGAAAAAGAAATGCAAAAAAGAAAAATGGCTGTCTGAGGGGGCCTTACAAATAGCTGTGAAAAGAAGAGAAGAGAAAAGCAAAGGAGAAAAGGAAAGATATAAGTATCTGAATGCAGAGTTCCAAAGAATAGCAAGGAGAGATAAGAAAGCCTTCCTCAGCGATAAATGCAAAGAAATAGAGGAAAAAAACAGAATGGTTGTTTTCTAGAGACTAGAAAAGATCTAGAAAACTAAATCTTTAAAAGATCTAGTCTTTAAAACTCTTTAAAAGATCTAGTCTTTAAAAGTCTATAAAGACTAGAGAGCTCTTCAAGAAAATTCAAGATACCAAGGGAACATTTCATGCAAAGATGGGCTTGATAAAGGACAGAAATGGTATGGACTTAACAGAAGCAGAAGATATTAAGAAGAACTGGCAAGAATACACAGAAGAACTGTACAAAAAAGATTCACGACCAAGATAATCATGATGGTGTGATCACTCACCTAGACCCAGACATCCTGGAAAATGAAGTCAAGTGGGCCTTAGAAAGCATCACTATGAACAAAGCTAGTGAAGGTGATGGAATTCCAGTTGAGCTATTTCAAATCCTGAAAGATGATGCTGTGAAAGTGCTGCACTCAATATGTCAGCAAGTTTGGAAAACTCAGCAGTGGCCACAGGACTGGAAAAGGTCAGTGTTCATTCCAATCCCAAAGAAAGGCAATGCCAAAGAATGCTCAGACTACCGCACAATTGCACTCATCTCACACACTAATAAAGTAATGCTCAAAATTCTCCAAGCCAGGCTTCAGCAATACGTGAACTGTGAACTTCCAGATGTTCCAACTGGTTTTAGAAAAGGCAGAGGAACCAGAGATCAAATTGCCAACATCCTTTAGATCGTCGAAAAAGCAAGAGAGTTCCAGAAAAACATCTATTTCTGGTTTATTGACTATGCCAAAGCCTTTGACTGTGTGGATCACAAGAAACTGTGGAAAATTCTGAAAGACATCGGAATACCAGACCACCTGACCTGCCTCTTGAGAAACCTGTATGCAGGTCAGGAAGCAACAGTTAGAACTGGACATGGAACAACAAACTGGTTTCAAATAGGAAAAGGAGTACATCAAGGCTGTAATATTGTCACCCTGCTGATTTAACTTATATTCAGAGTACATCATGAGAAACGCTGGGCTGGAAGAAGCACAAGCTGGAATCAAGATTGCCAGGAGAAATATCAATAACCTCAGATATGCAGATGACACCACCCTTATGGCAGAAAGTGAACAGGAACTAAAGAGCCCCTTGATGACAGTGAAAGAGGAGAGTGAAAAAGTTGGCCTAAAGCTCAACATCCAGAAAACTAAGATCATGGCATCCGGTCCCATAACTTCATGGGAAATAGATGGGGAAACAGTGGAAACAGTGTCAGACTTTATTTTGGGGGGCTTTAAAATCACTGCAGATGGTGATTGCAGCCATGAAATTAAAAGAAGCTTACTCCTTGGAAGGAAAGTTATGACCAACCTAGACAGCATATTCAAAAGCAGAGACATTACTTTGCTAACAAAGGTCTGTCTAGTCAAGGCTATGGTTTTTCCAGTGGTGTTGTATGGATGTGAGAGTTGGACTGTGAAGAAAGCTGAGCACCAAAGAATTGATGCCTTTGAACTTGATGTTGGAGAAGACTCTTGAGGGTCCCTTGGACTGCAAGGAGATCCAACCAGTCCATCCAAAAGGAGATCAGCCCTGGGTGTTCATTGGAAGGACTGATGCTAAAGCTGAAACTCCAATACTTTGGCCACCTCATGCAAAGAGTTGACTCATTGGAAAAAAACCCTTATGCTGGGAGGGATTGGGGGCAGGAGGAGCAGATGAGGGGCAGAGGATGAGATGGGGGACAACAGAGGATGAGATGGCTGGATGGCATCACCAACTCGATGGACATGAGTTTGAGTAAACTCCAGGAGTTGGTGATGGACACGGAGGCCTGGCATGCTGAGATTCATTGGGTTGCAAAGAGTCAGACACGACTGACGGACTGAACTGAACTGAAGTGATGAGAATGACTAATGACTATGTTGATGATCATATTCTTTGCAGCCAGAGATGGAGAAGCTCTATACAGTCAGCAAAAATAAGACCAGAAGCTGACTGTGCTCAGATGATGAACTCCTTATTGCAAAATTCAGACTTCAATTGAACAAAGTAGGGAAAACCACTACACCATTCAGGTATGATTTAAATCAAATCCGTCAGGACTATACAGTGGAAGTGGCAAATAGATTCAGGGGATTAGATCTGATAGATAGAGTGCCTGAAGAACTATGGACAGAGGTTTGTGATATTGCACATGAGGCAGTGATCAAGACCATCTCCCCCCCCCCCCCCCCAAAAAAATGCAAAAAGGCAAAATAGTTGTCTGAGGAGGCCTTATAAACACCTGAAAAAAGAAGAGAAGCTAAAGACAAAAAGAAAAGGAAAGATAAATCCATTTGTAAGTAGAATTCCAAAGAATAGCAAGGAGAGATAAGAAAGCCTTCCTCAGTGATCAGTGCAAAGAAATAGAGGGAAAAAATAAAATGGGAAAGACTAGAGATTTCTTCAAGAAAATTAGAGATATCAAGGGAAGGTTTTATGCAAAGATGGCCACAATAAAGGACAGAAATGGTTTGGACCTAACAGAGCAGAAGATTTTAAGAAGTGGTGGCAAGAATACACAGAAGAACTATACAAAAAAGATCTTCATGACCCAGATAACCATGATGGTGTGATCACTCACCTAGAGCCAGAAGTCAAGTGGGCCTTAGGAAGCATCACTAAGAACAAAGCTAGTAGAGGTGATGGAATTCCAGTTGAGCTATTTTAAATCCTAAAATATCATGCTGTGAAAGTGCTGCACTCAATATGCCAGCAATGGAAAACTCAGCAGTGGCCACAGGACAGGAAAAGATCCGTTTTCATTCAAATCCCAAAGAAAGGCAATGCCAAAGAACATTCAAACTGCTGCACAGTTGCACTCATCTCACATGCTAGCAAAGTAATGCCCAAAATTCTCTAAGCCAGGCTTCAAAAGTATGTGAACCATGAACTTCCAGATAGTCAAGCTGGTTTTAGAAATTGCAGAGGAACCAGAGATCAAATTGCCAACATCCATTCAGTTCAGTTCAGTCGCTCAGTCATGTCCAACTCTTTGTGACCCCATGAACCACAGCTCACCAGGCCTCCCTGTCCATCACCAACTCCTGGAGTCCACCCAAACCCATGTCCATTGAGTCGGTGATGCCATCCAACCATCTCATCCTCTGCCGTCCCCTTCTCCTCCTACCCTCAATCTTTCCCAGTATCAGGGTCTTTTCAAATAAGTCAGCTCTTTGCATCAGGTGGCCAAAGTACTGGAGTTTCAGCTTCAGCATCCGTCCTTCCAATGAATATTCAAGACTGATCTCCTTTAGAATGGACTGGTTGGATCTCCTTGCAGTCCAAGGGACTCTCAAGAGTCTTCTCCAATACCACAGTTAAAAGGCATCATTTCTTCAGCACTCAGATTTCTCTGTAGTCCAACTCTCACATCCACACATGACTACTGGAAAAACCATCCTTGACTAGACAGACCTTTGTTGACAAAGTAATGTCTCTGCTTTTCAATATGCTGTCTAGGTTGGTCATAACTTTCCTTCCAAGGAGTAAGTGTCTTTTAACTTCATAGCTGCAGTTAACATCTGCAGTGACTTTGGAGCCCAGAAAAATAAAGTCAGCCACTGTTTCCACTGTTTCACCATCTATTTGCCATGAAGTGATGGGACCAGATGCCATGATCTTTGTTTTCTGAATGTTGAGCTTTAAGCCAACTTTTTCACTCTCCTCTTTCATTTTCAGCAAGAAGCTCTTTAGTTCCTGTTCACTTTCTGCTATAACGGTGGTGTCATCTGCATATCTGAGGTTATTGATATCTCTCCCAACAATCTTGATTCCAGCTTGTGCTTCTTCCAGCCCAGCGTTTCTCATGATATACTCTGCATATAAGTTAAATAAGCAGGGTGACAATATACAGCCTTGATGTACTCCCTTTCCTATTTGGAACCAGTCTGTTGTTCCATGTCCAGTTCTAACTGTTGCTTCCTGACCTGCACACAGGTTTCTCAAGAGGCAGGTCAGGTGGTCTGGTATTCCGATGTCTTTCAGAATTTTCCACAGTTTCTTGTGATCCACACAGTCAAAGGCTTTGGCATAGTCAATAAACCAGAAATAGATGTTTTTCTGTACATCATTGGAACATCCATTGAAACATCGAAAAAGCAAGAGAGTTCCAGAAAAACAGCAACTTCTGCTTTATTGACTGTGCTAAAGCCTTTGACTTTGTGGATCACCACAAACTGTGGAAAATTCTTAAAGACATTCAAATACCAGACCACCTTACCTGCCTCCTGTGAAATCCATATGCAAGTCAATAGGCAACAGTTAAAACTGGACATAGAAAAACAGACTGGTTCCAAATCAGGAAAGAAATACATCAAGGCTGTATATTGTCACCCTGCTTATTTAACTTCTATGCAGAGTACATCATGCAAAATGAAGGGCTGGATGAAGCACAAGCTGGGATCAAGATTGTCGGAAGAAATAGCAATAACTTCAGATATGCAGATAACACCACCCTTATGGCAGAAAGCGAAGAACTAAAGAGCCTCTTGAGGAGAGTGAAAAAGTAGGCTTAAAACTCAGCATTCAGAAAACTAAGATCATGGCATCCAGTCCCATCATTTCATGGCAAATAGACAGGGAAACAATGGAAATAGTGAGACAGTTCATTTTGGGGGGCTCCAAAATCACTGCAGATGGTGACTGCAGCCATGAAATTAAAAGACAGTTGCTCCTTGAAAGAAAAGCTTTGATCAACCAGAGAGCATATTAAAAAGCGGAGACACTACTCTGCTAATATAGGTCCATCTAGTGAAAGCTATGATTTTTCCAGTATTCATGTATGGATGTGAAATTTGGACCATAAAGCTGAGCGCTGAAGAACTGATACTTTTCAATTATGGCATTGGAGAAGACTTTTGAGAGCCTCTTGGACTGCAAGGAGATCAAACCAGTCAATCCTAAAGGAAATCAGTCCTGAATATTCATTGGACGGACTGATGCTGAAACTGAAACTCCAATACTTTGGTCACCTGATGCAAACAACTGACTCATTAGAAAAGACCCTGATGCTTGGAATGATTGAAGGCAGGAGGCGAAGGGTACAACAAAGGATGAGACGGTTGGATGGCATCACTGACTCAGTGGACAAGCTCCAGGAGTGATGGGCAGGGAAGCCTGGCATGCTGAAGTCCATGGGGTTCCAAAGAGTAAGACATGACTGAGCGACTGAACTGAAATGAAATTATGAGAATGACAGCTTTATAAACAAATAGTATGTCCAGACAATACAGTACAGGTTAAATTAGAAACACACTATTTCTTTAGGGGAGCCAAAAAAAGAAAGCACCTAGACTGGGAGATCAGGGTGATGTTGCTGAGAAGGTGACATTAGAACTGAGACTTTTAAGTTTAATAGGAGTTGTCCAAGGGATTAGGTGTGAATGAAAGACTTTGTAAGCATAGGAAATAGTGTGCACAAAATCAAGGAGACAAGAAAGATCACAAACCTTATAGGAAACTATTTGAGATGGCTGAAGAGTAGGAGTATGGGAAAATGAGAAAAACAAATGGAAGATATCTAGAGCCTTCCACAATTCACCTCAGATTTTATCTGGTAGGCAACAAAGAGTTACTAAATACTATCAAGCAACAAAATAAAAGGATAACATATGTGTTCTAGAAAGAACACTGCTGTGGAGGATGAATTGGATTGAGATGGGGTATAAACACACACAGAATCAGGAGTAGGGATTCTTTGGGGAAAATCCACTCAAAAGATAGTAAAAATGAAGTAAGGAAAGAGCAATGAAGTTGGAGAAGAGGAGGTACTTTGGAGCCATGTAGGAAGTCGAATTTATAAGATGTAAGAACTGATTAGGAAGGAGGAGTAGCAGATGCCTGGCTTAGGGCACTAGATGAATGGTAATGACCCATGAGAGGAATAAAGGTTTGACACAAGAACAAGGATGGGTTCCTTGAGTTTGCGACTGATTGAGTTGCAGATGATTGTGGATCCTATAGGAGGAGAGAAGAAGTTGGTATATAGGTGTTCAATTGTTGATTGGTATTAACTTAAATGTATTTCATTATTTAAAAAAAAAAAACAACTCATAGTTAGGTCAAAAGATAAGACATGTTCCCAACACATTTCTAAGGTTCTTGAGAATAATACCATGTTGTGTATAGTTCTTCAAATAATTGGCCAAAATAAGTGTCTCATGTTTACTTAGATGTTCTGGAAAATCTCTCATCCACCATACTTTAAATATTGCAACACCAACACTACTAACCTGTGCGCAGACAGGCTATATTTGCAAGCCACCATTCAGGGATCCTGGGCAAAAGCAGAATTACTCGATCGCCCCTTTGCAGGCCACAGGCTTCTGTAAGTATATTTGCAAATTTCCTCGATAAATATCCTAGTTCCTCAAAACTCCATCTCACTTCTTCTCCGTTTCCATTTATCCACCAGAAGGCTGGATTGGAAGGTCTCTTCCCAGCCTGAGAAAAGACAAACCAGTCATAGATTTAAAGGTGGTTATGCAGCTAAATTCTATTTCAACTGACTTAATGTAATATTTTCTCTGAAGACAATTCACAGGTCTTTAGTTAGGACATACTTGGAGTATTTGGGAGTAACTCTGGGGTCCTTATTTCTAGATTTTGGGAGCCATGTCGCTTCTTTCAGCACATGTGATTTCTCATTTAGCCTGATTATTTTTCTTTCCATAAAGGTAGAATTCTTGCATCCCTTTATATTTCTCTCAATGCTCTTTGCCTCATTTCCTACCATTTTTTTATTCTTGGATTCACATTTCATTCTTAGTCCTTTATATTTATTTATTTTTAATATTTATTTATTTATTGGGCCACTTCAGGTCTTCGTTGTGGCACACAGGATTTTCACTGCAGCACATTGGATCTTTTGTTGTGGCCTGTGGCCAGCAGGCTTAGTTGACCCATGACATGTGAGATCCATGTTCCCTGCTTTGGAAGGTGGATTCCCAACCACTGGACCAACAGGGAAGTCCCTACTCCTTTTTATTAAAAAAAAAAATTTTTAACCTATAATCATACATTTTTATAACCCAGGCTTTTTCAACCATGGAACTCTTGATGGTGAACCAGATGTCCTGTGCATTACAGGGTATTTAGCAACACCCCTTAGCCTCCACCGATTAGCATACACCCTCCCCCAACTCATAGCAACAAAAGTGTCTCCAGACATTACCAAATATCCCCTGGGGGGAAAAAATCACTCTCAGTTAAGAAACTGCAGTCTGACTGGTCCTTGCTCCATACCTTTTCCATATTGGTCCATTGGTCCAGGACATCTTTGGCAAAGTTGAAATACTCTGGGATCTCTAGTTTAAAGTCCTGTTTCATGGATTCATAGTTGGAGAAATTCTGAGGGGTCATGGTTCTGTAATCTTTATGCAATGCTCTCATAGAGCCAGGAATTGCTAGGCACTGAAAATATTTGGCACAAAGTAATATCTTCATGGTGACAAGGGCTAACGTCAGTCTGGCTAAGTATTTTAGCACCCAGAATTTCTACAGATACAATCCATCTAAAAGACAAGCAAAAAGACATGCATTTGTTTCAGACATATCCCCAAGCAGCCAAGTTTTATTATTATTAATCATCATATAGTACTATTTTCTGAGAACTCACTATGTCCCAAATACTGTGCGCAATGCTTTACTTACATACAATTTATCATTAAATCTTCAGAGTAACCCTGTAAAGTGGATGCTATTATCGTCTCTGCAGATGGAGAATATGATGAGTAAAAGGTTGTCTCAGTCGTCTCTGGTTTAAACAACAGATAATTATTTCTCACAGTTCTGGAGGCTAGGGAGTCCTAGATCAAGCTGCTGGCTGGTTCAGTTATCCCATGAGGGCTCTGTTCCTAGCTTGCAGATGGTTGCTGTCCCTCTGTGATCTCACATGATGGAGAGAGAGAGAACCCTGCTCTCCCTTCCTCTTCTTGGAAGATACTAATCCCATCAGGGGCCTCACTGTCATGACCTCATCCAAACCTAATTATCTACCAAAGGCCCCATCCCCAAATACCATCACATTGGAGGTCAAAGCTTTAACATAAGACCTGTTTTGAACTGGGATAACATTCAGTCTGTAACAGATGCACTGATTGAATTTGAACCTAGAACTGTCTCATTCCAGCCCATTCTTCTGACGAGTAAGGGCTAGTGCCTCCCATATACATTTCTAAAAAAGAAAAGGTCTGGGTCATCCAGTTACTCTCGATGAAAGCAAAGAGTTAAGCTTTTAATCTCTTTAATCTAAGGATTTCAAAAGGAGTGTAGAAATGTTAAGGAGAATTCTTCGCAGTGGATAATCCATAGATGAAGAAACAGGTAGCAAAGTACCAGTTACTTATGAAAGCACTGTCAAAAGTCCTCTAGTTTAAAGACTATAATTCCCACACTCCAGATAGGAGCCAACACTACCTTCAGGCTTGGAGCTGCATTTACCAGAAATATGAAAATAGAGTTTAGCCTTTTGTAGGAGAGGCCTCTCTGGGCCACCCAGCCCTCCCTCCTTCTGTGGGAAATCATTTGATCACAATATCATTTATTTGGCTGAGGTCTCATAATTGAGGCTATTTAAAAACAGTTTTAGGGACTAAGGGTTTTCTTTATACTTTCTGTAATCTTCCAAATTTCCTGCAATGAAACACTACTTTCACAATCATTGCTGCTAAGTAACTTCAGTCTTGTCTGACTCTGTGCAACCCCATGGATGGCAGCCCACCAGGCTCCCCCGCCCCTGGGATTCTCCAGGCAAGAACACTAGAGTGAACTGCCATTTCCTTCTCCAATGCCAGAAAGTAAAAAGTCAAAGTGAAGTCAATCAGTCGTGTCCGACCCTCAGCGACCCCATGGACTGCAGCCTACCAGGCTTCTCCATCCATGGGATTTTCCAGGCAAGAGTACTGGAGTAGGGTGCCATTGCCTTTCTAAAAGTTTAGGCTTAGTAAATTATTTACTCATCACTTTCCTCTTGTCTGAAGCTGTGTGAGGAAAAGTGTTAACTATTAACAAGAGATCCCTTGGCAGTTCTCTTAGGCTCTAAAAGAGGCTGCTTTTTAGAATAGAAATGAACCCCTGGATCTTCAAACATCATTCTCTTTGGCAGTGAGGGTTGAGTGGAAGGAACAAACCTTTTCTCTTATTTGCTGGCAAGTTATATTCTGCACATTTTGCAGCTCTCTTCCTTCTTACAGAATTAGCAATGTTTCCTTCGATGGGAAGGAAACAGTTAAGTAGTCAACACTAAGTTTTGGCAACCTGGTTCCAGTATTCTTGCCTGAGAAATCCTATGGATAGAGAAACCTGGCAGCTACAGTCCATTAGGCCACAGAGAGTCGGACATGACTGAGAGACTGAGCACAGCACAACACTATATTTAGTACTATAACCTTGTTTTTAATTTTGGAGGATAATACCTTCAAATGATTTAAAAAATTATAAAAGGTACACAGTGAAAAATCTGCCTTCCACCCCATCAAATAGCTGCCCAGTTTCAGTTCAGTTCAGTCACTCAGTCGTGTCCAAATCTTTGCGAACACATGGACTGCAGCACGCCAGGCCTCCCTGTCCATTACCAGCTCCCGGAGCTTACCCAAAATCATGTCCATCGAGTTGGTCATGCCATCCAACCATCTCATCCTCTGTCGTCCCCTTCTCCTCCTGCCACCAATCTTTCCCAGCATCAGGGTCCTTTCTAGTGAGTGAGTCAGTTGTTCACATCAAGTGGAGTTTCAGTTTCAGCATCAGTCCTTCCAATGAATATTCAGGACTGATTTCCTTTAGGATAGACTGTGCTGTTTCTTTATATATATTTAAGCAAATGACTATAGTTTCTTTTTTCTCCACCACTTCTATACCACATGTAGTCCAGAATACACATGATTTTGTCCATAATTTTTTTTTTTTTTTGGTAATACAACTTTGGAGTTGTCTGTATCTGTACACAGATCTTCCTTATTTTGCTTTTTTGTTTTAAATAGCTGTATGGCATTCAAGAACAGCTGTACTATAGTATCTTAAGTCACTCGCCTATCAATCTTCATTTGGACTGTTTCCATTATTTTGCAAATAAAGTGAAAATTTCAAACAATTTTCTCCTCTGCATTCAGCATCCTTCAAACATATGTTGAAAAGAAAATTGGCCAGGCATTTGGAGCTTAAAATGGCCTAATCATTTTGTTCTACCAAAAAGAAAATCCCAACATCTTTTTCACCAAAACTAAGACCACCTTTTCCCCAACAAAGTTCCTTTCCTATGTTTTCAGTGATTTAAACTTTTCATAATGTCCATTTTCTAGGCTTTTGGTATTCTCTGTAGGTAACAGAGCTGAGATAAGTTTCCCAGTGTGAGCCTGGATTTTTATAATGAGCCATAGAAAACTCTTGTAATAAAGACATTACCACTTCTGGCCAGATGAACTTTTCAGGGCCTCATCTGCAGTGTAGCCTCTACATCCATATAAGCTGCAGTGCCAAGAGAGTTTTCACCACCCCACATCTCCATAACTATCTTTCCTATCAAGTAATCCAAGCGATAATGGTAGCTTGCCATATATAGCCTGAAAGCAAGGTAAAATCCCTACTATTTTCCCCAACCTAACAAGATCCTACCTTAAAACTTCTATACAGAGTTTTTAGATCTACGCTTGACCACATAGCAGAGAAAAGTGGCTGCCCCCAGGTTATTTCCTTGAGTTTGCATGCATGTTTCCTAAAAGTTCCTAGAAAAAGTTTGCATACTTCCTGGATGATGCAGAAGATGGATTCTTATTTGCCACTGAGCAGGGCAGGGAACTAAGTAGTACAGTGAAAAACTCAGCTGCTACTTGGACTCAACTGAATTTTTTAAAAAAACATTTTAAGAAATTAACAAATGAACATAGTTTTAAAAAAATTAAATAGCAATCGAAGCTTAAAATGAAACACTTACCTGCTATGTTTATAGCCTTTTTGTGTACATACTCCTGGTCACTTACTCGATAGTATTACACGATCACTGACAAATTCTGATAGAAACACCCCAGCTGCCCAACAT
Source organism: Ovis aries (assembly GCF_016772045.2). Taxonomy (NCBI): domain Eukaryota; kingdom Metazoa; phylum Chordata; class Mammalia; order Artiodactyla; family Bovidae; genus Ovis; species Ovis aries. The sequence continues at coordinate 18,986,092 of NC_056077.1, read as the reverse complement.
TTCAGTGAAACCATTTTTGATATGTTGGTCTTGTTTGTTTGCTATCTTTGTTTAAAAGTACATGTGCCAGCCCAGCAAACCTTACTTAGAAGACGGATAAGGTGGTACTCACTCAAGTGGCAGCTTCCAACACAGCTGGAGATGACGGATGGCGGCAGACTTATTTCCTAGAGGAGGATCCCTGAAACTTGAACTCTTGCATCTGCTTTGGTGGTGGTAATAACCAAAAGAAGAGAGAATAGCCTGACAGTTGGAAAAGGTTAAATTATGCTCAGAAGTGTTTTGCTTGGATTGGTGAAGACATTCTGGAGGGAGGAGCAAACTCTCTGGGCTAAGTTTACACTGTAAGTTTACACAATCCCCTGAGGTCACTTATCCCTTTTATAGTTAATAATTTACACACACCACAGGCTTTTACAGGAATGGGAAAATAATGTATTTATTAGAGGGAAAATGCCCATGGAGTTGCTGGAGGGGTTAGTTTCATAAAGGGATTGAGGGAATTTTCTCTCAGAAGTAGGAAAGAAAAAAGGGTGAAAGAAAACAAAGCAGTTTTGGATAGAAAGGAAAGAAATTAAGGTATAGGTTGCTCTAGGTCTCAGTGAACCAGTTGCCATGTTTATTTTTGGACCTGTTGAACTGGTCAGGACTAAGAATAAATCATATCAGCTTGCTCTTCTGGTTACATCCTTTTAACACTTTCTAGTTCATGCCAGGTAAAAATTCAAGTCTTTACATGGACTGCAAGAAATTGCATGATCTGGCACAGTGTCCTTTCTGACCCACTGCCCTCTCCTTTTCTCCCTCACTCTGCTTGCAGCCACATCAGCCCCCTTACTTTTCTTGTAACATACATGTTCCAGCCTTTGGATCTTTGAACTTACAGTTTCCACTGCCTAGAACACTCTTCCCTGAACTATTGCCTTCACCAAATCCCTCTTTTATGAGATGTCCTTTCAAAGAGGTCTTCCCTTACCACAGTTTCTAAAATAGCATCCCTCATTTTTGTCTCTTTACCCTATTTTAACTTTTTACATCTCTTACTACCACCCTTAGAAAGAAAGGAAGTGAAGTTGCTCAGTCATGTCCGACTCTTTGCGACGCCATGGACTGTAGCCTACCAGGCTCCTCTGTCCATGGGATTCTCCAGGCAATAGTACTGGAGTGGATTGCCATTCCCTTCTCCAGGGGATCATCCTGACCCGGGGATCGAACCCGGGTCTCCCACATTATAGACAGGCACTTTACCGGCTGAGTAAGCAATTCTTTTTTCCATGGATGTATCACTATTATCAAGAACAGTTGTTGGCAAATTTTAGGCATTCAATAAATATTTGATGGGAAGATGAAAAGATAAATGATTCAGTTACACATGACAAAAACCCAAATCAAATTCACTTAAACAAGATGAGGAATTTATTTGTCCCTTTTTAGTTCTAGGAGTTTGTTGTTGTTGTTGATTCCTTGGGATTTTCCCAAGGAATAATAGATAATTATAGATATTATCTATAGATAGATAATAATAGATAATATAATAGATAATTATATCATCTACAAGTATGGACAGGTTTACTTCTTCCTTTCAGATATATGCATTTTACTTCCCTCGTCTTATTAGACTGCCTAGAATTTCCAGCACTATGTTGATTAAGAGTGTTGAGAGCAGACATCCCTGCCTTGTTCCTGATACTAATGGGAAAACATTCAGTCCTTCATGTTTAACTTGATAAAGAGCATCTACCAAAAACTTTATCAAGTGTAGGAAATTCTCCTATGTATTCTTATTTTCCTGAGAGTTTTTTATCATCAATGAGTCTTGAATTTTGGTAAATGCCTTTTATGCATCAATTAACACCATCACGTGATTTTTTTTCTTCTTTACCCTGTCAATAAGGTAGATTATGTTGACTGATTTTTAAATACCAAACAGCCTTGCTTCCTTGGAATAAACCCCACTTCATCCTTTTGTATAATTATTTTCATATATTACCAAATTCTATAGTTTATTTTTCTTGCCAAAGTTTAGAACTTTTTAACCATTCTTGGAAGAAAGACCTGCCCTAGTTTTCTTGACTTCTGAGATTCTAATGACACAAATGTTACTTTTTTTTTTTTTTAATGATAGTCCCACAGATCTCTGGGGCCCTGATATATTTCTTTAATTATATGCATTTCAGGTGTACAGCATTATAGTTCATCATCTATATTCACTACAGAGTGATTACTACTACAAGACTAGTTACCATCCATCAGCATACAGTTGACTTTTCATTTCGCCTACCCTAAACCACCTTACCCTCTGGTAACCACTGTTTTGTTCTCTGTACCTGTGAGTTCTTCACTTATTTGTTTTATATTCCTGACCCAGGGATCAAAACCGTGTTTCCTGCATTGCAGGCAGATTCTTTACCATCTGAGCCACCAGGGAAGTCACTCATACATGAATAAAAATCATATGATATTTTTCTTTCTCTGTCTGCCTTACTTTACTTAGTATAATACCTCAAAGTCAATCCATGTTGTCACAAATGGCAGGATTACATTCATTTCTATGATTGAGTAGTATTCTATTTAAACACACACACATATATGAACATATATATGTTTATCCATCATCTGTTACCTTCTTTTTCCATTTATCTGTCAATAAGCACTTAGGTTGTTTCCATATGTTTTCTGTTGTAAATAATTCTGCAATGAACATAGGGATGCATATATCTTTAAAAATTAGTGGCTTTTTTTGTTCTTCAGATAAACACCTGGAAGTAAATCAGCTGAATCATATGGCAGTTCTATTCATAATTTTTTGAAAAATCTCCATACTGTTTTCCATAGGACTATACCCAAAAACTGTGTAAGAGGGTTCCCTTTCCTCCACATCCTCTCCAACATTTCTTATTCCTTATCTTTTTGATGATAGTCATAGGTCTGAAGATTTTATTGTGGTTTTGATTTGAACTTACCTGATAATCAGAGATATTGAACATCTTTCCCTCTTCTCTGTGTCTTCTTTGGGAAAATGTCTATTCAGATTCTGTACCCATTTCCCACCTAGTTGTTTTTTGTTGTTGTTGTTGTTGTCACTGGGTTAAATGAATTCTTTATGTATTTTGGATATTAGCACTTGTCAGATATATGATTTGCAAATATCTTTTCCCATTTTAGTCTGTTGCCTTTGCATCTTGATAATGGGTTCTTTCACTGTGCAGAAGCTGTTTAGTTTGATGTAGTCCATTTGTTTATTTTTGCTTTTGTTTCCCTTAATTTGGAGTTAGAGCCACAAAAAAATATCATTAAGGCCCTTGTCAATGAAGATATTGCCGACATTTTTGGTCTAGAAATTTTATTATTTCGGTTATTACAGGTATTACAAGCTTTTTATCCCCTTTTAACTTTTGTGTATGATATATCAACTCAGTTCAGTTGCTCAATCATGTCCAACTCTTTGCACCCCCATGGACTGCAGTATGCCAGGCTTTCCTGTCCTTCACCAACTCCAGGAGCTTGCTCAGACTCATGTCCATCAAGTCAGTGACACCATCCAACCATCTCATCCTCTGTTATCCCCTTGTCCTCCTGCCTTCAATCTTTCCCAGCATCAGGGTCATTTCCAGTGAGTCAGTTCTTTGCATCAGGTGGCCAAAGTATTGGAGCTTCAGTTTCAGCATCAGTCCTTCCAGTGAATATTCATGGTTAATTTCCTTTAGGATTGACTGCTTTGATCTCCTTGCAGTCCAAGGGACTCTCAAGAGTCTTCTCCAACACCACAGCTCAAAAGCATCACTTCTTTGATGCTCAGCTTTCTTTATAGTCAACTCTCATTTCCATACATGACTACTGGAAAAAAAGACCCATAACTTTGACTAGACAGACCTTTGTTGGCAAAGTAATGTCTCTGCTTTTTAATATACTGTCTAGGTTGGTCATAGCTTTTCTTCCAAGAAGCAAGTGTCATTTAGTTTCATGGCTGCAGTCACCATCTGCAGTGATTTTGGAGCCCAAATGTAATAGTCTAATTTCATTCTTTTGCATGCGGCTGTTCAGTTTTCCCAGCACTATTTATTGAAGAGACTGTCCTTTCTCCATAATATGTTCTTTTCTCCTTTGTTGCAAATTAATTGTCTCTATGTGTATGGTATGTTTCTGGGCTCTCACTTCTGTTCCATTGATCTATGTGTCTGTTATTGTGCCAATACCATACTGTAAGGCTCGGAGAACCGCCCTCTGAAAAGGACATTCAGGGACAGCCTCTAGTGGACTGACAAATTTTATTATCCAGCTTTTTGCAGATATATGGTCTCAGGGAGCAGAGCATTAAGCAGACTTGCACATAGCCTTTCTTGATAAAACATCAAAGCATTCAAGCATAAAATACAGTTCCCACCGCCCAAGCTATAACATAGCTTTGGTGAAACTCTAAAGGGAGTCTTATCATGAAACAACAGTCCTTGCTCCCAGAAACCTGTGGTCAGAAGGAAGCCTCCGAATGCCTCAAGTCTGGGCGAATAACCCTTCGTTATCCATTCCCAGCCTTGGGCACTCGGTGAATGCTCATAACCCTTTGTTATGCTCGTTCCAGCTTCCAACCTGCGTCATGAGTGGAGCAAGTACATTTTCAGTATTTGCTTAAAGCCTTCCAGCTCCTCCACACCATACTGTTTTTATTACTGTAGTTTTGTGGTATAGTTTGATCAGAAAGTGTGATACCTTGAACTTTTTTCTTCTTTCTCAAGATTTTTTGGTTATTATTCTTTCTTGGCTCCAAGTAAAATTTAGAATTATTTATTCTAGTTATGTCAAATATGCCATTGGCATATTGGTAGAGATTACATTGAATCTGTAGATTGTTTTAAGTAATATGAACATTTTAACAATATTATTCTTATATCTCATGAGCATTATATATCTTTGCATTTCTTTCTATCTTCTATTTCTTTCAACAATGTCTTATAGTTTTCAGTGTACAGGCTTTTCACCTCCTTGGTTACATTTATTACTAGGTATTTTATTCTATTTCATGCAAATGTAAGTGGGATTATTTTCTTAATTATCTTTCTGATAGTTTGTTACTAGTGTATAGATGCCACTGATTTTTGTATATTGATTTTGTATTCTTTGGTTTTACTGAATTTGTTTGTTAGTCCTAATTGTTTTCTTTTAGTGCAGTCTTTAGGGTCTATAGGATCATGTCATCTGCAAATCAGAGAAGGCAATGGCACCCCACTCCAGTACTCTTGCCTGGAAAATCCCATGGATGGAGGAGCCTGGGGGGCCACAGTCCATGGGGTCGCTAAGAGTCAGACACGACTGAGCGACTTCACTTTCACTTTTCACTTTTATGCATTGGAGAAGGAAATGGCAACCCACTCCAGTGTTCTTGCCTGGAGAATCCCAGGGACGGGGGAGCCTGGTGGGCTGCCATCTTTGGGGTCGCACAGAGTCGGACACGACTGAAGCAATTTAGCAGCAGCATCTGCAAATAATGATAGTTTTACTTTTTCCTCTCTGACTTAGATGCTTTTCATTCCTTTTACTTGCCTAATTGTCAGGGCTATGACTTCAAATATTATGTTGAATAAAAATGATGTAAAACGGGCATCCTTGTCTTTTTCCTGATGTATGATGTTAATATTTGTTTTATGTATCTTGATGTTTCTATGTTGGATGCATATGAAAATTATATCTTCTTGCGGAATTGGTCGCTTTATCATATGTAATGCTCTTCTTTGTCTTTTTTGAAAATTTTTGTTTGAAAGTCTATTTTGTGTGATATGAGTATAGATACTCCAGCTTTTCATTTCCATTTATATGGAATATCTTTTTATCTCTTCACTTTCAGTCTCTGTGTGTCCTTACTTCTGAAATGAGTCCCTTTTAGGCAACACATCAATGTATTTCATTTTTTTTTAAATTCATTCAGCCACTTGTGTCTTTTGATTGGTGAATTTAGTCCATTTACATTTAAAGTAATTATGAATAGGTGTGTGCTTATTGCCACTGTGTGGATTGTTTTCTGGTTCTTTTTGTGTTTCCTCTCTTTTCTTTTTTCTCTTTCTCTCTACCCTTATGTTTTGGTGGTTTTCTTTAGTGTTATATTTAAATTCTTTTGTGTATTTACTATAAGTTTATTCTTTGTAGTTACCATAAGATTCACACACAACATTCTATTAAATAGAAGTCTGTTTTATAGCAACTTAAATTTTAGCACATTCCAAAGCTTTATGTTTTCACTCCCCACCCCGACATTTTATTCTTTTGAGGATACATTTTATATCTTTTTATTTGATGTATTACTTAACTAATTATTTTAACTTTGCTTCATTTTACTACTTTTATCTCACAATCTTTTTGCTTGCTTTATAGGTAACTGATTCACTACCTTCATTATACATTTACATTTTATAGTGAGATTTTAATTTTCATGTGTTTTCTAATTATCGTAGTGTTAGTTTAATGGTGATTAAATCCTTTTGTTTTGGTTTACCTAGGAAACTCTTAATCTATCCTTCTATTCTTTTTAATGATAAACTTCTTGGGTAGAGAATTCTTGGTTGGAAGTTTTTTCCTTTTAGCACTTTAAATAACTCATGCCACTCCCTTCTGGCCTATAAAGTTTCTGCTTAAAAATCTGCTGATACCTTTATAGGGTTTCCCTTGCACATAACAAGTTGTTTTTCTCTTGCTGATTTTATGGTTTCTTCTTTATTCTTAACTCTTAACATTTTAATTATAGTGTGTCGTGATGTGTTTATCTTTACATTCCACTTTTTTTCCCCTGAGATTCATCTTATTTGTAATTCCAGACTTTCCTGGTTCCAGATGTCTGTTTCCTTCCCCAGATTATAGATGTTTAGCCACTATTTCTTCAAATAATTTTTTCTAGACCTCTTCTCTTTCTCTCTCCCATCCTGTTATTCCTATATTGTGAATATTAATATCCTTGATGTTGTCCCAGAAGTTCCTTAATTTATCTTTACTTTATAAAATTCTCTTTTTTATTTTTCTCTCTTGTCTGAGTTCATCACTTTGTCTTCCAGGTCACTTATTCATTCTTCTATCTTATCCAGTCTGTTGTTCAACGCCTCTAGTATATTTTTCAGTTCATTATAACTTCTGTCTGATATTTTTAGATATTTTCTGTCTGTTTTTTAAGTTCTCACTTAAAATGTTTGTGTTTGTCCACTCATCTTCCAAGTTCAATGTACATGCTTGGAAAGATTACCTTAAACTCTTTATTGAGTAGATTGCTTGTGCCTGTTTCACTTGGTTCTTTTTCTGAGGTTTCATTTTGTTCTTTCAATTGGACTGTATTCCCTCATCCCCTCATTTTTCCTAATTCTCCACGTTTGTTTCTATGTAGTAGATAAAGTCATCTACCTCTCTGAATCTTGAAGGAGTGACTTACGTAGGAGACATCCTATGGGGTTCAGAAGTGCAGTCCCACCTGGCCACAGAGCAAGGTGCTCGAGAAGTATCTTTTATGTAGGCTATGTTCACCTTCCTTTGTGTAGAGTTGCCACTGCTGCTGTGGGATGCTGGTGGGTGAGGATGGCCCCTACCTGCAGGGCCAGGACATGGCTGCTGCCAGGTGCTGGTGGGCAGAATTATCACTCAGCAGGCATAAGGCCCAGCTGAGGCACAGATGTGTGCTGAGCTCTTGGCAGAGTGCAGGTACAGGTCCTAGCAGGGTTAGAGGGAGAATTTCAAAATGGCACCTGCCAGCTTCAGTATTAGCAACATAGCCTGGGATTGCAAAAATGATTTACACCAGTGTCTCAATCCCCAGGGAGCATGCCAACAGGTTCTTGACTCCCCAGCAGATGCTTCAAGATTAGTAGTTGCATCACATTCACCTATGATCCTTGTGCTTTTCAATCTGGTGTTCTTGTGCTGGGTTTTGGGTTGAGTGAACAAGCCCTTTTAAGAGTGGATTTTCTGTTCCATTTAGTTCTATAGTTTTCCTGGGTAGTTTCCCCATTGGTTTTCAAAGCCAGGTGTTTTGAGGGCTTGTCTCTTTTTTGCAGGATCAATGGATTAAGATATCTCACGTTGAGCTCAAATCTCTAACTCCTGAGGGAAAATAAATATACTTTTGTAAGCCTTCCCATCTGTGGATCACCATGGTTAGGGTATGGTTTTCTTCTTTGGTGAGTCTGTATCTGTTTCTCCTACCATCTTGGTACTGTCCTTTTACTCTTTGTTGTGGGTACTCTGCTTACCAAATTTTCAGGACCCTTTCAGAAGGAGAGTGATAAAACTGCCTTAAAACTCAACAGTGAAAAAACTAAGATCATGGCATCTGGGCCCATTATTTCATGGCAAACAGAAGGGGAAAAGTGGAAACAGTGAAATATTTTATTTTTTAGGCTCCAAAATCACTGTGGACAGTGACTACAGCCATGAAATCAAAAGGCATTTGCTCCTTGGAAGGAAAGCTATTACAAACCCAGACAATGTATTAAAAAGCAGAGATATCACTTTGCCAAGAAAGGTCTGTATAGTCAAAGCTGAGGTTTTTCCAGTAGTCATGTATGGATGTGAGAGTTTGACCATAAGGAGAGCTGAGCCCTGAAAAATTAATGCTTCCAAACTGTGATGCTAAAGAAGACTCTTGAGAATCTCTTGGACAGCAAGAACATCAAACCAGTCAATCCTAAAGGAAATCGACCCTGAATATTCCTTGGAAGGACTGATATTGAAGCTGAAGCTACATTACTTTGGCCACATGATGCAAAGAGCCATTCTTTGGACAAGACCAATGCTGGGAAGGTTAAACGCAAAAGAAGGAGGCAGCAGAGGATAAGATTGTTAGATAGCATCACCAACTCAATGGACATGAATTTGAGCAAAATCTGGGAGGTAGTGGAGGACAAGGGAGCCTGGCATGGCAGGCTGCAGTCCATGGGGTTGCAAAGAGTCGAACTTGACTTAGCAAAAGCAGTAATAGCAAACTGTGTTGTATTCATGAGCACCACCTTGAAACCCCCGTTTTGTATATTCCGTTTTCTTTCTGTCATAAATATTGGGTAATTTCTATTGCCCTACCTTCCAGGTCACTGATATTTTAAAATGTTCCTTTCATTCTGTTTTTTAGTCCATCTAAATAGCTTTTTATTTCTCTTATTGTATTTCTTATTTGTAAAATTTCCTTTTGATTGTTCCTTTTTTTTTTCATACTGTACAATTCCACTTATCTGACATGTTTGAGACAACATTACTACAGAAGTGAAAAACACATTACATAGTAGTTGTGGGGGCGCATTAAGGAGAGGGTCAGGGTGGGAGGTAAGGGATGTGGATATAATAAGTCAACATGAGGGATCCTTGAGGTAATGGAAATATCTTCTTTCTTGATTGTATCAAGTCAATACAAGTCAATATCATGGTAGAGACATTGTGCTATAAAATTTTGCACAATATGATAAAGTGGTAAATGACAGTGGGTAAAGGATACATGACCTCTTACAATTCACATGACTCTACAGTTGAGTTCAGTTAAGTTGCTCAGTCGTGTCCTGTGGACTGCAGCATGCCAGGATTCCCTGTCCATCACCAGCTCCCAGAGTTTGCTCAAAGTCATGTCCATCGAGTCAGTGATGGTTGGATGGCATCACCAACTTGATGAACATGAGTTTTGAGCAAGCTCCAGGAGTTGATGATGGACAGGCAAGGTGTGATTCAGTCCATGGGGTCACAAAGAGTTGGTCATGACTGAGTGACTGAACTGAACTGATGCTTAATTCTAGGCTGAGAAATTTTCTTTCAGAAAGTACATCTTTCTAGAAATTATTAAAAAATTTATGTTTGCCAAATTACCGAATGCTAATGTAAAAAATAGTTTGTGATCATGTACTTTTTAGTTTTCATTCAAAATTAAAGATTTCTAAGAGTTAAAAATTCTAATATATGTGATTAAAGCTATTGGAAATTATAAGGGAAACATTTCCATGTGCATGGGAAGTAGGACATGTGTTTTCAGTAAAAGAAGATTTGTAACAAAGAAATCTTTGGAAAGGAATATTTTTGTGTAGTCAAAACTGGCTAAGATTGGAATTTAATTAAGTATGAGAGTTTTAATACCAAAAGTAAACTGCTGTAAAATTATCATTTGGTTTTCTCTCTGCTGTAAGGACAAAGTCTTTTGGGCTATTGGTTTGCTCTTGATAACAGATTGCAAAAGGTTTTTATTTACCTTTCAAAATCATCTTCCTAAAAACAGGGATTCTGTGTTTTGTCAAATAAGTTTCTGTGTTGAGAAATCCTAATCTTCTCTAATAAAAGAGCTAAAGTTAAAAAGGAATCCATTTAACTTTCTGTATTTGCTTTAACATTTTCTGTTGTCACTTTAGTTGAATGAGTAACTGAATGCTGTTTCACAGTGACCTATGATCCTATTTAACCAAGTATTTTAAAACCTTTGTTGAGATCTTGCGACAAACTTCTCCGAATCAAATTCTGTATGTAGTCCTTTTTGACCGCAAAGTATCTTTGAAAATTTCCAAATGGTCTCTAAAACATTTCAAAAGATTTGTTCTCTCTCCTTATGAAAAGGTAGAGAGCTTTTTTAGGTTTATTTGGTATGTTAAGGGGCCTTCTCCTGATTCTTGGACAGCAATACCATAGAAATGAATATTGCTTCCATAAGACTTTAAGACAAGCAAAGCTTTTTATTAAAAGAGATAGCATGTGCTCAAAGGAAAAAGTGGGAACAGGAGTGCCAATTCGAGGGATAGAATGGGCAGGTTGCTTTTATAACAAAAGGGCAAGTCTGTCTCATGATCACTGATAATTTCCAGAAACTGTCAGACTTCTTGATCAGTACTAGATGGCTTCAAGGTGACTATCAGGAATAGGGAGTGCTTCTATTAGGGGAAAGGAGTACATGAGAATTTTCTGCAAGAAAACATCAAAAGACATAAAGTTAAAGTTTATAGTTGAATTTCTAGGTACACTCCTTAGTGTAACAGAGATTAAAGTTAATATTTTATTTCTGATTCTTGTCGCTGGGACTCAGACCCCAGGGCCTCTGTGCATTAGCTTCTAAGGCCTGTTTTGCCCAAGCCTGTTTCCCAGTTCTTTTCCAAAATAGCTATACTCTTGTCTTCCTGTCTCAAAATTTCACGGGAAGTAGGGTCAAATAAGTAACACAAAGCCCTCTTTATGTTTTGTTTATATGGGTTAGATTTGTTTCAGAAATTGTATGAAATTCCTGGAAATCTGATGTGTCCTGATAGTATGTCTTAATTCTAGTTATTATCTTAAAATTATTATTATAATTCTAGCTATTATCCTGGAAATCTGATTTGTCCTGGTAGGATCAGCCATAATTCTAGTTATTATCTTAAAATGTTGTTTGTCACAGATATAACCAAATTTCCTTATTAATTCCATTATAATGAACTCTCTTCATAATGGGCATTTTAAACTCATTGTCATTTGCAGAGAATTATTGTTTTACTCTGATGCTTTCACAAAAGCACTCCTGAAAAAGTGCTTCATTCTCAAAGAGAATTCATGGAAAAGAACTTTGACAAGTGCAGTTTTCTGCTAACTTTAAGATCATGAAACTGAACTGGTAATTCTCTTCTCTTCCAAGTTTCTTCTAGAACCAGGAGGAAAAGAGGATTCAAAAATAAGAATTAATAACATCAGAGTGAATAAGCTGAGGAAGATAATTATATATCTTATGACTTTTTTTGGGAAACATTGCCAGTTCTCTAATATTTTCCTATTCCAGATTTAAGTAAATGTTTTCTCCTAATCTTTTTGGACTTACATCAGTTTGATAAAATATACCTTTGTAAACAAAAATGAAACATTTACTTTTTCTCCCTACCTGTCTCCAATATATGGAAACTGTTTAGTGTTCTTTTCTGGCAACATAGTTATTTACATAAGTTCAATAAAAATCTGCTATCCAGTAACAGGACAATTAGAAACATTGTAATTAGAAACAATGCTTTGACTGTAATAACATTTGAAATAAATATGAATAGACTCAGATATGATCAGACAGCTTTAAGGACTTACTTGAACTTTAGTTTGGTTTCCTGGCCTTGAAAGTTTAAATTTATAAAAAGTTCTAGCAAAGCAGTCCTCAATGGAAATTATATGACCAATCACTATTCTTATTGTATTTATGTAGGCTAAGTCTTATGTAAACAGATTCATTTTACTTTAATTATCCTAGAAAAAAAGAAAAAAAAAAGGAGCAATTGAAAGAGAAAAATTATGTTTAGACTTTTTTTGTTGATGTTAGATTATAATCCTGTTAATCAACTTTGGAGTTTTCTTTTATACTTGTAAACTGGACTGGATTCTTTCATTCTTCCTTTCTCTGGCTGTGGTAGTTTGTGGGATCTTAGTTCCTTGACCAGAGATTGAACCCAAGTCACCAGACTGAAAGTGCTAAATCCTAACTGGACTGCTGGGGAATTCCCTGAACTGGATTTTAAATTTTTTCAGCTTCCTGAAATCTGGCTACAACTCTCCAAACAAACATTTACATTTTTTACTCCCCATCCTTCTGATTTGGGAATAGTAAGAACTAAGACTGCTCTTAAATCTCCTTGGAAGAGACTGTTTCAGGTCCTCTTCACTATCCAGATGGCAGCCAAACTTCAGGGACTTGAACTTTGTATGTACATCTCACAGCTAAAGAAGGCTCTACCTGACATCTGATCCAATAGAAACACTGGAGAATGCCAAATCAAATTGACTGGGAAGATAAGTAGCTGACATCAAAGTAGACAGCTTCCTTCCAAGATGCCAGATTAAGACTTGATACTTTAACTAGATATAGTTAGACCACTTCCTTCCAAGATCCAGATTAAGACTTGATACTTTAACGAGATATAGAACCCTCTCTTTTTCTCTTTCTTCCTTTAGCCTGGAAAGGTGACACCATTGATTGTATCTCCCAGGTCTTTGTTAAGGAGAGGGAGGATATAGGTAATTTCTCAGACTGATGGATTTGTCATTAAAAAAAAAAAAAAATCATATCTGCCCTGGCTGCCAAAGAACCCCTATCTCTGCTTAACTACTGGAAACTTGGGGAATTTTGCATTCAGGATCTATACAAAGAAAGGAATATAAAGTAAGGGTAACCAGAATAAAACTACCTGTGTGGCCTACAAACCCTTATACAAATTCAAATGGAAATTATCAGGAGGCATTCAAGATTCAAAATTAGCTCCCTTTGATAGATTTCTTACTTCCCTACAAACAAGGAGCCTCTCCTTAACTCTTAAAAGTGTTGCAGAATCTGCTGCTTTAGCAATAATCGTCTAACAAAATCTTTAGATTCTTTGGCCAAAGTCGTCCTTGATAATAGGTTAGCCTTTGATTGCCTTTTAGCTGAACAAGGCAGCTAAAAGTGCCTCGTGTCTGTCCAAAGTGTCTGTGTTGTAGCCAACACCACCTACTGCATGTAGATGAACACTTCTGGGGAGGTTAAAATTCAGTTACACAAGACCACTGAAATGATCTAACTTGGCTTAAAAAGATGACTACTTCAGAGTCTTTTTCCAACTTATTTGATTTTGATTGGTTTGGTCCTTAGGGACCATGGCTCCAAAGTACCCACCAAATGTTGGGAATTATCCTACTTATAATAATCACAATAATCTCCCTGGTTCATTGTAGTCTTTCAAAAGCTCACAATATTCTCCAAGAATGTAATACTAACTGGTCAATAAGAAATTTATTGATCAGCACCAATGAGGTAATCCTTTCCATCCCCAAAAGAAAGATGAAGTCATCTGCCACTTAGACCCCTTTTTCCCCCACAGATAAATCTGAAGTAATAGCTTTTGTCTATGATTTCTTTGTCTTGCTTTTAAACACCTTTCCCTCTCTGTAGTTCTTTGGTGTTCCTCTCTGTTTGCTCGATGGGACACCTTTCAATTCATAAATTGTTCAGTGAAAACAATTAGAGCTTTAAAATTTACCCAATGTATTTTGTTAACACCTACATCCCTCATTTTACAGGGAGATCTGTTTTCTCTGGAAGTATATCAGGTTTTCTTCTCAAGCATGCAACTCAAGTATAATAACCACCGTCACTCCAAGTTTAATCCCAGAGACTAACCCATTGCACTTGAGTCGTCTTCTAAGATTATTTGAAACGAAATCTCCTGGAGAATTCTAACCTAAGTGATTGGAGTCATTCTTATACCCACCTGTCTTAAGAAAATTCTGAATAAATAAATGGACTTCCCAGTCAACACCAGGTTTCTGAGAGATTCTTTTAACATACCTCCTTTTCCATCATAACAACAAGAAAATGAGTTTAGTGTTGGAACTGATATCTTACAGTGAACGGTGCTGCCAGATTCGTGGTCTCCAAAGAATATTTAACACTGGGATCGAAGACAGTCTCCGTCACTCAGAGCTTTGTGTAGATTTTTGTTTAAAGTGAAAGTGACAGAAAAAGCTACTGACACAGACATTAGAAGGGGGTAGTAGAGTACCTGCCTCACTAAGCAGGGCATTGCAAACTTCTCAACTGGCTGCTGAGAATAGATAAAAAGAATACTTCAAGGTTGTACAAGTTCCATTAGACCCTTTCCCAAGACATTAATCCTGAGATAACTTCAGTACAAAATTAGTCAGAAGGAACGGGTTCTGGGCAACATGTTTCTGGGCGAGAACAGGTTCCCAGGCAAGATTTGTTACAATTATAATTATTAACATAGAGTCTAAGAATAGTATTTCCATGAGTAAGATATTGTGCTGCATGATCGTGAGCTGGGGTACTTTGCCAACAAAGGTCTGTCTAGTCAAGGCTATGGTTTTTCCAGTGGTCATGTATGGATGTGAGAGTTGGACTGTGAAGAAAGCTGAGCGCCAAAGTATTGATGCTTTTGAACCGTGGTGTTGGAGAAGACTCTTGAGAGTCAATTGGACTGCAAGGAGATACAACCAGTCGATTCTAAAGGAGATCAGTCCTGGGTGTTCATTGGAAGGACTGATGCTAAAGCTGAAACTCCAATACTTTGGCCACCTCATGCAAAGAACTGACTCACTGGAAAAGACTCTGAAGCTGGGACGGATTGGGGGCAGGAGGAGAAGGGGATGACAGAGGATGAGATGGCTGGATGGTATCACTGACTTGATGGACATGAGTTTGAGTGAACTCTGGAAGTTGGTGATGGACAGGGAGGCCTGGCATGCTGTGATTCATGGGGTCCCAAAGAGTCAGACATGACTGAGAAACTGAACTGAACTGAACTGAACTGAAAGAAAGGCCAGTTCTTAGGCAAGATACATTGTTGCACAAGGCTTAAGGAAAGCTTGAGCAAGAATGCTCACCTCCTTCTTAAAGGGTCCTAAGCTTTAATTCCCTCAGAACATCTCTTACATAGAGTGGAAGAGGATTAACATTTCTTGAATGTTTTTCATAGGCCGTATAGCATCTCTGTAAGGTAAGTAGAGCTATGCCCATTTTTTTTTAAAAAAATGAGGAAATAATGTTGAGCAGAGAACAAATAACCTTAAAATAAATCATACAGCTTGAAAGTGACTCTGTTAGAAGGGTAATATCCTTCTACTTTAATGTCAAGTCATTTGATTACATTTAGAATCAACTTGACTGGAGCAAAGATTTTGATAATGAACATGTCGAAACAGTCCTTATGTTGCCTACCCATAAAGTTCCCAAGGGAAAAGAGAAGGGGGAAAGGCAAGGTAATATAACCAACATGTGATTAGACCCCATCTTTCCATTTTTATTCTTCCCAGTAGACCCTGACTCCTATGTAGACCAACTCTGGTATACAAAACCAGAGGGAAAATGGCAGGTCTTTTCTGAGCCCCACTGAGGTTTTTCCATCACTCGCAAAGAGCTGAGTGTGTGTGCTTTGTGGAACTGGCACAATTAAGTCAAATAGGGGAAAATGTTACCTGGAATAGTCTCCATCTTGCCTGAGTTCCTATTGCACCAGCCAAGGTTGGCTAAATATTTTCTCAAAATGTATTAGTAAAATAGTCTGAAGTTATGCATATATTCCCTAAATAATTTAAACAACAATAACCAAAAAATTCTTCAAAAATAAAACATTTTCATAAATGGTTCTACAGAAAAAAGGAAACAATTGTTATAGAATTGTCTCAACCATTTTGTAATCTACTTCCAGACAGAGGTCTACTTCATATGCATTTTCTAAGGAGGAAGTAAGAAGTACAGTGTGGTGTTTTGGCAAGAAAACAGAGGCCTGGCTAACAGGCTAAAATTTCCCTCTGAGACTGCCAAAGAAACAACAGGGCTGGGCTGTCTACTCAGGTCAGATCTCAAAACCCACACTCTCTTCATTTTGTTATGAGGCCTATTCTTTTAATTTATCAGGAAGACAGTGTTCATAATCACTATAGACAATAAGACTTTAACAAGAATAGTAAAGACATTCTGAACAAACTTTAGATTCCCAGTATATTAGTTAAGGTGTGCTAGGCTGTGCTGCACACAGGCTTAGACTTCCCTGGTGGCTCAGATGGTAAAGCGTCTGTCTACAATACGGGAGACCTGGGTTCGTTCCCTGGCTTGGGAAGATCCCCTGGAGAAGGAAATGGCAACCCACTCCAGTACTCTTGCCTGGAAAATCCGATGGACACAGTCCACAGGTTCGCAAAGAGTCAGACATGACTGACCGACTTCACTTTCTTTCTTTCATGCTGTGCTGCAGAAACAAACCCGGAACTCAGAGGCTTAAGTCTAATGCAGAAGTTCCTGGTTGATGGACTTTCCTAGATGGCTCCGCTCTATACGGTAGTCAGAGTCCTTATATTCATAGATTTCACTCTCTCCTAGGCTTCCTAATATTCCTCTATTGGATCCTCTAAAATCAGCAAGTTGACAAGCAGGAGCCAGAGCAAGGGAACATCACAAGAGTACATTTGTGGAGGATCTCAGGAATTTAGGCCTAGAAGCATGCATCACATCTACCCATGTTTCTCCACCCTTACCTACAGGGGGCTGAAAATTAGTCTAGCTGTATACTCAAGGAGGAAAGAGAAATTCTTCGGCAAATATCTGCATCAAGAAAATGGCACTTTATTTTAACTTGTAAAAAGAACATATGCATTATATATGCTGTATAAAAGATACAGAATGACATACAGAATAAAGTCATCACCAAATGTGTGTGAAACAGTGTGTGTGTGTGTGTGTGTGTGTTTAGGGAGTGCAAGGGAGATATATATAGATATAGATATGTAAATCTATATATATTGAATATCTATAAAAATTAGTTAATATGCATATATTTATATGTAGCTTTTCAAATGACTCTTAACTCAAAACTATTTCCCCCTCAATTTCTGTTTTCCCCCTCAATATTCAATATCCCTTTTCCATCACTTAAGGACTTCTTGGAGGGGGGGTTGAGCTCAATATAGTGGAGTAGAAGGACATGCGTTCACCCCTTCTTACAGAAACACAAAAATCACAACTAACTGCTGAACATTTATTGACAGAAAGACACGGAAACCTAGCAAAAAAGATACCCTACAACCAAAGATAAAGAAGTCACAACAAGATTGTCGAAGGGGTATAATCACAATAAGACCAAATCCCATACCTGCTGGGTGGAGACCTACAGACTGGAGAGTAATTATACCACAGAGGCCCTCCCACAGGAGTGAAAGTCCTGAGCCCCACATCAGACTTCCCAGTTTGGGGGTCCAACAAATAGGAGAAGGAGTCCCCAAAGAATCTGTCTTTGAAAGCCAGTATGGTTTGATTACAGGTAGTCCACAGGACTAGGGGAAACAGAGATTCTACTCTTGGAGGATACATGCAAGGTCCCATGCACACAGGAGAAAATAATTAGTGACCTCATAAGATAACAGGTCAGACCTACCTGTTAGTATTGGAGGGTCTCCTGAAGAGCCAGAGGATGGCTGTGGCTCACAGTGAGGACAAAGACAGTGGTGGCGGTAGTTCTAGGGAGTACACATTGCCATAAACCCTCCCAGAGGCTGCCATTACCTGTACCCAATAGCCAGTAGACTTCGGATGCCTTAGGCCAAACAACCAACAGGACAGGAATATAGCCCACCCATCAGCAGACAGCTTAAACCGCTTAAAGTTTTCCTGCCCTTCAGAGGGACAAGACCCAGCTCCACCCACCCGTCGAGTCCCTCCCATTAGGAAGCCTGCACAAGCCTCTTAGACAGCTTCATCCAACAGAGGAAAGACAGCAGAAGCAAAAAGAACTACAACCATGCAGTCTTCAGAATAGAAACCACAATCACAGAAAGTTAGACAAAATGAGATGGTATAAGAATATGTCCTACATGAAAGAACAAGATAAAACACTAGAAGAAATGAAAATAGGAAACCTGCTAGGGAAAAAATTCAGAATAATGATAATAAAGAAGATCCAAGACCTTGGAAAAAGAATGGAGGCAAATATTAAAGAACAAACAAACAGAGATGAATAAAACAATATCTGAAATGAAAAATACACTAGAAGGAATCAATAGCAGAGTAACTGAGGCAGAAGAACGGATAATTAACCCAGAAAACAGAATGGTAGAAATCAAGGCCCCAGAACAGAATAAAGAAAAAAGAATGAAAAGAAATGGAGACAGTTTAAGAGACCTCTGGGACAACATTAAATGCACCAACATTCACATTATAGGGGTCCTAGAAGGAGAAGAAAGTGAGAGAAAAAGGACCTCAGGAAATATTTGAAGCAATAATAGCTGAAAACTTCCCTGACATGGGAAAGGAAACAGTTACTCATGTCTAGGAAGTGCAGAGTCCCAGGTAGGTAAACCCAAGGAAGAACACACCAAAACACACAGTAATTAAACTGAGAAAAATGAAAGACTTCTTGGGATAGTCCTACAACTTTCCAATCACTTTCAGTTGTTAAAAGTTTGTCCACTCAAAATTTAAATCTCAAACACAATGTACCTTGTACCTGTTCCTCTCCCTTCAGCACAGACTTGCTCTGTGCTTCTAAGGACCAGCATTGGACAGGAGGGCTGACCACTATTTTTGCTGCTCCTCCAAGTCTAGCACCTAGAATAGAAACAAGCAGTCTTGTCGATCTCCCACTTTTTCTCCCTTGCCAATTGTAAACTCTAGATATTCTCTTGTTGGGGATAAGGAAAAAAAAATACTAGGTTAACAGGAGTTACCATGACAATGTGACTTTAATCCTCTATCTGTTGGGTCTACCTGTTTAAGCCCAAGTACTTTCTGGGAGTCTACTTGACACAGATAACTCACACATCTTTAGAATACTTTGTCTTGGGCTACAGTCCTCTCCTCTGTTGCCGTGTCCCTCCCCATTCTCCCTCTCTGTATCCTGCCACCTATCTCTTCTTGCCATCCTGGCTCATTTTCTCACTTAACCAGGTGGAAGGGTACATCAACTCAGGAATATGATGCCAGTTTCTTTTTCTCCCAAACACCTTTAACCTTTATAAGGGATTCCTTTTATGTCCCTCTCTGCAAAGGGGGTGAAAACATTCTTAGCAGCATTGATTAAAGTGGAAATAAGAAGTAGGAAAGGGAGGTGAAAGCACTCTCTTCTCTCCCCTCACCAGGCTTTGATGTAAATTGAGAAGCAGAGTGGTGTGGATGTAGCCGGGCTAATTAAGCCATCTTTTTCCAAACTTGGAGAGATGTACCTAACTTAGTCGTTGTTTACAGTTTTTTTTACTCTGGAAATGGCTGAGACAGTGCCTCTCAATTCTTAGCTTTGAGCTTTAGTTGAGAAGAGCAAAAGTCTAAGCATCATTTTTAGATACACACACACACACACACACACGGATACAGATATATAAATGACATCTATGTATCTATATCTATATATAAGTATAGGACTGCATAAAGGGCAAATAAGATATGACACCAAAAGATGCATCCCCCAGGTCTGAAGGTGTCCAATATGCTACTGGGAAAGAGCAGAGGAGAATTACCAATAGCCTCAGAATGAATGAAGCATCTGGACCAAAGCGAATGAGACCTTCAGCTGTGGATGTCTCTGGTGACAAAAGTAAAATCCAATGCTGCAAAAAAACTGTATTGTATTGGAACCTGGAATGTTAGGTCCATAAATCAAGGAAAATTGGATGTGGTCAAACAGGAGATGGTAAGAATAAACAGTGACATCCTAGGAATCCATGAATTAAAATGGACAGGAATGGGTGAATTTAATTCAGATGACCATTATATCTACTACTGTGGGCAAAAATCCCATAGAAGAAAAGAGTAGCCCTCATAATCAACAGAAGAGTCCAAAATACAGTACTTGGGCGCAACCTCAAAAATAACAGAATGATCTAGGTTTGTTTCCAACACAAGCCATTCAACATCATAGTAATCCAAGTCTATGATCCTACCACTGATGCTGAAGAAGTTGAAGTTGATGAGTTTTATGAAGACCTAGAAGACCTCCTAGAACTAACACCTAAAAAAGATGTTCTATTCATCATCGGGGATTGGAATGCAAAATTAGGAAGTCAATTTATATCTCAAGTAACAGGCAAGTTTGGCCTTGGAAAACAAAATGAAGCCAAGAGAATTCTGAATTCTGCCAAGAGAATGCCCTAGTCATAGCAAATACCCTTTTCCAACAACACAGGAGACTACTTTACACATGGACATCACCTCAAATTGATTACATTCTTTGTAGCTGGAGATGGAAAAGCTGTATACAGTCAGTGAAAGCAAGACCTGGAGCTGACTGTGGCTCAGATCATCAGCTTCTCATAGCAAAATTCAGGCTTAAACCAAAGAAAACCAGAAAAAAAAAAAAAAAAAACCTAGGCCAGCCAGGTGTCACTTAAATCAAATCCCGTATGAATTCACAGTAGAGGTAATGAACAGATTCGAGGGACTAGATCTAATTAACAGTGTGCCTGAAGAACTATGGACAGAGGTCTGTAATACTGTACAGGAGGCAGTGAATGGAACTATCCCAAAGAAAAAGAAAAGCAAGGAGGCAAAGTGGTTATTTGAGGAGGCTTTTTAAATAGTGGAAGAATGAAGAGAAGAGAAAAGCAAGGGAGAAATGCAGAGTTTCAAAGAATAACTAGAAGAGACAAGAAGGCCTTCTTCAATGAACAGTGTTTAATAATAGAAGAAAACAACAAAAAGGCAAAGACTAGAGATCTCTTCAGGAAAATCAGTAGCATCAAGGAAGCAACCCGCCCAAAGATGGGTACAATAAAGGACAGAAATGGGAGAGATCTAGTAGATGCTGAAGAGATCAAGAAGAGATGGAAAGAATACTTGGAAGAACTGTATTAAAAATATCTTAATGAACTGGATTATTACGATGCTGTGGTTAGTCACCCAGAGCCAGACATTCTGGAGTGCAAAGTCAAGTCGGCCTTATGAAGCACTGCTGTTAATAAAGCTAGTAGATGCGATGAAATTCCAGCAGAACTATTCAGATACCTAAAGGAGAATGCCATCAAGGTTTGCATTCATTACGTCAGCAAATCTGGAAGACCCAGCAGTGCCCACAGGACTGGAAAAGGTCAATCCTCATCCCAATTCCCAAGAAGGGTAGTCCCAAAGAATGTGCTAACCATCAGATAATTGCACTCATCTCCCATGTTAGCAAGGTCATGCTGAAAATCTTGCATGCTAGGCTTCAGCATCCTGTGAACAAAGAACTTCTAGATGTCCAAGCTGGGTTTAGAAAAGAAAGAGGAACAGAGATCAAATTGCCAACATTCACTGGATTATAGAGAAAGCAAGGTAATTTCAGAAAAACATCTATCTTAGTTTCATCGACTATTCTAAAATCTTTGAATGTGTGGATCATGAAACACTGTGAAAAGTTCTTAGAGAGATGGGAATACCAGACCATCTTATCTGTCTCCTGAGAAACCAGTATGTGGGTCAAGAAGCAACAGTTAGAACCCTGTATGGAACAACTGATTGGTTCAAAATTGAGAAAGGAGTATGACAGGGCTGTCTGGGGTCACCCAGTTAATTTAATCTATACGTTGAGCACATCGTGAGAAATGTTGGGCTGGATGAATTACAATTACAAGTTGGAATCAAGATAAGTGGGAGAAACATCAACAACCTCAGATATGCAGATGATATCATTCTAATGGCAGAAAGCAAAGAGGAACTAAAGAGCCTCTTGATGAAGGTGAAGGAGGAGAGTGAAATAGCTGGTTAAGACTAAATATTTAAAAAAAAAAAAAACTAAGATAAAAAGAAACACAAAAAACTAAAATCATGGCATCTGGCCCCATTCAGTTCAGTTGCTCAGTTGTGTCCAACTCTTTGCAACCCCTGTGGACTGCAGCACGCCAGGCCTCCCTGTCCATCAATGACTTCCAGAGCTTGCTCAAACTCATGTCCATCTAGTTAGTGATGCCATCCAACTATCTCATCCTCTATTGTCCCCTTTTCCTTCTGCCTCAATCTGTCCCAACATCAGGGGACAATGCCTCAGGGGGCCAAAGTATTGGAGCTTCAGCTTCAACATCAGTCCTTCCAATGAATATTCAGGACTGATTTCCTTTAGGATTGACTGGTTTAATTTCCTTACTGTCCAAGGGACTCAAGAGTCTTCTCCAACACCACAGTTCAAAAGCATCAGTTCTTCGGTGCTCAGCTTTCTTTATGGTCCAACTGTCACATCTATACATGACTACTAGAAAAATCATAGCTTTGACTATATGGACCTTAGTCAGCAATGTAATGTCTCTGCTTTTTAATATGCTGTCTAGATTGGTCATAGCCTTTCTTCCAAGGAGCAAGCATCTTTTAATTTCATGGCTCCAGTCACCATTTGCAGTGATTTTGCCTTGTCTCTCATCAACATACAATTGGAAAGGTTTCTTTAAGTCTGGTAGTCCTAAGGCCAGAGCTCGGACTAACTTTGTCTTTATGGTAAAAGAGTTAATGATCAGGTAGGCCTCCAGGGTCCCCAAATGAGCAGAGGAGGGAAGGGACAAATGCGGACTTTTATTTTCCCCCTCTACATTCCTTCACTAGGCCTTAGTCCTGTAGGAGGCTCCTTTAATCCTGTGTTGCTATGGTGACTACCTGAAACTAACTTTTTCAAACCATGAGCTTCAATTGCTCAACAAACCCATATATCTTGCTAATGAGAATGTCCAATTGTCCTTATGTCCCTCTTAAGCTATGTTAATGAAACAATGTATCTTGCTCTGGACGACATATTTCTCCTTCTTAACAGAAACAGGTTCCTTCTGGCTAATCTTGCTATCTTAAAATTTATGTTTTGGGAATGGGTTTGGTAAGACGTTTACAATCTTGAGCTATTATTAGTAACCAATTGAAAAAGTATATAATACCTTGCTAAAAACTAGCAAGGGGGGTTCTCTCCTTTCCCCTTCCAGTGCCTCTTGCTGGATGCTTTTTTTTTTTTTTTTTTCCTATTTCTTTTAATTGGAGAAGGCAATGGCACCCCCACTCCAGTACTCTTGCCTGGAAAATCCTATGGACAGAGGAGCCTGGTAGGCTGCAGTCCATGGGGTCGCTAAGAGTCGGGCACGACTGAGTGACTTCACTTTCACTTTTCACAAGGAAATGGCCACCCACTCCAGTGTTCTTGCCTGGAGAATCTCAGGGACGGGGTGGGGGCGGGGGGAGCCTGGTGGGCTGCCGTCTATAGGGTCACACAGTCGGTCACGACTGAAGTGACTTAGCAGCAGCAGCAGCATGGCATATTGGTGCAAGGCAAATTGCCCTGCTCCAGAAGTGGCTCCCGATCAAACTGGGTTCCCTACAGGGTCTTGGATGGTGATGCCAATCTAGGCTCCTGTGCCCTGGGTGTTAACATAGAAACCCCTAACTGATATTCACAAGGAGGGGAAATGAGCTAGGGCAGTTGGAACACCTGCCAATGCAACATGCTCCCTCGGTGGAGGAGCTGGGTTGGTCAGAGAGGGTTTAAGTTCTGAAACAACATATCCTCACTCTCATTTTCTCCCTCTCCCTCCTGTAGAATAGGTATTTCCTTGACTTTCTTTCCGGATTGCTGCACCATAAGGCAGCACCCATTTGACTTTTCTTCCTGATGTAATACCATAAATGTCTCTACCTATGGAATCTCATCATTTTTACCTGCCCTTTCACAAAACAATTTTAATTGTGAGATCATATAATAATTAATTGAGCCATTTAAGGGCCATCGATTCCCTGATTCTAGTGTATATTGGGACCACACACCATCACAACAGGATATCATCTCTTTCTTAGTCATAGGCCCACAGCTATATCTTGCCCATTTATTTAGGATACAGGCCAAACAGCCTTCGTTAGGGACAGATGGAGTATTTCCCCTATTGATAAGTTCAAGAATCACAAAACAGAAATTTAATGCCAAAGGCACGAACAGACTCCATTATGAATGGACACAAAACCAAAGCAAATGAACCAGTTCACAAAATCAGGTAAATTCAACAAGGTATCCTTTGTTGAAAGGGTACTCCCTTTCAAAAAGGTACCCCACAGATTGGCTTTTTCTTTAAAGGAAAAATCCAAATTGAGAGGGGAATATGTTCCCAGCTGTACACACCAGAGCAACTTACCCTAGGATATGGAGCCCATCAGCTCCCAAATGTCAGTTCCTTGCTCCAACTGCCAAACGGTGGGGCAGCCCATGCCACTTCAGGAAATTCTGAAGGGAAGATCCTCAGGACAAATGTCCTGGCAGCTGCTAAGGCCTTTCCTGAAAATTCCCCAAGTGGGGCCAGCTCACCACGAGCAGCATGGCTCCTGGCTGGCTCACCAAAATTTGTTACTGAGCCCAAGTTCATTCTGCTCACCACATGACAGGTCAATAAATCAAGAGACAAGTTGTTGGAGCAATGAGTGATGAGTTATAGGAAGGCTAGCAGACCAAGAAGATGGTAGACTAGAGTCTCCAAAAACCATCTGATCTCAGTCAGGGTCTTTTTATATACAATAGGGAGGGGGAAGGGGCTTTCAGTGGCACCAACCAATGGCAAAACAGGGCTATAAGCTAGTTGCTGGTTGACAGTTGCTCACTTGGTTGGGTGGGAGGGGTCGTCCCACTGGGGTGCCCTGACCAACTGCTGAGTGGGACTGTTATAGCTGGTGTCTGTCTTAATGGAGCATGCAGACCGGAGCCAGGGAGGGAAAGGCCCCTTATGCCTTAGGTCCCATGTGGGACCACTGCTACAACACCTCAGCATGGCAAGTGTAATGTGACTGCTTTTCACAAGCAGCTCAGGATCTCCAGAAATATATGCTATGCAAACTCCACAGATGACATTCTGCAAAGTAAAGGTGGAAGCAAAGGTGAAAGCAAAAAGTAAGATGGTGATAAGGTTTTTTGAAATAATGGTAAACCTGGGGTTAAAAAATATTGTTTATCAACAATAAACAATTATTGACTCTAAGTTCAGTGCACCTTTTGCAGATTACCTCCTTTAGGGTTTGTGGCAGCTCAAATCTGGCAACAACTTTGTACCTGAGTAGTAACTGTGGGTGAGTGTGGGGAGCACTTACTCCTCCTGAACACATATCTCAAAACGGATATCTTTTCAACGATTTTTAAAGATAAATATATTAACATGATAGTTGCTGAGCCTATGGATAACCACAGAGATAGCAGTGTGAAACATTTATGCAACCCACCATTCCTGGTTGTAAGTCATACAGAAACATATACTGGCAAATATAGGCTAAAAAGGAATTTATTGGAAACTTTTGGAAAGCTGATAGAATTATAGGGAAGGCTGGAGGAACAAGCGCCAAAGATGCTTGGTGATAGGGTCTGCATGGGGCCTCATTGTGCTGACCTCGCCAAAAAAAGATAAAGTCACAGTGACCCATGAAATTGATCACATTGCTGAAGCAACATCCTAGTTTCACCGCTGGCACTTACTTTCCCAAGACTACCCGATCACCCTACCGTGGGACACCTCTGACTCTCTCAAGACTACGTGACTGCCGAGCTCCACTTGCAGGCTAAAGATAAACTAACCACCCCACTTCAGGGGACCCAGTTTCCCTCTACTGGGTATAAGAAGGATTCTACTGGGTTTCTTTTGGAGAGCCAGTCACTTTCATTTCGCTTTAATAAATTTCCTTTTCTTTGCTTAACTGCCCGGCTTGTTCTCTTCTCCGCACTGGCCTTACAGTTGGGAAACCTTGAAGGCTTGAACCGGCATTAACGTACTGGAAACTGCCACTACCGCCACTTCTGAAAGGGCTGCCAATTTGCTGATACTGGATGCAGTAAGCTGCTGCTACCTGTGGCCGGCCCCTACACCAGGGAAACAGCTTCTTCCCGAGGGTGGTGAGGATAAGGCGAGTGGCTGTCAGTCCTGGCGAGGGGCGGGCCTCACGCCACCTCGCCACAGCCTTCCGCCCTTTACTACCGGCATTAGGACCCGACGTAGCACAGAATGAGGCGCGGGGGAGGGAGTAGGGGAGGTCTTCGCGCACAGCTGACGTAATCAGCCCGCGCCAGCAGTGGCCCGGGCTGTGGAGAAACACGTTTCTCGCTGGCCTCAACTCTAACCTACCATGGCGGCCCGCATACAGCAGTCTCCTCAGCCTGGCGGCGGGAAACGTAAAGGCAAGGCTCAGTATGTGCAGGCCAAGCGGGCTCGGCGCTGGGATGGCGGTGGGCCCCGCCAGCTGGAGCCCGGGATACAGGGCATTCTCATCACCTGTAACATGAACGAGCGCAAGTGCGTGGAGGAGGCCTATAGCCTGCTCAACGAATACGGCGACGACATGTATGGACCAGAAAAGGTACCAGTCCCAGGGAGGGCGGGCCTTTGAGGGAGAAGGGAAGGGTGGCAAGCTAGTTGCGTGAATTTGGCCGCCAGAGTGGCGGTGAGGAGGCGTGGTCTCGCCTAGGAATATTTCCCCCCGCCCCCGCCCTATCCCTACCTGGTCTTGTACTTGAAATACTTGCACCTCCTTGTTTTCCACCCCCATCGTTAATCACGGTGGCTTCCAGTATAGACTGCTTTCTTCGGTTCGGGCGTGGTTTCTGAAGCTCTTTCAGAAACACATGTTTCTCATCGTAGCTTTGGGAAGTATTGCTCACCAGGACACTGGTTCAGGTTCACACTTCATTCGTACTTAAGGTTTTTGGCACCATTTGGAACCGTATCGCTGTAATACACTGTTTGTCTTAAGCACTAACATCTCTAAAATAGTGGTTTGGGTTCTAGTGCTAGTTTCTTCTCAAATGCATATAAAAATGCATTTCAAGCAGTAAAAATATTTTATAACAATACCGTATGAAATCTAGTTGTTCAATTTTGGAAATAATTATATTATTGGTTTAGGATTGGGACCAATACACACACATGCACACCCCAGGGAATTAAATGGAGGAGCATAGTACAAAGGTTATTTAATATAAATTCAGGTAAGGTACTGTCATTTACTAGCTCAAAGGATGAACATGTTATTTAATTCTGCTGAGCTACATAAAAAAAATGTTCTAGGACTTTGGAAATGGCTAAAAAAATTGCATATGTACATAGAATAACATCCCTGTAAACAAAAAAAGCCCCATAAATGTGTAAGATTAGTGCCTGATTGGTAACCGCATTCATCACTGGTGGAGCAGAGAACTGGGCAACAAGTGTATGTCCTGTCTATATGGATACCTTGAGCAAGTTCTATTTCAGTAGTACAGTTGTAAAGGATTTTTAATTTCACAACTATTTGGTTTAATCTTAGGAAAGCAGAGTGTAATATCAGGCACAGAGCTATCTATTGATAGGGTTAAAGTCCACCCTGAAATGATTCATCTGGTGAGCACATTTCCCTCTGTCCCAGACTGTCAAGATGCTTTAGAAAAGTTTCAAATGTTATGTATGGTAGCCTGAGGAAACTCCCTTCTTTCTCCACATTTTGGAGGAGGTGGTGTCTAAATAAATAGTTTTATTGTTAATGTATCTTCTGTCCCTGGGGGCGGGGTTTACATAAATAGTTAATTAAGAGCTTTTAACATGAGCTGTTGTGGCATTTCTGCTCATGAATTTTATGCAAGCAGTTTGCAGACAAGGATCAACAACCCTCTGGAAGTGAGGGAGAAGATGATGATGTGGAAGCTGCCTTGAAGAAAGAAGTTGGTGACATTAAGGCATCCACAGAGATGAGGCTAAGAAGATTCCAGTCAGTGGAGAGTGGAGCCAATAATGTAGTCTTCATCAGGACACTTGGAATAGGTGTGTCTGACTAATACACTTTAAGATTATTGATCCTATAATATCAGGACATCACCCTGTCTCTGAGAACACTGCCTACAAAATGGCTTCATGGGCATGGCTCAGTTAATCATTTGATTGCATCCTCTCTGTGTTAGCACTGTGTTGGCACTAGGCATATGGAAAGGTGAAATGGGGTGGTGGACTAACCTGGGCGTAGGAGTAGAAACCTGTGTTTGCCGCTTCCTTTGTATTTAACTTTAGGCAAAGCAAGAGTACATGGTTCTGTCTAAAAGGAACAGATGCTACTCAGCTCTCCCAGTTTGGAATGGCTCCAGACATTTGGGAATGTAGTCTTAGGAGAGCCAGATATTCTGATTTTTTAAAAGAAGTTGGAAATCTGGAGAAGTTTCTATGTTTTTAAGTGTAGTTAATTTAAAAATATTGAAAACACTGCACAGCCCCAAATAGAATTGTATGTAGTCAGGATGCTTCCTAAGGACTACATTATGATCTTGTGGCTCTGGGATGACTCTGAGGTCTGAAATCTAGACTTCTGTACAGACTTAGCTAATGGATTGATTAAATCTTAAGTGACTTGAAGGTATTTGTTTTGTTTTTTGCAAAACATGTTCTATTTATTAGTTTGATTATTGCTGCTGTTATAGGAAAACAACAGTATGACATTGTCATTAGATAAATCAGACATCATGAATAAATTAACTCCAGAGCCTTCATGAACAATTGTTTTTGATAAAAGTAAAGTTATTAGATACAGTATTATCTGTACTATTTCCTTTTTGAGGAAAAAAGGGCTCTTATTAACTTTCTCAGGATTTCATTTGTTTTTATATATTGAAAGCATTCAGAGAACTTGACTCAAGTGCATGTAAAATAGTGGACTAGTATATGCATTTATATATATAGTATAGTATAACAGAGTGCACTAAAGAAATATTGGTTGGAAGAAATGATTGGTTAAACTTGTTTAAAATTTATTATGATAAGTTTTTCTAATCTACCGTCAGTATATGTCACTGCCAATGAAAACTCTTTATAGAGAGTCTGAAGAGTTTAAAATGTGTGAGGACTTTGAAACTTAGTTTGTTTTGTGCTGATTTTTTTCTTTTAGAACCTGAGAAATTGGTGCATCATATTCTCCAAGATATATACAAAACCAAGAAGAAGAAGACTCGGGTTATTCTACGAATGTTGCCCATCTCAGGCACATGCAAGGCTTTCTTAGAAGATATGAAAAAATACGCAGAAACATTTTTGGAACCATGGTTTAAAGCTCCAAACAAAGGAACATTTCAGATTGTATACAAATCTCGGAATAACAGTCATATGAATAGAGAAGAAGTTATCAAAGAGTTGGCAGGTATGTTTTCTTAGTGATTTTGCAAAGATGTGCTGTGGTAAATATTTGCTTTTAAGATTTTTTTTTAATATTTAGGGCTTATATTTTTGAGTGAGAGCAAGTATTTTAAAATGTCACTAAATAATATCAAGCCTAGCTTCAATATGTTGGGTATGATATTATTTTTGGTAGTTAGATACTAAAGTCTTCTCCAAATCAGAATTGAATTTCTTTGAGGGCTCTTATTAACTTTCTCAGGATTTCATTTGTTTTTATATATTGAAAGCATTCAGAGAACTTGATTCAAGTGCGTGTAAAATAGTGGACTAGTATATGCATTTATATATATAGTATAGTATAGTATAACACTACTAGTATATGTAGTGTTTCAACAACTACATTTCTGATAAGGTTAGTTATAAATTTAACAAATTCTAAATAGAGGGAGGTGAAAGATTGTTTTTGTATCCACCAAGCTTAATGGCATCTTTTTTTTATCTTGTTTTCCTTTTTGTTACAGGAATAGTAGGCAGCCTCAATTCAGAAAATAAAGTGGATCTTACCAATCCACAGTACACAGTGGTAGTAGAAATCATTAAAGCTGTCTGTTGCCTAAGTGTTGTGAAAGATTACATGTTGTTCAGAAAATACAATCTCCAGGAGGTGGTGAAGAGTGCTAAGGACTTGTCACAGCTTAACCCAAAGCAGGCAGTACAAACAGGAAATGGGAAAGAAGCTAAATTGGAATCTGGTGACAAATCAAGTGAAAATGACCCCGCAGAAGGAAAAAATAACCAACAAGTGGTACCAGAGAACAGTGAGGAGCTGGGTCCAACAGAATCAATATCTGAGACACATCTGGTGAATGAGGGGGTGGCTAAACCTGAACTTGCAAGTCAAGTCACAGAAAGATCTGAATCAAATGAAAATGATCTCTGATAGGAAAAGAAATTGTTTGGTCTTGGAGGTGGATTTTTCAACTGCAGTTTTGTGAGATGTTCCTGGGATTCCATATAAAATTGTGACTAAAAATACTGTTTTTGATATTGTGTTCTGCATAATTGTTTACTTACAGTAGTGGAGCACCTCTGCTAATAGTTTTGTTAGAGGTCTTTCAACCCTATATGGCAGTGTGCAGTAGGCCCACATGCATTTGGTTGGGTTAGAAGAGACTTTGGATAAATTGGTGAACACTGTTGCACAGAGCAGAGGGTGGTAGGGGAATGATGTTGCCCTCTCCCTCATGATTACCTTCCCCACCCTCCCCTTCTGCACTACCAGCTGACTTACAGGAGTGAACAGGCTCTGTGAATTCAAATCTCAAGAGGGAAATTTCCATTCTAAGAAAGGAATTTTTGTGTATTGCAACTCAGTTGTCCCCTGCTACTTTGTTGTAAACATTGGACAAACATGAGTTGTATAGGTTAGAAGTGAATTGTTTTGTGAATTTTTTTACTTTGGGGGATTTTTCTTATTTTGTTTTTATCCTGCTCCCCACCCCCCACCCCCCTTTTTTGACAGCACCATAGGGCATGTGGGATCTTAGTTCCCAGACCAGGGATCCTACCCATAGCCCCTACAGTGGAAGTTATGCTCAATTTTATGTTTTAATAACATTTGTTACAAACAAATCTGATGGTGCAGTGGTGCAATTTTTGAAGGCAAGGTTTAAAAGAAAAATGTTCCGTTCTAGGCATAGAATTACAGACATTTCTGATAAGGTTGGTTATAAAGAATGTGTCTTCTGAGTCACTGCAATCTACTAGTGCAACAGGGACTCAAATTCTTTATACTGTAAGCTACTTTAGAATGTAAAGGGATCTATAATCCAAGCTGTTCCATTCCATTGTATATCGTTTGTGAAATGCAACTTACAAACTGAACATTTGTTTTAGCAGTTGCAACTATAAATCATAGCCCCTTGACAAATAAAGATGATTATTTTAATGGCTTTGGAATACCAGGACAGTAAAACTTTTGTTCAGAAAAACCACATTCAGTGAAAAACTTTAGAAAGCAAATTATTTAGTGGTAGGATTTTTTCCAGAAAATAAAAGTTCACATAATTGATAAGAATCTAATAATACCAACATTTAGCTAGATCAAGAAGGAGTACAAGAAATTGAAGACTTTACTGTCAGTATAATAAATTGACTTACGTGATGCTAAGGAGGTTTTGTATAAAAGCAGCAGCTTCTCTGTGTGAGCTGATGAATCAACAGATTTCATGAATATTTGTCATGCTGTAGCATTTGTAGGATTTGTAAATGATCAGGAAATTCAAGAAAACTTTTAAGTTGCTAGGAGCCTCTCCAAACAATGGTCAATAAAATTTAGTAGGTCTTCATATCTGAAAACCCAGTGATCTGTCATCTGTACTCCTAGTGCCCCATCGGTGGCTGGCTGCATGACAAGTTTTGCATCACTTTATTAAAAGAATATCCTGACTTTGGTAATTACAGCACATTGCTTTCTTCACAATGTGAAGGAAAAGCTTGGAGATGAAGAAAGTTCTAAATAATGCTACAAAGGTGGTTAACTTAATTAAAGATACATTTATGTTTTTAAAACAAAAGAACCAACTAAAACCTGAATGAAGAACATGTAAATCTCTTACATAGAGAAATCCAATGCTTATCTGAGAAAGAGTTATCCACAGGATATTTGAGCTGAAAGGTGAATTACCAGTAAGTTCTAAGTACAAGAAAACACTAGGCCAGATTTTGCTAAATGCTTTGAAGATGAAGAATGGTCTCATTAGACATTTTTTCATTGCAAGAACAAATGAGCTATTTTTATGAGGGCCTGGAGAAAAATATTTTTTTCTTTCAAGTGACAGTCTTGGATTAAAAGAAACTGACTTTGGAATAATTATGTTGCATAAGGCACTCTTGGTTTCCACAGACAATTGGGTTTGAGAATGAAGAAAGCAACGTCTCAAGCCTTATTTAAACTCTCCTTGAAGAATTGCAAAACCAAATTAAATAGCATTTCCCCTCCTTTTCCCAACACTGTGCCTGGGGGAGGAACCCTTTCTCAAAATCTCAGGCTGAGATTTTGTCATTGAGAGAAGAGGAAGAACTGAGAGTCCTATTCTCCCAATTGTGGATTTCTGTGAAACATGAGTATCCTTCAACTTGGTGTTCACACACACATACTTTAGTTTTTTCAGGGTTTCCTCCGGGGTAAAACTGAAAAAAGAAGAGAGATAACAAAGAGGATTGCAAAATAAAATATCTGAATTGAGAATACTGAGGGGTTGTGAAATTAGCTTTTGGAGTTGGCTTTATTTTTTAAGCAGTTTGATAGTATAAGTGTTAAGTCTTCCTGCACCAATGGCTGTAGTTGTTTATTGGCTACTGAACTTGGAAATAATTTTTATCTTTCTAAGCTAATGATTCTGCTGGTTAACCAGACCAGAAGAATTTGGGATGAAGCAAAGAGAATAGCTTCCCAGGTGGCTCAGTGGCAAAGAATCCACCTGTCAATGCAGGAGGCAAAGTAGACGCAGGTTCAATCCTTGGGTCAGGAATGTCCTCTGGAGAAGGAAATGGCAAACCACTCCAGTATTCTTTTTTTTTTTTCTCCACTCCAGTATTCTTGCCTGGAGAATTCCATGGACTGGGGAGCTTGGTGGGCTACGGTCCATGGGGTTGCAAAGAGTCAGAGATGAATGAAAGGCCAACCCATGCTATATGAATAGAAAGGACCTTGTAATGCAGATGAGGCTGGCACTTCCTTATATATTTTTAAAATGTTAACTCTTAATAAGTTGAAGTTACTTTGAAAGGATGATAAGAGCATTCTAAGTATCATTGGAGGAATGTGAATAATAGGATTTTGGTGCCTTCAGACTTTTTCCAAGACAACGATAATTTTATTTTGATAGTGCAAGACTCTGGGAATAAAATTGGCTGTATGCATACAATTGTATGGAACTAGGTTTGTTTTATTTTGTGAAAGCTGCTACTCTACATAAAGATTTTGATATAATAGTTTGTTTTAATCCCCTTTTATATTTGTATTTGGTAAGGCCTAAGTATGACAAAGGTCTTCTGCAAATACAAGGTAGTACTGTGTTCTGTTGGAATCTGAGTTCATTCATTGAAAGATTTATTTTCAAGTTTACCAATTGTTTATTTCCACTAACGTTTGAGCATATTATTTTATATATGATGGGATTCCAGGGTGGGAATGGAGTACTTTTTCTCTTTTGATTTTTATTTTAAAAAATTACTTAACTCCACTTCAGTGTTGTGGTTTAGTAAACTTGTTTTGCTTTATGGAGGAAAGTGTTAAATTTTATATTTTAAAACATTTCTCTATGATTAAATATGATTTCTGAATGTTATTTTTACTTGTATTTTGCTTTTGATATGGCCAGATACTCAGCTTTTTTTGTGTGTGTGTGATAGTTCCTAATGTTTTCAGAAAAATAAAATTAGTCCCCTAAAGACTAGTGTTCTCTGTCTCTACTTTTTCTTTCTGCCTCTTAGTAAAGCTCTTGCTTTATAATTGTAATTATAAAGTAGTTTAATCATAAAAGATGTTTTTATGTCAGATTATATATTAAAAGTCATGTGCATTGTCCAAAAAGTAAAGATACAAATATTAGTTTCTCTTCAGTAACTAAAAACTTTTAAGCATTTATGTCTAATTCAAATGTTAGATATTTTACAGTAAGTTTGCTTCAAAATGAAGTATATAGTACAGTACTTAATTAAGTTCATTTATTGACTTTTGAATTCTTTAGAGTCCTTACTTTAAGAGTAGTATTTTGATTCACCTTAAAGAATTAGTAGCATATAAAGATTTTAAGTAGAAGAAATTGTGTCTTGAGCATTTCTCTTAGAATAGTTCTAATCTTTATTTTGAAAAGATCAGGCACAAGATAAATTCATTGTCCATTATGCTTTTCTAATTAATCATTTCACTCCTGTTTTAAACACTACAAGCCATTTATCATTGCCTTTGTTGTTTGGTCATCATCATTTTCTTCCCAAATATTTTTAGATTTTTACTTACTTATTTTTTGGCGAAGTGCAAAACAAAAACTCAGAGTTTTTCAACCAGGAAAGATCGTAAGCATTTTAAGAGAGTAGTCACTCAATTACTGGGAAGCAAGGACTAAAAGAAAGCAGCCCTGTTAACTGCTTAATGCCACTGTGTTCTTGTCAGGCTATGTTCGACCCCATTCATGGTCTCTTAAAACGTTGC
Organism: Ovis aries; assembly: GCF_016772045.2. Classification (NCBI taxonomy): domain Eukaryota; kingdom Metazoa; phylum Chordata; class Mammalia; order Artiodactyla; family Bovidae; genus Ovis; species Ovis aries. The sequence continues at coordinate 18,951,363 of NC_056077.1, read as the reverse complement.
GTTTGATTTTCCCAGTGATTGTCTTTGGGAGTTCTTTAACAAATTCCACCTAGTTAACAGAAAAACATTATGAGACACTTGATCATTTACTATCCCCACTAGTAAAGCATGTGACTTTAAGTGTCTGATCGACTGTCCGTTGACTTTCAGTGTCTGTTGTGTGAAGCTAATTGAATGTCTTGGTCACCAGAAACTCTTCTGTTTATATATAAAGGTGACAGTGGAGCTCCATCATGCTGGTTTTTAACGCTGGTTTGCTTTACAGAAGGACAGTCCCTTTATTCTATTGCTTTCCTCTAATTCAAACCAGACCTAGGTCTCTACTTCCCCAGGGAGATGGAGGCCACAGCTAAATGCAGAGAAACATCAAGTTAATTCTCTTTTTTGACCTTTTAAGAACTGGGTCCTGGAAGTTCTGGGGAGGTTTTTTAAAGATAATTTTGAGTATATACAATTTTCCACTTAGGCCCTGACTTGACAGTAAAATACTTTTGCTCTCCCTCAAGATATGACTGCTGTATTTTAAAATGTCCTCAAACATTTATGAAAAGAAACTAGGCACTGATTAAGTGAACTGAATGGAAATTAGGTTGCTTAGGTTGAAATTACATTTTAGCTGAAATGATGTCAATTGAAACTGAATTCTCATGTAGAGGATCAGTCAATATCAACTAATAGGATTCTAGGACAAGAAGGAAATTGTAGTGCCATCTGTGTGTCTTTATATAGAGTTGTCCTTAAACCCCTCCTTTGGAGAAGGTTTCAGGAAAAATTCCCCAGTTTCTTTGGATAATATTTTCTTCCTGTCCCTTGAATTTGATCCCTTAATATTTAAAGTCACATGCTTTGAATTTAGAAAGGTATAATGGGCCAAAAGTACTATGATAGATAAGTCATGTGCTGTCTTTAAAAACAATTGGCCACTATTTTTTTTCCTCATATGAAATGGGACTGATTAGTCTGATAAGGATCTTTAGTAGTTACTCAGTATTGTAGAGATGACCAAAGATTCTACTTCTTCAAACATCTGTAGTATCCTAATATAAAGTATTTTAAAGCAAAATTCTTAGAGCTAAAGTTGAAATAGGTGTCTTCTACTTGTATAATGAGTTACTATAACATCAAAAGCTAATATATGTACTTACTAGTTTAGATACTTATTTGGTAACATATTTAACTTTTGGGCACAATACTTGCCTTTCTTGGATACTTGTAAGGTGCAGTTGATTTTTTTACATGATCCTGAAGTTCAAGAGTTAATTTCTCTGGGTTGGATGATTTAAAGGGTGCAGATAAAACAACAAAAGCTTTCACTACCTGTAGGGGGAAAAATCAATTTATATCAATATATTTCTTTTTCAGACACATCAAAGAGTTTGGAATCAATGCTGAACACCAATACTTAATTGTTTGTTAATAGTAGGTTGAGTAATGCATGCATATGCTGGAGATCACCTATGAACAAAGCTTGAATACAACTATACAGTGAGGTTTTGAGATCTAATTCCAGATAAATGGTTTGAGAGAGTGAGGAATGCAGTGGTTCAATAAAGCTAAAGGCTTCATTTTATTTTCATGTCACCCTAGTATTTAACATTTCAACCAGACTAATCCTGTTTATTAAATAGGCAGTCCTTGATTGACAGGTAGCCACTTATTCCATCATACTTAAGAAGTAGTAGAGGATTGTTGGAGGTTTAGAGAATATGTGTTTTGAGAGGGTTTTGAGGAGGCCTGATGGAGAAAGTATGTATGTTGAGAGATGGACTCAGAGAGAACTCATCTACTATAAAAAGTCTTTCTTGCCTGATATTTTTTGCTTCTCTTTGTAATACTATTTAAAACCCACTAACTAGATAATTACTGAGGTGAATATAAATTATTAACAATTCATACATTGATTCTAATTCATGTTTACTTCTGACATTCAGCTGAAATAAGTTAGTTATATTGAGAGAAGGAGAATTTGGTGACAGGAGAAAAGTATTTTGGACAACAGGATCCATTGATCATGGAGGTGATACTGGAGGTATGAGTATGGGATCCACAGAAGGTCACCTATAATTTGAGCCAGGAATACAGAAAGAGATGTGGGGGAATGCTGATAAGCAAAGTGTTTTTGAAATTTTGACATAGAGTATATAGGAAACTTCCATGAAGAAAAGAAAATTCTCTCTTCCATACTATTTGACTTCCTCCTAAAACTAAGGCTGGAGCTTCTCTGGTGGCTCAGATGGTAAAGAATCTGCCTGCAATGCAGGAGACCTGGGTTTGATCTCTGGGTCAGGAAGATCCCCTGGAGAAGAAAATGGCAACCTACTCCAGTATTCTTGGCTGGAGAATTCCATGGACAGAGGAGCCTGGTGGGCTACAGTCTATGGGGTCACAAAGAGTTGGATACAACTGAGCTGTGGAAAATTCTTAAAAGAGATGGGTATACTAGACTACCTTACCTGCCTCTTGAGAACCTGTATATAGGTCAATAAACAACGGTTAGAACCAGACATGGAGCAATGGACTGGTTCCAAATTGGGAAAAGAGTCTGTGAAGGCTGTACCCTGTTTATTTAACTTATATGCAGAGTGCATCATGGGAAATGCCAGGCTGGATGAAGCTCAAGCTGGAATTAAGATTGCCAGGAGAAATATTAATAACCCCACATATGCAGATGACACTACTCTAGTGGCAAAAAGCAAAGAGGAGCTAAAGAGCTTCTTGATGAAAGTGAAAGAGAAGAGTGAAAAAGCTGGCTTGAAACTCAGCATTAAAAAAACTAAAATCACGGCATCTGGTCCCATCACATGGCAAATAGATGGGGAAACAATGGAAACCATGAAAGACTTTATTTTCTGGGGCTCCAAAATCACTGTGGATGGTGACTGCAGCCATGAAATTAAAAGACACTTGCTTCTTGGAAGGAACAATATGACAAACCTAGACAGCATATTAAAAAGCAAAGACATTTCTTTGCCAACAAAGGTCCATATAGTCAAAAATATGGTTTTTCCAGTAGTCGTGTATGGATGTGAAAGTTGGACCATATGAAAGGCTGAGCACTAAAAAACTGATGCTTTCAAATTGTGGAGCTGGAGAGGACTCTTGAGAGTCCCTTGGACAGCAACAAGATCAAACCAGTCAATCCTAAAAGATAGCAACACTGAATATTCATTGGAAGGACTGATGCTGAAGCTGAAGCTCCAATACTTTGGCCACCTGATGGGAAGAACCAGCTTACTGGAAAAGACCCTGATGCTGGGAAAGATTGAAGGCAGGAGGAGAAGGGGGCAACAGAGAGTGAGATGGTTGGATGGCATCATTGACTCAATGGATCTGATTTTGAGCAAACTCTTGGAGATAGTGAAGGACAGGGCAACCTGGTGTGCTGCAGTCCATGGAGTCCAAAGAGTCAGACACAACTGAGTAACTGAACATCAAAAACTAAGGCTACTTTTGTCATTCCCTGAAGTCCTTTTCATTGGGTCCTAATTAGGATTGTGGGATTTGTTTGGGAACTTGGTCACAATCGCCTATTTGCACTGTTTCTGTGAGAAAGTATAGTCTGAATTTCACGACAATCATACATATAGTAAAATCTGCTCTTGCTTGTGCAGTATCTGGTCTTCCCTTTTCAGTAACAGCACCCTGATTTGCCTGTGAAGGATTACTTTACCTCTCTGATGGGGTTGACACTAACTCCTATGTCCAATGACTGGCATAGATCCAGGTCGAGCCAGACAGCAAAGAGTCTTTGCAAAGACAGCAAAAGGCTGTCTCCTTTCCTGGGGTTGTTAAGATGTAATTTGTTAAGTATATCTGGAGTTTGTTACCATCAGGTGGGAAGAACCTGCCCAAATAGTGCCAACATAAGGAACAGCAGAGCAAGAAATAGAGACAGACTAAGTTTTGCTAACATCACATGGACCCTTGGATTTGTGAGCCAATAGATTTTTTTTTTTAAAGAAATATAAGTCAGTTTGAGTTGAGTTTCTGTCATTTGCTGCTAAAAGAATCTTAAAACATTCCCTTTGGTACACAACTCACTTGTAAAGTTGATTGCCTAGTACATATTGCCATGTGTATGTCTCATAATGAGTATTACATGACTACTTTTGATTCATTCTTTAAAGTGGCTAGATGGGCAACTTGAAAATACAAGATTGCCACTTTAATTAGTGACATTCATACTACCTCTCCTCTGACTGGATCTGGACTGCTGACAACAGCTGATTCAACAACCGCTGGGTGCTCAATTAGTGCACTCTCCACTTCAAAAGGCCCAATACGGTACCTAGCAGGGGAAAAGAAACCTTTGATATCTACACCTAAGTAGAAGATTCCCTTGGTAAACTGTGACTTTCTAAAAGTACCAAATGTACATACCCAGAGGATATGATGACATCATCAGCTCTGCCAACAAACCAGAAATAACCATCACTGTCCATCACTCCTCTGTCTCCAGTGACGTAAAAATTCCCTCTTATGGTGGCAGCAGTTTTCTCTGGATTGTCCTATGGATCAAACATGGCACTGGGGATTAGTTTGAGCAGAACAGAAGAAGGGGTATGGCACCCATGAAGTGACTAATACATTTCATATTCTATTTATAAAAAAAATTTAAAAAGATAGTTCCTGGTAAAGAATACAAAATAATATAAGAGTATAGTAAAAAATATTATCTATGCCACCATAGATATGCACCCCATATCTACCTCCCCTCACCCCCTAAAGCCTATCCAGGTGTCCTTTCTGAGGACAACCAAAGTAGCTGGTTTCTTTCACATAGAGTTTAATCTTTACAAAATCCTTAGGAGAGAGATAATATATATATTTTTTCATTTTACAGCTGATGAAATAGACTTGGATTTTGTGACTTGTTCAAGGTTACATAGCAAAACATGTGGGACCCAAGTCTATATGACTCCCTATTATACCACCTTTTCTATTAAAGTCTATTAAAGTTCTACATTCTTGTACCACATATTCAGAGAAGAAACAGAAGGGTCGTGTAGATGTTAGCCTGAGGGCAATTTCCCCTTCTTTTCCAGGTGGTAGGATGTTGCCATTTTCATCTATAATCTAGAATGAAAGAAACAATTTAGGTACCTAAAACTTTCTTTTCACAAAATGAAACTGGGTTAGTAATAGTTATGTAACAAATAGCAGAAATCTGAAATAGTCTCTCTTCTTTGTTGAACCAGTTTGGTATTACCCACCTGGACATCGTAGGGTAGTACTCCTTTCCCCATTGAGCCTGGTTTAATTTCTTGTCCTTTCTGATTGGCACAAATTATTCCCTATTAAGAGAATGTATTTTATGTCACTATGTAAAAATTCATTTTTTGTAGCTATTAATATATCATGACAATGAAATCCAAGACCCAGTTTTGACTGATTTTTCAAGTATTTGAGCTCATCTTCCAAAATATATTATTTGAGACTAGTAGTTCTCAAACTTGAGTATGTGTCAGTTAAAACACATTGCTGGGGCTCCATCTCAGTTTCTCATTCATAGGTCAGGGAGAGGCCGGGGTATTAGAATTTGTATTTCTACCAAATTCATGGGTGCTACTGATACTGCTGGTTTGGGGACTATACTTGGAAAATCACTCCTTTTGGCTGAGTACCATTAAGTGCACCTTAAGTTCTATTAAGCCCCACTGGGACTCTCTGGGGTCCTTTCCAGTGCATTGGAAAGATGAGCTATTCAATTTGAACCTCTTCAATCTCTAACACCTCTGAGACTTAGCCTGTGTGAGAAGGGGGCAGGAAAGCCAAGAATAATCATAATTCCCCTTCAGTCAAATCTAGTCGGGCAATTTAGAAGTTTTAGGAAATACTATCACAATTTAGAGCATGATGGGAACACTTCAGGGGCTGAGTTGACAGTCCTGGGGTTGAAAGGCTAAACTTTTTCCATTAAACATACCACTTCTGTCTGTCCGTAGCCCTCATACAGCTCCAATCCAGTTTGCACTTTCCACTGTTCCAGCACCTCTGGATTGAGTGGCTCCCCTCCTGTCAAGCAATGCCGCAGCTTCTTGAATTTATATCTGGAGAGAGAGTTTCACTGGGGTCTTTGGGGAGCAAAATATGAGTGGCTTTCATTGCCAGATAACTAGGACATTGGAAACAAGCAAACAGTGAGGAAGGGCAAGTCTTAGGAAAGTTCACTCAGAGAATATCTGCTGAGCACCTACTCTTGTCAGACGTTGTTCTAGGCACATGGGGTATGTTATGATCAAAACAGTTTCTTGGTAGAGCTTACATTTTAGCAGGTTATTCAAGAGAGGAAAGTGTTGGAGAAAATGCTAATAATGATATTAAGCACTTATTAAGAGCCAAGAACTATGGCAGCTAATATTAATTGAACATTTATGACGTTACAAGGGCTTGTGGAGCACTCTCATGATCTTCACAAACTCTGTTTTACAGATGAAAACATTGAGGTTGAAAAAAGTTAAAGAACTTGCCCAAGCTCTCCCAAATGATAAACAGCAGAGTTGAATAATCTGTACTCTACACTTATCACTTGTCAAGTATCTCATTTAACAAACATGCTGCTGTTGTTGAATTCTTACCACAACCCGTGAGGTGGCTCTTAAATACCTCTTATGGATGGAGTTAAGGGAGCCTTAGCAAGGTCCTCTTGAGTGATTGCGATCCACTATTAGGAGCAGAGTCTCGCCTGTTTGACTTTGTAGCGTGAGCTTTTAACCAGTGGCTTACTATTCAATTGCCCAACCAGGTTCAGGTGAGAAAGCTTGGAACAGCTCAGTTCTAACATAGTGAGGTCCATAATGGGAGGGAGGGTTTGGTATATGAATTGTGCCTATTCAGAATAGAAGTCCTTGAATTAATCTTACAATTTGAGCAAGTCGTTCACATTCTGAGGGCCACAAGGAGTTGATTAGGATAAGGGAAGATTCATGTTCCTTTATTGTTTCTCATAGCTATCTCCCTGCTAGACATCCACACCTTGGGGGAACAAAGGATGCCTTTTTTCTGTTTGTTTTGTCCTTGAAGGATCCAGGTTTAGGGGAGAAGCAGGTGACTGTAATGACTTAAATTTTTCTTTCTTTCTCTCTCCTTATGTATTAAATTCATGTTAGTTAAATAAATATACTTTGCAACTTCACCTAACGTTCAGGTGATTTGGCTAAGTTGAATATAAGCTTTAAGTCATAAGATTTTATTAACTTCAAGGCAGTATAAATATAGATGTGTGTGTGTGTGTGTGTGTGTGTGTGTTTTAGGGCGGGGTGATGAAAGCGCTGGGATTACAGAACTCTTGTTGTCTCTGGAAAAATGTTCTGTTGTTCCTACAGGGTTTCCCAGTGATTCTTAAACTGGGGATGTTGGGGGCCAGGGGTGGGAGGTTGCCCTCTAGGACACTCTTAGTAATGTCTGGAGACATTTCTGATCATCACCACTGATGGAGAGGGAAGTCCTACTGATATAGATTAACAGTAGGTAGAGGCGAGGTAGAATGCTACAAAGCCAAGGACAGCACTCCATGACACAGAATTATTTGGTTCAAAATGTCAGTAACGGTGAGACTGAGAAACTATCTTGTACTGAAAAGGGGAGATCTGTGTTGCTGGATTATAACTTTTGTTTGTGGTTCAAATGGAGATTTCTGCCCAAATACCTCTTAAGGTCTTTTTGCACAAGCATCCGGTACACGGTGGGAGCACTGCAGAGGGTCGTGATGGGATAATTGGTAAGCGTCTGGATGATGGAGAAAGACAAAATATCAGCAGTGGTTAATTAAAGGCAATGACTGGAGCTGATGTCTACAACCTCCTCTTTTCTTTCATTGACGTGCGATCATTTCATGGAAAAATACCAATAACCTCAGATATACAGATGATACCACTCTAACAGCAGAAAGCAAAAGGAACTAAAGAGCCTCTTGATGAGAGTGGAAGAGGAGAGTGAAAAAACTGGCTTAAAACTCAACATTCAAAAAACTAAGATCATGGCATCTGGTCCCATCACTTCATGGCAAATAGATGGGGAAACAATGAAAACAGTGACAGACTTTATTTTCTTGGGCTCCAAAATCACTGTGGATGGTGACTGGAGCCATGAAATTAAAAGACACTTGCATCTTGGAAGGAACGCTATGACAAACTAGACAATGTATTAAAAAAGCAAAGACATCACTCTGCCGACAAAGGTCCATATAGTCAAAAATATGGTTTTTCCAGTAGTCATGCATGAATGCGAGAGTTGGACCATCTAAAAGGCTGAGTGCTAAAAAACTGATGCTTTCAAATTGTGGTGCAGCCTTGAAATTAAAAGACACTTGCTTCTTGGAAGGAAAGCTATGACAAACCTAGACAACATATTTATTTATTTTTTTTTTAATTTTTTTTTATTTATTTATTTTTTAATTTTAGTTTTTTATTTTTTAAATTTTAAAATCTTTAATTCTTACATGCATTCCCAAACATGAACCCCCCTCCCACCTCCCTCCCCATAACATCTTTCTGGGTCATCCCCATGCACCAGCCCCAAGCATGCTGCATCCCGCGTCAGACATAGACTGGCGATTCAATTCACATGATAGTAGACATGTTAGAATGTCATTCTCCCAAATCATCCCACCCTCTCCCTCTCCCTCTGAGTCCAAAAGTCCGTTATACACATCTGTGTCTCTTTCCCTGTCTTGCATACAGGGTTGTCATTGCTATCTTCCTAAATTCCATATATATGTGTTAGTATACTGTATTGGTGTTTTTCTTTCTGGCTTACTTCACTCTGTATAATCGGCTCCAGTTTCATCCATCTCATCAGAACTGATTCAAATGAATTCTTTTTAACTGCTGAGTAATACTCCATTGTGTATATGTACCACAGCTTTCTTATCCATTCATCTGCTGATGGACATCTAGGTTGTTTCCATGTCCTGGCTATTATAAACAGTGCTGCGATGAACATTGGGGTACATGTGTCTCTTTCAATTCTGGTTTCCTCGGTGTGTATGCCCAGAAGTGGGATTGCTGGGTCATAAGGTAGTTCTATTTGCAATTTTTAAGGAATCTCCACACTGTTCTCCATAGTGGCTGTACTAGTTTGCATTCCCACCAACAGTGTAGGAGGGTTCCCTTTTCTCCACACCCTCTCCAGCATTTATTGCTTGCAGATTTTTGGATCGCAGCCATTCTGACTGGTGTGAAGTGGTACCTCATTGTGGTTTTGATTTGCATTTCTCTAATAATGAGTGATGTTGAGCATCTTTTCATGTGTTTGTTAGCCATCCGTATGTCTTCTTTGGAGAAATGTCTATTTAGTTCTTTGGCCCATTTTTTGATTGGGTTGTTTATTTTTCTGGAATTGAGCTGCAGAAGTTGCTTGTATATTTTTGAGATTAGTTGTTTGTCAGTTGCTTCATTTGCTATTATTTTCTCCCATTCAGAAGGCTGTCTTTTCACCTTGCTTATATTTTCCTTTGTTGTGCAGAAGCTTTTAATTTTAATTAGATCCCATTTGTTTATTTTTGCTTTTATTTCCAGAATTCTGGGAGGTGGATCATAGAGGATCCTGCTGTGATTTATGTCTGAGAGTGTTTTGCCTATGTTCTCCTCTAGGAGTTTTATAGTTTCTGATCTTACATTTAGATCTTTAATCCATTTTGAGTTTATTTTTGTGTGCGGTGTTAGAAAGTGATCTAGTTTCATTCTTTTACAAGTGGTTGACCAGTTTTCCCAGCACCACTTGTTAAAGAGATTGTCTTTACTCCATTGTATATTCTTGCCTCCTTTGTCAAAGATAAGGTGTCCATATGTGTGTGGATTTATCTCTGGGCTTTCTATTTAGACAACATATTTAAAAAGCAAAGACATCACTTTGCTGACAAAGGTCCATTTAGTCAAATCTATGGTTTTCCCAATAGTCATGTACGGATCTGAGAGTTGGATCATAAAAAAGGCTGAGTGCTGAAAAACTGATGCTTTCTAATTGTGGACTCTTGAGAGTCCCTTGAACAGCAAACAGATCAAACCAGTCACACTTAAAGGAAATCAACCTTGAATTTTCATTGGAAGGACTGATGCTAAAGCTGAAGTGCCAATACTTTGGCCGTTTGATATGAAGAGAAAACTCACTGGAAAAGACCTCAATGCTGGGAAAGATGGAAGGCAAAAGGAGAAAAAGGTGTCATAGGATGAGACGGTTAGAGTATGACTGACTCAATGGACATGAGTTTGAGCAAACTCTGGGAGATAGTGGAGGACAGGGAAGCCTGACATGCTGCAGTCAGTGCGGTAGCAAAGGTTCAGACACAATTTAGCAACTGAATGAGAACAATTTTAATATTTGTATTTAATATTGCATGAAACATATATCAATATTATATTAATATATAATTTGTCAATGACATATAAGATATTTAAATCTTACACATTTAATATTTTATAAAAAGAATATTTTACTTTAATATTTATTCTCATTTTGTCTCACTAATAATGTTATATATAATTATATGTGATGTTATATTAATATATTGTTAAATATTTCTATTACATATTATAACACATTTAATACTTCATGAAAGAGAATATTTTGTAACTAATAAAATGTTCTTATTTTATAAATGTTGGTTTTAAAATTGTAAAATTAACTTATCTACTTCAAGTCACTTTACAAATCTGATGGAGAAACCCAAGTTCTTATGTTACTCTAAATTTCTGTGAAAACTCACAAACCATCTCGTCAAACCAGTTGGCAAAATAACAGGGTGAGCATAGCTTTTAGACACACACAGGTGTGGTCTTTTTAATAATAAGTATTTTGTTAAACTTGATTGATCATTCATGGGGTTGAAAAATAATTGGCCTTGAATCACATTTTTCTAAAGGCTAAAGAAACTGGAGCCATCTGATATCTCATTCTAGCTGTTGCTGGCTAAGAATATTGGGTTCTGAGAATTAGCAAAGTGAGAAGCACAGGGTAGAGGGAGAATGAAAGGCGCTACTTTGGGAGAAAGGTGACACCACCTTCAATCTCCTCTACACAGGAATTCGGATTTATCAACTATTGTCTTTGTTTCACTGAAACAGAAACCAAAGATTTATTTAGACTTGAGACTTAATCTGTTATTTAGAACCAGACTCTCAGGTGGCCACTGATTTAGTGATACTAGCAAATCCTGAGCAATTTGAAGCACAAGAGGGGTTCTTATGCTTAAGAGCGTTGTGGGTGTTCCTTCTTCACTCTGTTAAATACATTTTAAAGCCAAGTCTCTGGAGACTTTACTTCTTAAAAAAGAAATGATTTTTCTTAAGCCCAAGAAGTCCTGCATTCTGAGGAATCATGTCTCTCTGGTTTGGGGAAAGATGAGAGAAACCTAACTATATGTAATTTGAAGTAGTGACTTACATCCAGGAAAGTATCGGTGTCAAACTGGGCCATCCGATGCACAAAGACACAAGCTCCTTGAAGCCAGGAGGAAAACACACTGCCAATGGCAGCCTTGATCCAGCCAGTGTCAGACATGTTCCATATGATATCTGTGGACTTCAGGTCTAGCCAATACCTAAGTGATATGGGGAAGAAACAAGAAGACCAAGCTGAAATAAAACAAAGAAACAGGAAAGGAAACAAATTTGTGTCCTTAAGGAACAGCCTTGCCTTGGAACCTCAATGGCTATGGAGAAGGGTCGAAAGAAGCCCCATGGCCGGATGAGCGGTACTACCTCTCATTCTTGTTAGAGGACTTTTCAGAATCTTAGGTAGTCTGAGAGTAGAGTGGGAGTCTGGGTTTGGCATGGTTTTCCGAGTTTGTCCACTGAGGTGACAACTATTTACTGAGCAAATATTATATGATAGACATTGTTCTATAGCAGAGGGCAAGGAAGACCAGATTCCTGCCCGTGTTTTAGGGAGATAGATAGTGAATAAGTATCTAAGTAAATATCATAATTTCAAATAGTGATAAATGCTATGAGGAAAATGAAATAGGGTAATGTGATAGTTTTAGGACATCTTGGAAGGCCTTTCTGGGTGGGCAAATTTACGTGGCCAAAAGGAGAAGGAGCCAGACATGCTGTTGTGGGGACTGAATCAAGGTCAGTTTCTAAGTTCTTGCTTGACCAGTTGGCTAGATGGTACAATTTCCTGACTTAAGACATTGAGGGTTCTATTTTGTAGATGTTTCATTGGGAATAGCTAATAGCCATCCAAGTAGGGGTGCCAACTAGGCAATTGGATATACATGTTGGCAGCTCAGGGTATAATTAAAAAAAAAAAACAAAACCAGTTTTCCTCCTTACCTTCCACAGAGGGTATACCCAATTCCCAGGCTGCTCTGAGAGTGTTGAGCCATCTTGGGAGAGCCTGTGGTCCCACTGGTGAAATAAATGGCCATTGGTTCTTGACTTCCTGTCTCCACACAACTGTGCTCTGCAGAGGCAGTTCTGTAAAGTATGGGCCCCAAGATGATGACTGAACATGGCAGAACAGTTTAACTCTGATATTTCTTTTGCTTTGCTACTTATACCTTTTTGACACCAGAACGTAATCCAAAGCCTCCCTGAGAGAAATTTCTCGGGAAAACTTATAGGGACTTCACAGCTGTGCTGTGTGGCTTGTGAGATCTTAGTTCTACATCCAAAGGTTGGACCTGTACCCTTGGAAGTGAGGGCATAAAAACTTAACCGCTTAACCACTAGACCATTAGATTCTCCAGGCAGGAACACTGGAGTGGGTTGCCATTTCCTTCTCCAATGCATGAAAGTGAAAAGTGAAAGTGAAGTAGCTCAGTTGTGTCCAACTCTTAGCAACCCCACAGACTGCGCCCTACCAGGCTCCTCCACCCACGGGATTTTCCAGGCAAGAGTACTGGAGTGGGGTGCCATTGCCTTCTCTGAGTTACTGAGTTAGGAATGGGCACATGATGCAATTATGTCAAAGGGATTTAAAGGCTTTATGAGACATGTTTCCTTGTTCTAAAGAGTGACGAGGGAGGAATACTGCCTGTCCCTACCCCATTCATCTTGCTTTTTGACCTTTGGATATTGTTGCAAGAGTACTTGTTGCCTGGAACTAGCCTAGCCATGTTGGAATCACAAGAGGGATTATCATCCACACTGAGGATGGCATGATAGAAAGATGAATGAATTTACGTCCATGCTATCTTCAAAAAAACACTGAATTAACCAACTCTCATTCCATTCTACCTCTGTACTTCTTATTTGTAATATAATAAATTTGTGTTGTTTAAGCCATGCTTACTTGGGCCTTCTATTGCTGAAGTTAAGAGCATTTTAACTGATAATAATATCTGTGTAATATTGTCTGCATAGACAGCCCCAACAATTCCTTCCATCCAGGCATGCCTCACTGAGGAATGGAGCCTGTGTCCTCTCTTCTTGAATCTGGGCCTGTCTTAAGATTTGCTTTGACCAACAGAACATGAGAGAAGTTGTGCAACTTCTCAGCCTAAGCCACAAAGGCTTTGTAGTTTCACTTTTCACTGGAACACAGCCACCACATAAAAATGTTCAGACTGTCCTGCTGGAGAGACAGGGCATGGGTGGGAGAAGAGAAATGTTTAGCTAACACCAAAGTCTCAGACTTACGAGTGAACCCACTTGGATCCTCCAGTTCCAGTTGAGCTGATGTGGAGCAGAGATAAAATTGCTTCTGCCGAGACTTACATGAATTTCTAACTCACAGAATTTTGAGCAAATAAAATGATTGTTTGTACATCACTAACTTTTGAGTTGGTTTGTTACTCAGTATTTGATACCCAATTCTTGAGAGTCTCTAGGACTGCAAAGAGATCCAACCAGTCCATTCTAAAGGAGATAAGTCCTGGGTGTTCTTTGGAAGGACTAATGCTAAAGCTGAAACTCCAATACTTTGGCCACTTCATGCGAAGCGTTGACTCATTGGAAAGGACTCTGATGCTGGAAGGGATTGGGGGCAGGAGGAGAAAGGGACGACAGCGGATGAGATGGCTGGATGGCATCACCGACTCGATGCACATGAGTTTGGGTGAACTCTGGGAGTTGGTGATGGACAGGGAGGCCTGGTGTGCTGCAATTCATGGGGTTGCAAAGAGTCAGACATGACTGAGCGACTGAACTGAACTGAACTGAGCTAGAACACCTATGAATTTTTGAAACTCACATATAATCTTTTTAATATCTCAAATTGAAGGAAACAGTTGAGGATACCATTTCAATCCATCCTAATTAAGATTGCCACTGAAATTTTAAAACAGTAAGGATTAAAAAAAAATAATAAAAAAATAAAACAGTAAGGATTAATGATATAAACACACACTATATTGTCAAATATAGTTTCATGAAATATTAATGTAGTTTTCTTGGTAACTTGTCTATCCCACCCCTTGTCCTCCCTCCCCAAATAAAAATAGCCCATTCAATTGTATTGACTTTTTCAGTAAAATATATGGTGAAATTGGTATGTGTTGGACTGCAGAAAGGGGAATGTCATCACACTATTTGATACAAACAAGCAAACAAAAACAAACCAAAACTTCCCAGCTCATCTTTGAATGCTTCTTAATCTAGTATGTAAAACTTTTGATATAAAGCTTTTGATTTTTAAAATAAAGAAACATAATTTGTGAGTGACAAGTAGATTTTCAAGCAGTGTTTCCACTGCATGACTTGTGTCTTTCTTTGCATACCTGAGTTATATATATAATCAGTTTTTTGGAACTGATTAAATGCTGATAATTCCAGATTTATATCCTTACCTCCTTGAACCTGAGACTCAAATATCTACCACTTGCTACACATTTGTTTGTTCTTAGTCCCCTCAGTCCAGTGGCTCAGACAGTAAAGAATCTGCCTGCAGTGTGGGAGACCTGGGTTCGACTCCTGAGTTCGATCCCTGGGTTGGGAAGATCCCCTGAAGGAGGACATGGCAACCCACTCCAGTATTCTTGCCTGGAGAATCCCCATGAACAGAGAAGCCTGGCAGGCTACAGTCTGTAGGGTCTCAAAGAGTCAGACATGACTGAGCAACTGAGCACACAACTTTAAACTTTCTCCAGCTGATAGTATCCCACCCACTAAGTCATCCAAGTTAAAAAGTAGAAGATTCCTGCCTTCATTCTTCCGTCCAGTCAGTCTCCAAATCCTTTTAGTTCTTTCTTTAGCATGCCACCTTCTCTCAGTGCTACTCATCAGAGCTTGGACTTAGAACCTCATTATTGCTCCCCTAGATAAGCCTTTCAGATGGTCTCTCTGATTCCAATTTTGGTTCTATTCAAATTTATTTTTTATGCAGTTGCCAGAGCAATCTGTTTAAAACTGGAAACTGACCTTGACACTTCACTTCTTAAAACTCTTCATTGGCTTCCCTTGTTCATGTGATTGTTCAGAGTTGCTCAGTCGTGTCCGACTCTTTGTGACCCTGTGGACCACAGCCCACCAGGCTCCTCCGTCCATGGAATTCTCTAGGCAAGAATACTGGAGTGGGTTGCCAGTTTCCTCTCCAGACCCCTTGTTCATAGGGTCAAGTTAAAAATTTAGCATACATGTTCAGTCTTTGGGCTTCCCTGGTAGTTCAGCTGGTAAAGAATCCACCTGCAATGTAGGAGACCCTGGTTCTATGCCTAGGTTGGGAAAATTCACTGGAGAATGGATAGTCTACCAACTCCAGTATTCTTGGGCTTTCCTAATGGCTCAGCTGGTAAAGAATATGCCTGCAATGTGGGAGACCTAGGTTTGATCCCTGGGTTGATAAGATCCCCTGGAGAAGGGAACAGCTACCCACTCCAGTATTCTCTCCTGGAGAATTCCAGGGACTGTATAGGCCATGGGACCACAAAGAGTCAGCTCTTTATATGAGAGGCCAGTGTCTGGCCTCTGCTTGCTCTTCTGACCTCCTCTCTGACTTCATGTTTCCTTTTCTAGCCACCCCAAACTGCTTGCAGTCCTTTCTTTGCACATTCTGGGATTTCCTTTGCCTCCATGCTTTTGTTCATATAGTTCTTCTTCCTGGAACACTGTTTCAAGCCCCTTATGATCAGAATCCAGGGTCTTGAGCTGAAGGGAAGGGTCCTTTTTATTAGGACAGGAAAAGAGAAATATCAGTCAGGCACATAATTTTAACTGTTTCCCCATTCTAGTATAATATTCTGGAAAATGTTCATGAACGTCTATCCATGGGAGACAGAAGTTGAGTGAGAAGCCTTAAAGTGAACTCCCAGAAGATTGACTCTAACCAAAGGAAACAGTCCTAATTATGGCTGTGTGTGGTTTTCTGAGAGAACAGCCAGTTGTTGGCAATTTATGGCTCTCTTTTCCTTAGCTTTCAGAGAAACAATCCATGTCGGTTGTCAAGTTATGACACTCCAAAGTTGTTGGTTTGAAGTGAGGATTCCCTTTACCTTGAAAAACACTCCCCAAATGTATAAATTCCAATTTGAAATTCATGTGAGTTCAAAGTTCTCTGTCTCCTGTGGATTTTGTGATGCTTTAAAGGTTTTCTGGGGACTCAACAGAATGTGGCAGAGTTGTTTAGGACAGGAGTCTTGAAAGTGGGGGAACTTGCTGCCTAGGAGTGTATGCAAGATGACTGGGATGAGAAGAAAATAGAATTTCAAATTACATGTATTTTAGAATTCATTCTTTAAAATAATTATTTTTTCTGTTTGTTTGGTGCACAAAAGTACATGCATATAATTTATAAATAAATAAATACATATGTATTAGGGGAGTGTGTTACAAATATTTTACTGAGGGATATGAATATTCAATTGAATAACACTACCTTAGGGAATTACTGTACTGTTGAATGGCTTTGTTAACTTGAGATTAATAATAATTATAATTACTATAAATGTTACAGAGTGATTACTCTGTGCCGAGCATTATGCTAAAAACTTCACATGCTTCATCACATTTGATTTTTATACAACTCATTGGGGTAGATACTATACTATCTTTATTTTATGGATAAGATACAGAGTTTTAGAGATGTTACTTGACTTATCCAGAGGTACTCAGTTCATGAAAGACACAAACACCATTCTCTGGCATAGCTGTGGGAAAACATTTTGGGTTTGACCAACAGGGTCTAGTTTTGATTACTAGTAAAATTTTATTCCAGCAATGGAAACTACCTTTATTCAACAGAGTTTATATGTCTTCTTTTCATAAGCTAATCAAAAGTATTTTTTAAAAAAACATAAGGTACTTAACAGCTCTTTGAAGGATAACAGATTTAATAAACATTTTACCCCCTTTTTTACAGTTTAGGAAGCACTTTCTTATTAGCTTATTTTATCCTCAAAACAACACTTGAGACATGTGCATCCCTATTCTACATATAAGGAAAACTGAGGTTAAGTGTGCTGTTTTGTTCAGTCCTCAGCAAGCATTTCTTAGGGCCCAACTAAATGGTAGGAACTAGAAATAGAGTGATCAGTCAAACAGACAAACAGTGCCTTTGCCTTCTTGGAGCTTACTGTTTAGAACAGGGATGGAAATTTTTTTTCTGTAAAGACCTAGATAATAAATATCTTAGGCTTTGGGGGTCTTAGAGTCTCTGCCATAGCTACCCAACTCTGCTGTTATACGATGAGAGCCATTCTAGACAATATGTACAGAAATGAGTGTGGTCATGTTCCAACACAACTTTATAAAAGTGAGTGCCATGCCAGAATTGGCCCATGGGTCGTCATTTGTCAATTGCAGAGGAGGAAAACAGATAGTAAATACAGGAACAAATGAGTGGATATGATATTTGGATAGTGATGAGTACTATGAAGAACACAACAGGATGATGTGGTGGACTAGCTTGGAACTCTGCTCTAGACATGGTGGTCAGAGATAGTCTCACTGAGGATAAGACATTTGAGTTGAAATTTGATAGGACGTCATCAACCGTGAAAAGGACTGGGGAAGAGCATTCCAGATAGAAAGAAACAGCAAGTGCCAAAGCCCTGAGGTAAACTAATCTAAGGAAAGAAAATGGTGGCCAGAGTCAAGGCAGTGAGAGTTGTGGGAGATGTGCTCCAGGACTTAGGCGAGTGCTAAGTCAGATAGGATGCTCATCTCAGGCCCTGGTAAAAAGGAGGGAAATGGAAGCAGAGCTACAGCCCTTTCTCTGTCCTTAAAATGTTTTTATTAGGTGATTTCTTCCTGAGACGGAGCCCGGATCAACCCACAGTAGGCAAGAGTCCTTGGAGGCTAGGAGACTCTGAGATGTAGTTGTGATTGATGTTATTGCTGGCACTGCAAGTGATGTGGGGAAAATACTCACTGAAATAACTCTGAGAAGCTGAGCCACCCATTCTGGCTGTGTGGAGACACCAGGAGTTTGGTCTTCAAGTCTGGACACTCAGACACAATGGATTCCACTGCTGGGATCACCTCCTCACTGGCCACAACGCACTTGGCCTTGGATGCACGCAGCCGATAGAGGATATCTTTTGCTGTCAGCTGGGTTGTTCCTGGCATGAAGACAAGCCCTGGGAAAGAGACAGGCCTCTGGATAGACCATGGACTGTGGAAACTTGGGCTTTGTGCCTATGTGGCAAATAGCTGCAAAATCTAACCTTCAGCTACCCTTGTCTTGGTCTCCAGGGACATCCCACAGGACCCTGATCTCTGAGAGATCCTTAGAGCACTGGCTTCAGAGTCCGACAGTCCCTGGATCTAATCCCATTCTTGCAACATACTTGCTTTGTGACCTTGAACTTATTCCTTCATCTCTCTGTGTCTTCCTCTCCTTCTTTGTAAAATGGGGAAACTAATAGTAAGTCTGGCATATAGTAAGCATTATGCTGTTGTTGTTTAGTTGCTAAGACATGTCTGCCTCTTTTTGCCACTCCATGGATTGTAGCCTGCCAAGCTCCTCAGTCCACAGGATTTCCCAGGTAAGAATACTGGAGTGGGTTGCTATTTCCTTCTCCAGGGGATCTTCCAGATCCAGGGATGGAACCCACATTTCCTGCATTGGCAGATGATTCTTTACCATGAGCCATCATAATGGTGAGCTATTATTATGTACCATTTTAGTCATTGTCATATAACACTTAAACAGTACTTCACATTTTACAGCACTTTACAGGTTTACATTGTCATGAATATCAATTCATCCAATCATCTGAACCTATGGTTTCCAAATGAGTTTGGCAAGATAAGCCACTAGGGATAAGAGAAGAAATTAGAATTTTTAAAATTTATTGGAGATATGGAATTCTGTTTATGACTTTATCTCATTTTTGTATATGTTTTATAATATACATACTGTATTAGCAAAGTAGAAACTTAAATAACTATATTCAGATGGGAGTATATGTGTCCCAAGAATTTTTTTGATAGATTGTATAGCCAAAAATACTTGGAGACCACTGTTCTAAGCAACCAGTTGTTGCCATTTGATGGAATATGAGCCAAGCAAGTGGAAGAGTCAGCCCTCAAACCTGGGTTTTCTCAGTTGTCTGTGTTCATTGATGTGTGCCTACACTACTTTGGCAATGCTTAATTTATTCCACAGTTTCACATCATTCTAAACATTGGCCTGTGATGGGCCTGATTTTAAAGTACTAGTTCCTTATGAGAAGAACATATGTGGGGGAATTAGATGAAAAACAGAGGGAAAGTGGTTTGCACTTTCTAAAGCAGATCAATGGCAACAAAGTGGAATGTATGTAAAGCATTACAAAGAGTCACTACCATTTATTGAGTATGTAATATATGCCTGGTATCTCACTTAAAATTAATCCCAGCAGACAGATGAAAACTAGCCCAGGGGCTGTAAAGTAAGTGGCAGAACCAAGATTCAAAGATACACTTCCCAGACTCCTAAGACCTGTGTCATATACCAGACTCCTTATTTCTTGGTGAGTTCCCTGAAGTAGGCTAAATAGGAAGATATGGAGTTGAATTCCTAGGAAGGAAACTTTAATTACTGAATATATTTTAAAAGCTCTTACATGTCATCCCCTCTTGAGAAGATGAATAAATATTTGATGTGATAAGGAAGTTAATCAAGAAAATATCTCATCATTCACTCAATATAAAAATATAAGATTATTTTGCAAACCACTTGTTCTTAGTGGCTCAGAAATTATTAGTACTCTTGGGGGATTTGTGATGTGGATGTATTCAATGGATAGCTTGGGGGTCAGGAGTAAGTTCTCTTCTAGTGAATTTCAGATTTTTATGCTTTACAGCAAAAACAAAGTATTTAGCTATGTGGTGCATAGTACTAGTATCTCTGTGTTTACTGAGATTTAATTATTCTGAACTTGAAAACGTAATCCTCAGGCGCTTGTTTGACATTTAATTAATTGTATATTTTTGACCATTCTGCTTGTGGTTTTGTTTTTAACCTCAGCATTTCACAAATGGCATACATTATGTTAAGTAATATTAGTATATTTTTATGACAAATAAAACCTTTAATCTCTTTCCAACCCACAATTGGTTTCACATTTGCAAATTCCTTTTTATAGTGAATGTAAAAAGAATTTTATATATTGCTATTTTTATGTAATATTGGCAATGAGAGCATTTTTCAACACTATTATGAAATCCTTATAATTATTCTTTTAATGACATTCCAGCAAATTGAAGCATCATAATTTCAATTAGCAATAACCACACCTCCACTAAACTTTATTCTCAGCTAGTTTTTATGCTATTTAATAGTTCCTATAGAGTTGTTTCCATTTTTTCCTATTATTAATGATATTGCAACAAGCGTTTTTGTGTTCTGTATAGTAGCATATCCTTTGGTATTCTTGTTTATTTTTGATTGACTTATAAACATTTTTGTTGTGTGTGCAAACTTTTTCAGTAAAAGGCCAGATAGTAAACATTTTAGGCTTTGTGAGTTGTACCGTCTCTATTTCAATTAGCAATTCTGCTGTTGTAGTGCAAAAAGAGCTATAGACAATATGTAAATGAGTGAGCATGGCTGTATTCCATTAAAACTTTAAAGCTTTATTTACAAAAATAAATGGCCAACTCATTGGCCGTGGTTTCTTGAACTCTGTCCTAGAAAGGAAAAGAGTTCTGTAGAAATTTTACTGGGGTACATTATAAATTACTACTGTGAGAGAAAATGTGTCATTTAATACATTAATTTTCTGGAAAGAGGCAAAGGTTTTCCAGCTGGAATCTACAACTTTAGTCTTAAAAGTCATTTTGTTATAAAGTCCTTTTTTCTTCCTTTTGTACTGCTATGTCAGGGAGAATCCACATGCATTCAGAGAAGTAAGTTCTGGAGCATCTGGATGAACACATCATAACCAGCACTGCAAAGAGGTATTGGTACACACATTTGCTTTAATAGAGTTTTGTGTTTAAGCTCCAATTGCATAGCTTTCTAGCTGGGGACTCTGGGCAAACTTAACCTTTCTGAACATCAGTTTCCTTTCTTGCAAAATGGGCATCAATAATCCTTACCTCTTGAGGTAGTGTTTTATTATTGCATCATGATTGCTTCTAATTTCAACCCAGTTTTTCTGTTCTTTGTAAGCATAACTTCAGTCAGGACTAACAATTCAGAAAAACCTCTACTTTCAGTCTTTTTCTGTTTCTGCATGATTTAGAAATGTTAAATATTGGCACTGACCTGTTCTCATACAAGCCACGTTTATGAGCCACCACTCTGGGATTCGGGGAAGAATCACAGCTACTCGGTCTCCTCTCTCTAAACCACAGGGCTTGGTGAGCACATTGGCAGCCTTTCGGGACAAGGAGCCCAGTTCTCCAAAGCTCCATTTCACCTCATCCCCTTTGCCATTCACCCACCACAGGGCTGGGTTGGCTGGTCTCTCTCCTGTCTAGGTATGCATAGGCACATGGGAAAGAGGAGAGAAGGCTTGAATGAGTGGTCATCAAACAGATGGGACATATTCGGTATCTTTCCCTCAGCACTTGTGCTGGTAGAGCCCAGTAACAGAACCCAGTTTATCTGTTGGGGAGCCACTGTTCTATCAAATACTGCCTTGTTGAGACAACCCACCAGGGTGCCCGTCCTTCCCTGATTAGCATGTGGGCCTGTGACCCAAGTTGGGCCAATCACACCTTCTGTCCCTGATTTAGAGTTTTCTGAGAAGAACAAAAAGATAGAATATGGGTGGAGCAAAAGCTGTCTATTGGCTCTTGGTGCTTATGCATCTGTCCTGCTTCCTGTCCTTGTGAAAACTCCAGCTTCCAACCCAATTTTGTGACCTCTCCCACATCCCTTTGATAAATTTCTCTCTTGTTTAAGTTAGACTCTCTTCCAACCAAAAGCCAAAATGAATGGACCAAGACTGATTAGAAACTTATCATTTTTTACCCAAAAGGCCAAGCTATGGCTTTCGTAGGTAACCGAGAACAAGATGGAGGGCCTTTGAGGAAGGACCTTGATTGCTTTCTGGAGCAAATTTCTTACACGTGATTCTAGAAGTCTGTACTGTAAAATCTCTTTGCTTTATGTATTGCTTGTGGGAGATATTGCTCCCCTTTTCTTTCCCCATCTGTAAGGCTCCCTTTACCTTCCCTAGTTGGAAAATACTTCGAAGCCCAGTTCTCATTTCACTTCTTTGGTCAAGTCTTTCTTAGCTCCCACTTCTCCTGACTTCTCTGGGTTCCTGCAGCTTTGTATGCACATTCCCATTTATTCCATTAAACTTTGTGATATCATAGAGGTATCCCTATCCAATGGATTAAAGCTCTGTAAGATCAGAAGCTGGCTCATTTACCTTTGAACTGGGGAACTTGGATAAGTAGCTTACCTTCTGTGAGGTTAAGTTCCTTATCGGCAGCCCCCTTATCTGCAGGGTGGTGATGGGGATTTGATGAAATAATACAGATCAGTATTTCTCAATCGTTTGTCATTTGAGTATCACTATTGTTCTGGATCTGTCTACACTTGTGCTATTGCTCTTTGTATTCTTCTTTACATTGTTGACTCATTTTTACTTGAATACTTTACTTCAGAAGGAAAATATGTTTAATTATTAATACCACCATAATGGGAAAATCAGTACAACTTGCTAAAAATTACTGAAAAATAAGTATGTATACTGAAAACAAATATGTCCCTACATTTTAGCTAGAGATTTTCATCTTCTACCTGTGCTCTCTGTTCAAAAGTGAGTGTATCAAATATAAGAGAGATGCTAAAAACAATGGATTTGAAGGAAGACTGTCCATTCATTTACTAGGAAGAATTAACTCCACATATTCAGTACCTTGTACATCTAGTATATATTCTGAAGAACGGGCCCTTGCAGTGCACTTTGGTAAGCATTGATAAGTAAAGTGTTCAGTTTAATGCCTGACTGGGGGTGGGAGGTCAGTATGCAGGGACCCTGACCTGGGGATACACTAAATACTTCATAAAATGTATCGCTTTTTCCTTCTCAACCTCTACTTCTGCACCAACGACTATTCATAAAAACAAAGCTCAAATTACTGTTTTTTGTGACCAACCCAAACAGAAGAATTGGAGAACAAAGAGCTGCTATGTTCAACTTGGGGAAAACGAGGGGAAAGAGGGGTAATTCCTTGAGTAACCATGATGAGGGGGGCTGAGGATGAAGACAGCCATACGTAGTTGTGGTGCAAAGTTCTTCCCTGGAGAGAGACAAGGGCAATTGGAAAACAAAGGAAACCAAAAGGTATGACAGAATGGAATTAAAAATGGCCAGAGAACAAGGAAATGGAAAACTGAGAGATAGGTAGACATCGAGCATTTAAAGGAGGCCTGTCATCTTATACCTTCTCTTTTTGGGACCACTGGTCCAGCACATCCCCAGCAAAGTTAAAGTTCTTAGGCAGTGATTTCTCACAGCGATTTATGGCTTCAAAGTCGGCAAGAGTCAGAGGCGCCCCCAGCTGGTGACTTTTGTGAAAGTGCTGGCCAGATAGCTTTGTGAGCCAGATGAATCTGAATGTCTGGTAGCGGAAAAAAATCTTCATGGTTCCAAACGGCTTTGTTAGCTTGTGTGGATGTGGAAATACTGCAGTCTGTGGGGAAAGATTGGTGAGGAGTGTTAGTCTCTTCCCATGCTCTGTGGTGAGATTGGGAAGTGGACCTGTAGCTGTGTACCCTCAGGAGTTTGGAAAATACCTGAAAACACCCCATCCTTCTCTACAGCTGAGGATTTAGCCCCTGATCAGTCCTCTACTACTAGACTCTTCCTCTTCATCCTCTTTGTTACCAGGCTATTCTTAAAAATAACAGCAACAACAACAGCCCACAACTATAGAGCTGTCAAGCTCCTATCTTCTGTTCCTATCTTCTTCCCAAACACAAGATAGACAAAGCAGAATATTTGCTACCTGGATGGACATTCCAGACCTCCTTCTCTCTGCCTCATACTCTGTTCTAACTCTATCTGCTAAGTCCTCTCTCGAATTTCCTCTTCCACTAAAGCAGCCTACTCACTTTTCATAAACGTCTGTTCCCACCACTTAGATTTACCCTGTCATTCCCCTAGTTTCTGGGCCATGCTACCTGCTTTCATTATAGCTCTTTAGAAACCTTGGTTTAAGTACTGGATCAGCCATTTTCTGGCTGTAGGGCTTTAGGAAAATTATCTTTCTTACACCTCAATTTCCTCACGTGTGAAATGGGGAAAAATACAGCACCTCTCTCCTAGGGTTATTATGAGAATTTAATAAGATAATGTCTGTAAAATGCCCAGCATGTAAAAAGTGTCTTCAAAGTGTTAACTAATGCTATTGTTAAGATCATTTTCATTAGCATAGTTCCATGAAACAGTCTTACAATATGAATCAGGAAACTTGTGATTTACTCTCAACTCTTGCAAAAGTAGCTTTACAACATTGGTAAAGTAACCTTCCCTTTCTGTACTGCCATCTGTATTCTAACGTTTTTTCCCTAGTTCTCTGATTTATTTTTTCCTTTGAATTTCCGTAACATGCATCTATACTATTCATGCAACAATTGTCTACCTTGTGTCATTAACTCTTGTTTTTAACATACGTGCCTTGTCTCCTAACCTATCTTGATGATGTGAGTAGAGGCTATGCTTTGCACCCTTAGCACTTAACATGTCTCATACAGCTATCTTCAGTAATAGAGACTGGAGTACCAGACCACCTTACTTGCCTCCTGAGAAACCTGTATGCAGGTCAAGAAGCAACAATTAGAACCGGACATGGAATAATAGACTGGTTCAAAATTGGGAAAGGAGTGCATCATGGCTGTATGTTGTCACCCTGTATATTGTTTATTTAACTTATATGCAGAATACATCATGCAAAATGCTGAGCTGGATGAAGCTCAAGCTGGAATCAAGATTGCCGGAAGAAATATCAATAACCTCACATATGAAGATGACATCACCCTATGGTAGAAATCAAATAGGAACTAAAGAACCTCTTGATGAAGATAAAAGAGGAGAGTGAAAAGCTGGCTTAAAATTCAACATTCAAAAAACTAAGATCACGGCATCCAGTACCATCACTTCATGCCATATAGATGGGGAAACGATGGAAACAGTGAAAGACTTTATTTTCTTGGGCTGCAAACTGCAGATGGTGACTGCAGCCATGATATTAAATGGTGCTTGCTCCTTGGAAGAAAAGCTATGACAAACCTAGACAGTGTGCTAAAAAGCAGAGACATTACATTGCCAACAAAGGTCTGTATAGTCAAAGCTATGGTTTTTCCAGTAGTCATGTATGAATGTGAAAGTTGAACCATAAAGAAGGCTGAGCACCGAAAAATTGATGCTTTCCAATCGTGGTGCTGGAAAAGACTCTTGAGAGTCCCTTGGACTGCAAGGAGATCAAACCCAGTCAATCCTAAAAGAAATCAACCCTGAATATTCATCAGAAGGACTGATGCTGAAACTCCAATACTTTGGCCACCTGATGGGAAGAGCTGACTCTTTGGAAAACACCTTGATGCTGGGAAGGATAGAAGGCAGGAGGAGAAGGGGATGACAGAAGACAAGATGATTGGATGGAATCACCGACTCAATGGACATGACTTTGAGCAAGCTCTGGGAGATGGTGAAGGACAGGGAAGTCTGGTGTGCTGCAGTTCATGCGGTTACAAAGAGTTGGACATGAATGGGGGACTGAACAACAACAAAATGATCATGTTTACTTCTTTTTTGACTAATATTTATAGTTTTATGTATGAAAGTATGAAAACTTTTAAGAAAAGATCAGCATAATTTAGCCATGCATCCATGCAAGCTGTCGCTTCAGTCATGTCCAACTCTTTGCAATTCTATGGACTGTAGCCTGCCAGGCTTCTCTGTCCATGGCATTCTCCAGGCAAAAATAATGGAGTGGGTTGCAATGCCTTCCTCCAAGGGATCTTCCCAACCCAGGGAAACCTGAGTTTCTGGCTTGGCAGGCAGATTCTTTAGCATCTGAGCCACCAGGGAAGCCCAATTTAGCCATAGTTACACTGGTGGCTCAGAGGTTAAAGTGTCTGCCTGCAACGTGGGAAACCTGGGTTCTATCCCTGGGTTGGGAAGTTCCCCTAGAGAAGGAAATGGCAACCCACTCCAGTATTCTTGCCTGGAGAATCCCAAGGACAGGGGAGCCTGGTAGGCTACAGTTCACGGGGTCGCAAAGAGTTGGATACGACTGAGCGACTTCACTCACTCACTTACACAAAATTAAGTCTGGCAATATCATTGATATTAAAAAATCTTTATTATGTCCAGGTAGAAAGGAGAAGGGTCTTTCTGCTGAAAGTGAGACCCCATCCCCCTCCTAAATACACACACGCACACATGCACATATACTACACATAAACACACACACACATACCACACACCACACACTATCATGCATCCGCACTTGCCTCTCTGGATGACCTTGTCAAGGTGTTTAATATTTCTAAGTCTCATTTTAACTATGCAATGAGAGTAATAATTGTACCTTCTTCATTAGCTAGTTATGGGGTTCAAGTGAGTGCCTTAGGATAATGCAGGTATATGACTAAGACTCAACAGATGCTGCACATTAAAAAAAAAATCAAACCTCAGAATTATTTTTGGCAGAAGGCTTTAATTACTTGATGTATAAAAACCCTAGAAAAGTATTAGGTTGGAGCCACCAGCATCTTGGTGCCTTATCCTATTTTTGCCTCTTTTAATGCACAGACAGGCTCTTGGGGCTAAAATGAGCCCCGATTCATCTGAAGCATTCTGGCCTTCACTTATTAATACATCATTTTGGCCTTTCTTGGTTCCACTGTAATGATGTATTGGAAAGACGCTGAAGATATGGGACACCAGGAGTATTCTTGCTTCCCACAGAAAATAGTCCAGAAAATGTAGTGAATATTTTTAATGCAAATTTCCTCTCCATCTTCTCCAAATTGAAAAGTAATTTTTCATGAATTGTTCTATTTTCCATATCTCTATGAGCAAATTTTCCATGTCTTAATAAATCATCAAATTAACATATCAAAAATCTAAAACCATGTCATGAAAAGATTGGATCTGAATATATGTTTCGGCCTTCCCTATGTTATGTGCGTAAACAGAGTGAAATGGCTTCACATATGCAAACATGACCATTACTGATAAAGACAAGCCAAGATATATAGAGCAGGATTTCTTAAGTGAACTTAGAATATTTTGCCAATAATTTCTTTCTATCTCTTCTGTCTGCTTTTGATTCTCTTAAAGGTTTAGTGTGGACAAATTTTTAAGGAGACCACAAAACTCTGAAGAGCTGCCATTTTGCATTGAAGAGACCCTTTTTCTGACTTTGTATTCTGTGGGAAGTTAATATGATTCCAGGACCAAATCTGAGGAATTACTGACTGTTTTGGGTCAAGACATTATCTCTGTAGAAATCTGTATGTAAATATGTTTAACAAAATATCTCCAGAAGATATCTGTAAAAGTGAGAGTTGAACTAGGTGATTTTTGAAGTCTTAGTTATTTCCAATGTGTTAGGGGAAACGGACAGTGAAAAACATGTATTGAGCACTGTGTTAGGTATTTCCATCCAATAACTTGTTTAATTTTCTTAACAGGCCTAGAAGGCAGGCAGTTTGCTTTATATATAAGATGTCTGAGGCACTGAGAGGTGAGCAGTTTACCGAAAGCCATTCATCTAGTAAGCAGCTTGCGCTTGTCTCCAAAGCCGATGAAAGGAAATACTATCACAGATTTTTGTAATATTTCTACTAAACTTCACTAAATAGAAGAGCAGCCCATTTTTCTGTCAAAGAGACATTCTTATCCAGGGTCTGCAGTAATTCAGTTAAGACAAGACAATGTGACTTTTAGAGCTTTCTGTGGATTTAAATACACTTTCACAACTTCTCATTTACTAAAGTCACTTTCATGATACCACATGCATTTTTCTCCTTACCAGAAAATGGTATTATTGATCCAGAAAGGCCTTCAGCTCCTTCACAAAGACTCCGCACTGTATCTGCCAGAAATTTGCTTTCTTCCTTCTTTCCTCTTGGTGGTATCTATGCCATTGTAGCCCCAAGTCTCTGGTGTGCAGCTGGGAGGATCACAATCCCCTGGGAGGAGGGTTCTTATTTCTCTGCACAACCTGTGGTTAAAGGGATAGCAACTTATAAGACGCAGTTGGAGGAGGAGGGAGGAAATGCAGGAGCAACCTCCTCATGGTTCAGTGCCAAACAATGGCTTACCTCTACCACTTAGATTGAAAGTGAAAAGTGAAAGTTGCTCAGTCATGTCTGACCTACCCTTTAGACCCCATGGACTATACTGTCCATGGAATTCTCCAGGCCAGAGTACTGGAGTGGGTAGTTGGTCCCTTTTCCAGGGTATCTTCCTGACCCAGGAATCGAACCAGGGTCTCTTGCATTGAAGGCGGATTATTTACCAGTTCAGCAACCGGGGGGAGTGGGGGTGGGAAGCCCACTTAACAGATTATCATCATCCATTGAACTGACGATATCAAGATTCATACTACTCAAGTGGACTATATTATCAGGACTTCTTGACACGACTATTGAAAAACCCAGGAGTATTGGGGCATAATGGATCTGGCCCGGCAAACCTGCCCAAGGAGAGCCAGAGAAATCATACTGGAACTCTCAACTCACTAATTAGAGGAGATTATGAGAAATCCTCCAAACTCTTGACTTTCACTGGGGATTGACTGTGTGCTACCACAGGACTAGCTGCCTGTCCTAATGTTACCTCACTAGAAATCATTTTGAGACAATGACATCGATAGTTTGAATGCAAACTCTGCCTGCCTGTACCTTTTTGAATGTCAATTATAGGTAACAAGGATTGGATTGCATGAAGTCTGTGCCTAAATGTTGCTTTTTGGAGGCAATGGTGATGACAGTGACACTTTTCACCTTGTGTTTTTTAGTACCTCACATGATATCCAGAAGGCAGTATATCTTCTGGGCTCAGACATGAGCCTTAGTCGTTTAATAAATGAACTCCTTTAATAAATGAACTCCATTGTGGTAGACTGAATAAAGCCTCTCCCTGAGAATAGGTGAATATGTTACTTAAGTGGCAAAAGGGACTTTGCAGATGTGATTAAGTTAAGGATCTTGAGATGGGGAAATTATCCAGATTACCTAGGTGAGCACGTGTCCTTATGAGGAGAAGGCAGCACCTGGCAAGTAGCTAGGGGTAAACAATGACAATGCTCATTAGGAAGAGGCATCCTTCTCCTTTGCTCATTCCATCTCCCCGTGGGAGCTCTGAAATAATACAGCTCACTGCAGGCTGAGCTGCCTGAACAGCTTCTCAGAAGAGGTGGGTCTTGAACTGGGCTTTGGAGGATGGCAAGACTATAGGTAGAAAAGAGAGCTTTTAGTGGTCAGGAGACTACAACATGGAGAAAGACATGAAGGTAATAATGAGCAGGCCTAGTCAGGGATGATAAATAGACAAGTTCCTAAAGCAAAGCTTTCTCTTAGGGAATGGTGGATGACAATATTGAAAAGGTGAGTTATGTACAATACCCTGTAATGGCCTGCATGGGAAAAGAATCTAAAAAAGAATGAGTATATGTATATGTATAACAGATTCATTTTGCTGTACAGCAGAGACTAACACAAAATTGTAAATCAACTATCCTCCAATAAAAAAACTTTTTTTGGTCCAGTTTAAAGCTAAAATTCAGTCAACATACTGACCTTCCCTTCCATCTCCTGGGGTGCAGTATAGAAGTCAGAGGGCTAATGTGTCATCCTGGAATCAAAGAACAGAATCAATCAAAGAACAGAATCAAGGTTATTGACATCATCCATGGTACTCCTGTCGAAAGGTGCAACTGATCTTTAATCCTTGCACCCTTCTGCTTCATCCACTGTGAACTGTCCCCATCATTCGTTGCTCTATAGCTACCAGAGCTGAAAGGTCGTCTTTATAGTCCTGCCTGCAAGTCTTCCACCTCTTCTCAGCACCCCTCTTGGAACATTTTCAGATGCTCTTCTATGTCATGTTAGGGTGCTAGGGACATCTAGGTCTTCTCTTCCACACCATCATTTCTTTTTTACTCATCTATATATGTGGGGGCACATTTCTATATGGAGATATACAGCTTTGTGGGCTTCTTTCCGGAAATGTGTCATAAGACCTCTTAGGCTGTGGCTCCCTCAGACTAAACGTGCACTATTGGAGTGTGTGTGTGTGTGTGTGTGTGTGTGTGTGTGTTTGTGTGTGTGTTTGTGTGTGTGGTGTTCTGTCCCTGGGTAGAGAGTCTTTTCGTGGGCAGGCACACTGCCCACTCTCTAGTTAACCTTTATCTTCTTCAGGGCAAGAATAAAGGTATTTACACATTCTTGCCATCTTTTCCCACCCTATGTTCTGAGTTATCCAGAGTCTTTAGTTCTTCATATGCATAATTAAGCTCCTGGATACACACAAACACCACAATGAATTATTAAAAAATGCACAATGATTTATAGAAGCCTGGCTCTTCAGTTGAAAACCTGTTTTCAATATTACTGATGCTGATAAGGGTTTTGAACACATTTTGGATCTGAAAACAACTCCATTTAATATCTGCAAATGCCATCCAATTCAATCTTTAAAAAGTTGCTGAGGAAAAAGAAAATAGCTGTGAGTATATTTATAAAAAAAAGATTCAGTAAATAAATGGGGCAAAAGTATTCTGAACAATTTATGTAGGTGCCAAATGAAGGAAGTGGAGCTTAACTTCCCTCCCCTTGGGTTTAGGCTGTGCTTAGCAATATGATTTAAAGAGTAGAGTACAGAAAGTATCTTTATAGTGGAGAAAGTTTGGAAATGGCACCTTGGCCAGGTGATCAAGGTTAATATCATCAGTGACAAGTCAAGTTAATAGCATGCACCCCTGATATGGTACGATGAGAATGGCACTTAATCTCTGCAGGCTTCCTTCCCGAAACCAATAACCCCAGTCTGACCATGGAATAAACATCAGACAAATCCTGATTCGACAGACATTCTACAAAGGACTCAACCAGCACACCTCACACCTTAAAACTGTCAAGGTCATCAGAAATAAGGAAAGTCTGAAAAACTGTTACAGACCAAAAGAAACTAAGAGACATGATGACTAAATGCAATATGGTTTCACATTACAACATGAAAGTGATCTTCGAACAGAAAAAGGACAATACAGAAAAACTAGGGAGATCATAATAAACTGTGGAGTTTAGCTAATACTAATGTACTAAAATTGGTTTATAATGGGACAAATGTGCTAGGGTAGTGTTAGAGGTTAACAATGGGGAAATTGGGTGACAGGTATATGGGAACTCTCTGTACTGTTTTTGCAATTTTTCTGTAAATAAATAACTATTCTAAAATAAAAGTTATATTCAAGGAAATGAGATAAAGAATGTATTAGATCTCTTACTTAAAAAGTACTGTATGAAAATCAGTGTGGAAGAGAAAATGATGTTGATTGTTTCCAATCTGATTCCAAGGATTGAAAAATGGTACAGTGCCCAACAGGTGGCTACATCAGTAAGTAATTGTGGTTATTGGAGAACGGCACAAAATATTTTTCTTTTAAAAAAGAGAGATGAGGAAATACAGGTAAATAAAAAATAGAGTAGGAAAGCAAGATACAAACCAGAGTGAGAGAAACAGAGAAAACACATGCCACAAGGACCTATTTCATTTGCTGGAAGTGTGACAGAAGTTTGGCAAGAGCTTTCGCTGGAGGGGAATATGATCAGGCGCATGTAGTGTCCATAAAGGTAACACAGACCAGTTGTGCAGAAAAATCTCACTTTTCCCTGATACTGAGACCAGAGGGAGAATTTTCTTTTGTATCTTACTGTGACCATCATCTTTACTGTCATTCCTACAGTAAATTCAACAATGAGGTTTCTCTTTAGTTCATTTCTGTACCCAATCCATAACATTTCAGCAACACACAGTAAAAGCAAATACTATGAATGTTTGGGAGTAGAGTATTAACAAACACAGAAGTTAAGGGCAGGTCATCAGCTGGGATGAGGGTTAGATTAGTATCTTTCAGAAAGTCAAGCAGCCTGGTAAGGACCATATCAACTCTACATAGAGACAGGCCAGGGAAGCAAAAAATCATCGGACACCAGAATGTTTTATGCCCTGTGCTAAGAACTAGGGTGTCACAGGTGAATAAGATGTGGATGGTACCTGTTTTTTGGGTATTGCATCCTGGCTGAGAAGAGCTAGTGCACGTGACACGTGAACAGGTTTATAGAGAGGGTAGCCCTAGTGGTGGTGGTGAAGGAGATGTGGGAATCAGAATATATTTACCAACAAGAGGTATTGAGTATGGTTACTCTGGTGGTGTTTAGCAAATGTGTAGGAAGGAAGTGAAGATTCCAGATGCACACAGAAGTTGGAGGCATTCCAGAGGTGAAATAGAAAGACTGCTTGGATATTGAACTCTGTTTCTGGCCCATATGAACTTCATCTATTAGTCAAGACCATTTTGGTTGGAAGTGACAGAACCCAAAGTTACACAGCTTGAGGGAAAGGAAGTGCTTGTTAGCTTGTTGAATCAAGAATGCATTGATCAACCAAACGATAGGAAGACCAGAGTACACATGGACCTTGGGAAACCAGAGACTCTTGAATGTCATCAGTCAGTTCAGTTCATTTCAGTTCATTCGCTCAGTCGTGTCCCACTCTTTGCGACCCCATGAATCGCAGCACACCAGGCCTCCCTGTCCATCACCATCTCCCGGAGTTCACTCAGACTCACGTCCATCAAGTCCGTGATGCCATCCAGCCATCTCATGCTGGGTCGTCCCCTTCTCCTCCTGCTCCCAATCCCTCCCAGCATCAGAGTCTTTTCCAATGAGTCAACTCTTCACATGAGGTGTCCAAAGTACTGGAGTTTCAGCTTTAGCATCATTTCTTCCAAAGAAATCCCAGGGCTGATCTCCTTCAGAATGGACTGGTTGGATCTCCTTGCAGTCCAAGGGACTCTCAAGAGTCTTCTCCAACACCACAGTTCAAACACATCATTTCTTCGGCGCTTAGCTTTCTTCACAGTCCAACTCTCACATCCATGCATGACCGCAGGAAAAACCATAGCCTTGACTAGACGGACCTTTGTTGGCAAAGTAATGTCTCTGCTTTTGAATATACTATCTAGGTTGGTCATAACTTTCCTTCCAAGGAGTAAGCGTCTTTTAATTTCATGGCTGCAGTCACCATCTGCAGTGATTTTGGAGCCCCCCCAAATAAATTCTGACACTGTTTCTACTGTTTCCCCATATTTACCATGAAGTGATGGGACCAGATGCCATGATCTTCGTTTTCTGAATGTTGAGCTCATAGGAATCTGTAATTTCCTTTTCTTGTCTCTATTTCTTTGTGCAGTTTTTGTTGTTCCATTCCATTGTTGTTTTTTTTGTGTGTGTGTTTTGTTTGTTTTTGTTTTATTATTTTTTTTGGCCTCTCCTCTGGCTTGTGGGATCTTAGTTCCCCAACCAGGGATCAAACATAAGGCCAGGGCAGTCTAGATCACTGAATCCTAAACCACTGGACCACCAGGGAATTCCCTCTCTGTGTGTGGAGAGATTGTTTTATTTCCCTGAAAACCGGCTTTCTCCACGCTGGACACTGGCCTTTGTTAACTTGAAGGTTTTTCATCTTAAGATCTCTGCCACTCAAGAGATTGACTATTTATTTATAATTTGAAAACCTCTGGAGAAAAGATTTGGGTTTGGTTAAGAACTAATTAATAGAAGCCAAGGTGGGGATGGGGTCAAGGAAAAGCACAAAAGCTATCCTGATAGACATACAGCTGAGGGGACAGGCTACTCCAGGAAGACAGTTGCTGGATAGACAGTTTTAGATATCTGTCTTGCTTATTAAATTCTTATTATAACAGCCTCAAGGCCAGAGCTGGGGATAGGAGACAGTATTCAATATTCTCTCTCAGGAATACCCCTGCCCCTGCAAAAATCAGTGCTCCTGGATAACCTGCTCTCAAACTCCACTTCTCACATGTTCCCTCCTGTTAGTACTTTCATCCAAAATTTGGGGCGAAGTTATCCAACTGTGATCTTGGGATCCATTTGGCTCCTTGAGCCTCTCTGAGGCCTTTGAATGTTTCTTTTGGATTGTAAGAACTGAATTCTCCCTCCAGCAAGGAGCAGCATGTACTCTATGCTTTCTTACTTGGTAATTCAGGTGTCCTGTGGGAGCCTCTTGCAGTAACTAGGAAGGCCAGGTAATAAGTCACCATCATTAGATTGCCACCAGGCCTCTAATGATTCTTTTGGAAGGACCAATATTTCTTCCACTGATGATAAACATCAGGGACCTTGTTATGCAGTAGACCTCAGGGAGTATATGGACATGTAGCTTGGACCATTGGCTGAGACCTTAGGGAACATATTCCATCCCTGGTGAGTGTGGGAATACAGCAATTGTAACCCATAGGTTTCTAGGGGACATTGCAAATCATATCATTATAGAAAATATACACTTAACCCCTTAGGTGAGCTGTTTGAATCGAAGGCTAAGAATGTTGAATCGCTCCTCAGGGATAAGCACACCAATCCAGATGCTAGGAGTTTGTTTCATCTTCAGAGATTTCTTTCATTTGGAAATCGTTCACAGAGTAGTAACAGCTATTTTAACATGAATACAATACCTCATAATTTCTTGGGATCCTATGTGCTATTATTTCATTGTGCTGCTGCTACTGCTAAGTCGCTTTAGTTGTGTCCGACTCTATGTGACCGCACAGACGGCAGCCCATTAGGCTCCTCCCTCCCTGGGATTCTCCAGGCAAGAACACTGGAGTGGGTTGCCATTTCCTTCTGCATTGTAATCTTTACAAAATTCTTATAAAGTAGGCAGTAGTAGTACCATTATTTTACAAATGAGAACTAGAACTTTGAGAGGTTAAGTTGTTGCTGAGGGCAAATTGGAAGGACTGATGCTGAAGCTGAAACTCCAATACTCTGGCCACTCCAATGCTTTTGCAAAGCATTGACTCATTGGAAAAGACCCTGATGCTGGGAGGGATTGGGGCAGGAGGAGAAGGGGACAACAGAGGATGAGATGGCTGGATGGCATCACCAACTCGATGGACATGAGTTTGAGTTAACTCCGGGAGTTGGTGATGGACAGGGAGGCCTGGCGTGCTGTGATTCATGGGGTTGCAAAGAGTCAGACACGACTAAGCAACTGAACTGAACTGAATTGAAAGATTATTTTAATGCTTGATTATAATGTGACCCTTTGACAAGACTCCATTGAGGGGGACTTCCAAGATGGCAGAGGAATAAGATAGGAAGATCACCCACCTCCCCCAAAATACATCAAAAATTCATTCGCATGTGGAACAACTCCTACGGAACACCTTCTGAATGCTGGCAGAAAACCCCAGGTTTCCAAAAAGGCAAGCCAATCTCCTTAGAAGGAGGTAGGGCAAAAGACAGAGATAAAAAAAATAGACAAAGGATTTCAGGATAGCAACCTGCACCCCAGGGTGTTGTGAAGGAGGAAAAGTTTCTGCACACTCAGAGTCCAGGGTAGGGGGTTTGGGGGGAGCTTCAAAACTTCAGAGGGGAATGTAGCCACAGTTGCTCAGAAGGCAGAACGGAGAGAATTCACCATAGAGATGGTTGCTGAACAGCATTTTCCAGCTGAGAAAGGGCTTGAACTCTCGCACCCATCACGGAGAGTTGGGGCTGGGTGCTGAGGCTCAGGCTCATGAGGGGTGGGGGGTGGGGAAGGGACCACAGGGAGAGGATTGGGGTTGACTGCCATGAAGATACTCTGAGGGGGCAAATGGGACAGCTGCGGGAGTGCAGGGAAGATACTGGGGCTCCCAGAGACGAGATCATTGGCATCAGGGCCCTTTAACTCTGCCCACTCCCAGGCAGCAGCTGTATTGTATACCCAGTGGAGGCCGCTAAAACAGGCAGAAGTACCAGTGGTGGAGATAGACGTGACTACAGTTTACAATCCCAGAGGGGGACATGTAAGTCACTAGCCACTGCCAAAGCCAGGGAGAGTGCCTGAGGCAGCAAACAAAATGCCACTGCTGTGGTCTTGAACCCGAAGGTGGCAGCTGCCACCAAACTGTGAGCAGGCACCTTGCAGGGAGCCTAAGCAGCTTAGCTCTTCCAGTTCAGTTCAGTTCAGTTTAATTCAGTCGCTCAGTAATGTCCGACTCTTTGCAACCCATGGACTGCAGCACGCCAGGCCTCCCTGTCCATCACCAACTCCTAGAGTATACTCAAACTCATGTCCATTGAGTTGGTGATGCCATCCAACCATCTCATCCTCGGTTATCCCCTTCTCCTCCTGCCTTTAATCTTTCCCAGCATCAGGGATTTTTTTCAAATGAGTCAGTTGTTTGCATCAGGTGGCCAAAGTATTGGAGTTTCAGCTTCAGCATCAATCCTTCCAATGAATATTAGGGCTGATTTCCTTTAGGATGGACTGGTTGGATCTCCTTGCAGTCCAAGGGACTCTCAAGGGTCTTCTCTGACACCACAGTTCAAAAGCATCAATTTCTCAGCACTCAGCTTTCTTTATAGGCCAGCTCTCATATCCATACATGACTACTGGATAAAACCATAGCTTTGACTAGATGAACCTTTGTTGGCAAAGTAATGTCTCTGCTTTTTAATCTGCTGTCTAGGTTGGTCATAGCTTTCCTTCCAAGGAGCAAGTGTCTTTTAATTCCATGGCTGCAGTCACCATCTGCAGTGATCTTAGAGCCCAAGAAAATAAAGTCTGTCATGGTTTCCACTGTTTCCCCATCTATTTGCCATCAAGTGATGGGACCAGATGCCATGATCTTAGTTTTCTGAATGTTGAGCTTTAAGCTAACTTTTTCACTCTCCTCTTTCACTTTCATCAAGAGGCTCTTTAGTTCTTCTTCACTTTCTGCCATAAGGGTGATATCATTTGCATATCTGAGGTTGTTGATATTTCTCCTGGCAATCTTAATTTCAGCTTGTGCTTCATCTAGTCCAGCATTTCACATGATGTACTCTGCATATAAGTTAAATAAGCAGGGTGACAATATACAACCTTGATGTACTCCTTTCCAGATTTGGAACCAGTCTGTTGTTCCACATACAGTTGTTTCTAACTGTTGCTTCTTGACCTGCATACAGATTTTTCTGGAGGCAGGTCAGGTGGTCTGGTATTCCCATATTTTAAGAATTTTCCACAGTTTGCTGTGATCCGCACAGTCAAAGGCTTTGGTGTAGTCAATAAAGAAGACAGAGATGTTTTTCTGGAACTCTCTTGCTTTTTCAATGAGCCAACGGATGTTGGCAATTTCATCTCTTGTTCCTCTACCTTTCCTAAATCCAGCTTGAACATCTGGAAGTTCACATACTGTTGAAGCCTGGCTTGGAGAATTTTGAGCATTGCTTTGCTAGCGTGTGAGATGAGTGCAATTGTGTGGTAGTTTGAACATTCTTTGCCATTGCCTTTCTTTGGGATTGGAATGATAACTGACTTTTTCCATTCCTGTGGCCACTGCTGAGTTTTTCAAATTTGCTGGCATATTGAGTGTAGCACTTTCACAGCATCATTTTTTAGGATTTGAAATAGCTCAACTGGAATTCCATCACCTCCACTACCTTTGTTTGTAGTGATGCTTCCTAAGGCCCACTTGACTTCACATTCCAGGATGTCTAGCTCTAGATGAGGGATCATACCATCATGATTATCTGGGTTGTGAAGATCTTTTGTGTATAGTTCTGCGTATTCTTGCATCTCTTCTTAATATCTTTTTCTTTGTTAGGTCCATACTATTTCTGTCCTTTATTGTGCCCATCTTTGCATGAAATGTTCCCTTGGTATCTCTAATTTTCTTGAAGAGATCTCTAGTCTATCCCATTTTATTGTTTTCTTTTATTTCTCTGCATTGATCACTGAGGAAGGCTTTTTTATCTCTTCTTGCTATTGTTTGGAACTCTACATTCAAATGGGTATATCTTCCCTTTTCTCCTTTGCCTTTCACTTCTTTTCTCAGCTATTTGTAAGGCCTCCTCAGACAACCATTTTGCCTTTTTGCATTTCTTTTTCTTGGGGATGGTCTTGATCACTGTCTCCTGTACAGTGTCATGAACCTCCATTCATAGTTCTTCAGGCACTCTGCCTATCAGATCTAATCCTTTGAATCTATTTGTCACTTCCACTGTATAGTTGTAAGGGATTTGATATAGGTCCTTCCTGAATGGTCTAGTGGTTTTCCCTACTTTCTTCAATTTAAGTCTGATTTTGGCAGTAAGGAGTTCATGATCTGAGCCACAGTCAGCTCCCTGTCTTGTTTTTGCTGACTGTATAGAGCTTATCCATCTTTGACTGCAAAGAATATAATCAATATGATTTCAGTATTGACCATTTTGTGATGTCCATTTGTAGAGTCATCTCTTGTGTTGTTGGAAGAGGGTGTTTTCTATGACCAGTGCATTCTCTTGGCAAAACTCTGTTAGTCTTTGCCCCGCTTCATTCTGTACTCCAAGGCCAAATTTGCCTGTTACTCCAGGTATTTCTTGACTTCCCACTTTTGTATTCCTGACCCCTATAATGAAAAGGATACCTTTTTTGGGTGTTAGTTCTAGAAGGTCTTGTAGGTCTTCATAGAACCGTTCAACTTTAGCTTCTTTAGCATTATTGGTCAGGGCATAGACTTGGATTACTGTGATATTGAATGGCTTGCCTTGGAAATGAACAGAGATCATTCTGTAGTTTTTGAGATTGCATCCAAATACTGCATTTTGGACTCTTTTGTTGACTATGATGGCTACTCCATTTTTTTCTAGTGGATTCTTGCCCACAGTAGTAGATATAATGGTCATCTAAATTATATTCACCCATTCCAGTCCATTTGAGTTTGCTGATTCCTAAAATGTCGATGTTCACTCTTGCCATCTCCTGTTTGACCTCTTCCAATTTACCTTGATTCATGGACCTAACATTCAAGGTTCCTATGCAATATTGCTCTTTACAGCATTGGACTTTACTTCTGTCACCAGTCACATCCACAACTGGGTGTTGTTTTTGCTTTGGCTCCATCTCTTCATTCTTTCTGGAGTTAGTTCTCCACTGATCTCCAGTAGCATATTGGGCACCTACCAACCTGGGGAGTTCATCTTTCAGTGTCCTATCTTTTTGCCATTACATACTGTTCATGGGGTTCTCAAGGCAAGAATACTGAAGTGGTTTGCCATTCCCTTCTCCAGCGGGCCATGGTTTGTTGGAACTCTCCACCATGACCCATCCATCTTGGATGGCCCTACACGGCATGGCTCGTAGTTTCATTGGATTAGACAAGGCTGTGGCCTATGTAATCAGATTGATTAGTTTTCTGTGATTGTGGTTTTCAGTCTGTCTGCCCTCTGATGGCAGAGAAGGCAATGGCACCCCACTCCAGTACTCTTGCCTGGAAAATCCCATGGACAGAGGAGCCTGGAAGGCTACAGTCCATGGGGTTGCTGAAGGTCGGACACAACTGAGCGACTTCACTTTCACTTTTCACTTTCATGCATTGGAGAAGAAAATGGCAACCCACTCCAGATTTCTTGCCTGGAGAATCCCAGGGACTGGGGGAGCCTGGTAGGCTGCCGTCTATGGGGTCGCACAGAGTCGAACACAACTGAAGCGACTTAGCAGCATCAGCAGCAGCCCTCTGATGGAGAAGGATGAGAGACTTATGGAAGCTTCCTGATGGGAGAGACTGACTGAGGGGGAAACTGGGTCTTGTTCTGATGGGCAGGGCCGTGCTCAGTAAATCTTTTATCCAATTTTCTGTTGAAAGGCAGGGCTGTGTTCCCTCTCTGTTGTTTGACCTGAGGCCAAACTATGGTGGAGGTAATGAAGATAATGGCAACCTCCTTCAAAAGGTCCCATGCACACACTGCTATATTCAGTGCCCCCAACCCTGCAGCTGGCCACCACCGACCTTCTTCCAAGCTCTTCCAAGGGACTCGTGATCCAGGGCCAATTCCTCTAGGAGACTGCACAGCCCACCTCAGACTGTAACAACATCCAGCAGGTCTCTACCACCATAGGCACTCCCTGATACATCCCAACTGTGGCTGCCATACCCTGCCCTTTCTCTGGCCTGACTGAGCAAGTGAGCCCTAATAAGCCTCAGCCTTCGCCTGCTCTTGAATGGGTGGGGAACGGACACCAGAGTGTGGTCTACAAACAGAGTCTGGCCCCAAAGCAGAAATCCAGGGGTGTGTGACTACAGAAGAGGAAGGGAATTAGCACCTGCCATTGCAGGTGCAGCGGCTTAAATCCCTGCAATTAGCCTGAGACTTTAGGGGCAATTGTGGACTTTGGGAGCAAGTAAGGTAAGATCTGAGTCTGAGCTGACCCCATATGGCCAATAACAGGTCCAGAGATCTTCCTAAAAATATTGGAGGACTTTCTGAGCAGGCAGTTTGTCCGGAGCACACTGTATGAAGTGGAAAATGGAGGAATCATGAGGACATTCTTCTACTACCTTTCTGTGTATTTTCTATTTTTTCTCTTTTGCGTATTGTTCTAACATTGTCCTTTCTTTATTATTCCTTTAATTTTTATTTTTTGTAAACTACTTATTGCTTTTTAAAAATCTTACTTTTAGATATTCATTTTATTTCCTTAGTTTCACAGTACTCTTTAGTTATATTGCATTTCCCCCTGTGTTTTTGATTTTGTATTTTTTATAGCTCAGCTTTTAGTTTTCATTTTTATGGCTTTGTTTATTGGCTTGAGTGCTCTCTTCCTTTTGACTCCATTTTTATCTTTTTTTCCTTTTTCGCTCTTCTCTTGGTAGGCATTGCATTTCTTTGGGTGTTCTTGGTTGTCGAATGTTGCTTTCACCATTAGTCTTTGGGTTTTGACTTCTGTGCTGTATGGCCTGGGAAGTCTTAGTGCTACAGTAAGGGGTTGGGCCTCAACAACCAAGGTGAGGGAACCCAAGTTCAGGACTTTGGACTACCAGAGAACTCCCAATCCCAAACAGCATTAAGTGGCAAGAGCTGTCCCAAAGGCCTCCATTTCAGCAATAAGACCAGATGCCACCCAAAGTCCAGCAAGCTTCAGGGCCAGATGCCTGATGCCGATCCTTCAGCAAAACAGGAACACAACCCTGCCCATCAGCAGACAGCCTGCCCAGAGCAATACCAAGCGCATAGACAACCCAAAACACGTTACTGGACACAGCACTGACTTTCAGAGAGGCAAGATCCAGCTCTATCTACCAGAATACAGACACAAGTTCCCCCAATGAGTATTGTTCAAAATGCAGTAGTCCAACCCTACCTATGGGGGGCAAACCCCACAAATTAGATAAACTATGAGCTTTCCAGCCTGCAGAAAGGAGACCACAAACACAGTCAGTTAAACAAAACAAAAATACAGAAGAAATGTTTAACAAGGGCCTAGAAGAAATAAGTTATTTAAAAGATGGAATCAAGACTTCCAGGAGAAATATCAACAACCTCAGATATGTGGGTGATACCACTCTAATGGCAGAAAGCTAAGAGGAACTAAAGAGACTCTTGATGAGGGTGAAGGAGGAGAGTGAAAAAGCTGGCTTAAAACTAAATATTAAGAAAACTAAGATCACGCATTTGGTCCTATCACATCATGGCAAACAGAAGGGGAAAAGGTGGAAGCAGTGAGAGATTTCCTTTTTTTGGGCTCTAAAATCATGCAGGTGGTGACTCAGCCATGAAATTAGAAGATGATTCTTCTTGGCAGGAACCCCATCACAAACCTAGGCAGTGGGTTAAAAAGCAAAGATCACTTTTCCAACAAAGGTCCATAAATTCAAGTCTATGGGCCTTCCAGCAGTCATGTATGGATGTGAGAGCAGGACAATAAAGATGGCAGAGCACTGAAGAATTGATGCTTTCAAACTGTGGTGCTGGAGAAGACTCTTGAGAGTCCCCTGGACAGTAAGGAGATCAAACCAGTCAACTATAAAGAAAGTCAACCCTGAATACTCATTGGAAGAACTGATGCTGAAGCTGAAGCTCCAATACTTTGGCCACCTGATGCGAACAGCCAACTCATTGGGAAAGAAGCTGATCCTGGGAAAGATTGAACGCAAAAGGAGAAGAGGGCAACAGAGGATGAAATGGTTCAATGGCATCACCTAGTCAATAGACATGAACTTGGGAAACTTCGGGAGATGGTGAGAGACAGGAAAGCCTGGTGAGCTGCAGTCCATGTGGCCACAAAGAGTCAGACGTTGTTGTTGTTGACTGAACGACAGCAACAGGAAGAAATAAGGAATAGACAATCAGCAATGAACAACATTATAACCTAGGTTACAAATACACTAGAGGGAACCCATAGTAGATTCTCATGGAAGAATCTCCTCTTAAACTGTACTCATATCTTCAGAGGTGCCTAAGTGGATGAAGGCAACCCTAGATGCCAGATGTAGGATCAAAACATCAATTCTACTTCTTTCTCCAGGAGAATGGCCAGGTGCAGCTAGAAGAAGAAAGAACTGTTGTTTCCTGTGAAGGGAAATAAAAAACCTGTATTTAAGAGTTTAAGACAAATTAATGACCTGCATCTCAGGGCCCAAAAAGATGTAGGTTACATTACCACATGTATTGCTTCATAATTAACCCTAAATATTGAGGCAAGAATGCAGTTGTTGGCCTTCCACATTTCTCATTTATTCAGATCATATGAGAAATAAAAGTTTATACTGGCACAATTGAATGTTTTTGAATCCATGCCATTATCTTCCCTCACTCCACTGTAATATAAACACCATGAAAAGAAGAATCTTTGTCAGTTCTGTCCACTATTCTATCTCTAGAACTCTGAAC
Organism: Ovis aries; assembly: GCF_016772045.2. NCBI lineage: Eukaryota > Metazoa > Chordata > Mammalia > Artiodactyla > Bovidae > Ovis > Ovis aries. Next base: position 18,908,157 of record NC_056077.1, on the reverse strand, counting down.
AATACCTGAAATCCAGTAACTTTGTCAATAGTTGCTGAATAAATTGATGTAGTTCTCCCACTGGAACATTAATATGTGTAGGTTCTTCTTTTGGAGACTTTCCTTTTATCCTTGTTTGGTTCATATGTACGTTTCCTGTCCAAGGAAGGATTTGTGGTCTGAATGTGGCTTTTATTAATCTTCTACTCAACTGCCTTGACAACTGATTTTTTAATACTGAAAAAATATCTCAAGGAATGCTTTCCACTAAAGGACTTGGAGTTTTAAACTTCATGTAGATTTGGCAACAAAATAAAACACACACACATGCTTTAGGGTATGTGTCTTACATAAAAAGAACTGGTAATTTGTCATCCATATAAAACACAGATAGAGGATCAAATTTGTATCAGGATAAATGATAAAGTGTGCTATGCTGTATAACAATCCCACAGAACTCAGTCATCGATAAAAACCCAAAAATTCCTTTATTTTTTTGCTCTTACTACTTGTCCATCACAGTTCTCCTGTCAATTGGCTGATGGAACAGCTGTTATTTGAAAGATTGCTAGCAGATGTGTTATAGGGAGAAATTATGTGCTTTACCCTAGAACTTGTCACTTGGCTAGATTGCATTTTCTATCACTACATGGGGAGGTACAGATAGTTGGATAATGACTATCACAATGATCACTTAACAAGAGTGTCTTAGATTCATTCTATATCTGGAGGTATTTCATAAGAAGCTCAAGAGAATTTTCCTGGAGAAGCAGTGTTTTGGAAAAAAATAAGATTGACCATTTTGTAACCTTCAGTTCAGTCGCTCAGTTGTGTCTGACTCTTTGTGACCCCGTGGACTGCAGACCTCCCTGTCCATCACCAACTCCCGGAGTTTACTCAAATTCATGTCCACTGAGTTGGTGATGCCATCCAGCCATCTCATCCTCTGTCATCCCCTTCTCCTCCTGCCTTTCAATCTTACCCAGCATCAGGGTTTTTTCAAATGAGTCAGTGCTTTGCATCAGGTGGCCAAAGTATTGGCGTTTCGTTCCTTCCAATGAATATTAGGACTGATTTCCTTTAGGATGGACTGGTTGGATCTCCTTGCAGTCCAAGGGACTCTCAAGAGTTTCCTCCAACACCACAGTTCAAAAGCATCAATTTTTCAGTGCTCAGCTTTCTCTATAGTCCAACTCTCACATCCATACATGACTACTGGAAAAAACCATAGCTTTGACTAGACAGACCTTTGTTGGCAAAGTAATATCTCTCCTTTTTTTTTTTTTTCCCCCACCCACCCCGATATCTCTGCTTTTTAATATGCTGTCTGGATTGGTCATAACTTTTCTTCCGAGGAGCAAGCATCTTTTAATTTCATGGCTGCAGTTACCATCTGCAGTGATTTTGGAGCCCCCCAAAATAAAGTCTGTCACTGTTTCCATTGTTTCCCCATCTCTTTGCCGTGAAGTGATGGGACCAGATGCCATGATCTTAGTTTTCTGAATGTTGAATTTTAAGCCAGCTTTTTCACTCTGCTCTTTCACTTTCATCACGAGGCTCTTTAGAGCTTCACTTTTGCTTTCAGCTAAGGCTGTGTAACCTTAGCAAACCAGATCTTGCATACATCACAGGGTGACAGTCACAGAGGTTTTGGAATCAGAGAGACACGAGTTCACATTTCCGCTCTGCCACTTAACGTGTGGCATTATGTAAGACACTTAATCTCTCCAAGATGAGTATTATCATCTTTAAGATGGATCTACTTCATAGGTAAAATGAAATTGTTGTGAAGATAAAATGAGATCCTATAAAGAAGTGCCAAGCACACAATGTCTGACACGTTAGAAATTCAATACACATTAGTTTACTTGAAAGATGGATTGTCCTGACATTTTATTAGTTGGTGTCTCTTGGGTTAAGTTTTCTCGGCAGAGGATGCTTTTATGTTCTCAGGAGGTCTAGCAATTAAGACTGCTAAGAGTTCTCTGTGGGCAAATGTTCTTGAAAGAACAATTCTTTGGAAATGATTCTTTAGCTCATTGGGGTTAGCCTTCATTAATTCTCTGTTTCTACACATAATCTTTCACATGTGTCTTCCTACTCCAGTTTCTCTGACAGTTACTCAACATTAGAAAGTCCAAACCTTGGATATCCATTGGAATCCCCAAAGATGTTTTCACAACACCTTTGTCTCAGTCCCACCTAAGTCTAATTAAATCAGTTTCTTGAAGAGAGGGGACCTAGACACGTGTATTTTTTAAAGCACTTCTACTGATTCTAATGAGCAATGAGTATGGAGAGCCAGTTCCTACGTATTCTGGCTCTTACTCACCTCTCCAGCTTCATCTACTGCCACCCTTCTTTCTCTTGATCACCATTCTCCGGCCGTCTTTTGTTCACCAAGCATGCCCAGGGCGTGTCTACTTCAGGACCTTTGTATTCATTGTTCTCTCTTTCTAAATGGTATCTTCTTGAACTTTAATATACATTTGACTCTTGCACAGTTGAAAGTCTGTGTATAACTTTTGAATCCCCTAAAACTTAACTACTATTAGCCTACTGCTGATCGGAAACCTTAAAGATAACAAAAATGTCTATTAAAACATTTTTTGTGTTATATTTACTGTATGCTATATTCTTACAATAAAGTAAGCTAGAGAAAGAACTTTTAAAAGCATAAGGATGAGGAAACACATTTATAGTACTATACTGTATTTATTAATACTCTCTGTTAACATCATCTGTTTATAAGATGGTCCGCCAGTTGCTGTTGCTATAATAGATTTATGTATATTTTGTGGATGTGTGCTATCTCAGGCGTGCTTAGTTACTCAGTTATGTCCAACTCTTTGCCACCCCATGGACAGTAGTCTGTCGGGCTCTTCTGTTCATGGAATTTTCCAGGTAAGAAAACCGGAGTGAGTTGCCATACTGTGTTTATCAATACTTCAAGTTTATATCATCTGTTTACAAGATGGTCTGTCAGAACAAACATCAATATTATCTTTCATGATACAAAATAGTGTAGGTGTTATATGTATTACTAATGCTAGACATCAAAAATGAAAAAAATGATATGAAAAAGAAAAATTTTTTTATATCATTACAGGTATAATGATTTATGCATTAATGAAGAAGCAGAAATATGATTGCTTTATGGTAGCCTAAAGTAAACCATATGGTTTCTTCACATAACCTTGCCTATACATTAATGAATGAATCATAAATGTTCTTGGCATATAGTATTACAGTCATATTCATAATATAATGCCAGAAATATTATATTTAAAAAACCCTGCTTATTTGTGATGATAGACAAATGCAGTTTCTCCAGTTAAAAGAGAGTAAGAAGGGCACAATGTATGGTGATGTAATTCTTTGAAAGCAAAGTTATCAGACAGGAAGAATAATCAACATCATCGTGAAGTGAAAGTTGCTCAGTCATGTCCAACTCTTGCGAAGAATAATAGCACATTATTCATTTTACATTAGTTATCACTTATGCTTATGTAAGGACTTCAGTTTATGATTCCAGAGGGGAAAGTGTAAGCCCCCAGCCACTGCCAAAGCCAGGGAGAGCACTTGAGGCAGCAGGCAAAACGCTGCCCCTGCGGGCTTGACTCCAGAGGTGGCGCTGCCACCAAGCTGTGAGCAGGCACAGGTCACTGTGCAACACGTGCTGGGAGCTTAACCAGCTTGGCTCTTCCTCGGGACCCACGATGCAGGGCCAGTTTCTCTGGGAGAGTGCGCGACACACCTCAGACTATAGTAACATCCAGTAGGTCTCTCCAGCTGCAGGCACTGCCCCGTAAGTCCCGACTGTGGCTACCATATGCCAGCCTGACTGAGCAAGTGAGCCCTAATGAGTCTTGGCCTTCACCCCCTCTTGTCTGGGCAGAGAGCAGACACCAGAGGGCAGCATACAAGCAGAGCTGGGTCCAAAACCAAAGCAGAACACCAGGGGCTATGCGATGGAAGAAGAGGAAAGAAATTCGCTCTTGCACCCCAGGTGCAGCAGATTAAATCCCTGAAATTAGCCTGAGACCATGGTCTTTGGGAACTTCCTTTCTTGCACAGATGCACAGAAATCTGTAACTCTAAGAGATAATCCACAATAATTATCTCCTAAGATTTTTCTATGTATACACTGAGATAGATATACATTCAGAAGGATCTGATGGTCAGCACTCTTCTCATCCTCCTATGGCCAAAAAAATAGTGCTACCCACCCCCCATAAATATGTACCCCTGAGTCAGGAAGCTGCATGCTGACAACAACCTCAAGACGGCAAATCGAGTGTACTGCACCGCAGCATCGGCAAGATGGTACGAAAAGGAGAGAAAAGCAGTGCCTACTCTCTTATCTCCGACCCCCCTGACTTGGGATGCTGTCATGTCCCTGGAGCCTGGACAGGCTTGGGTCCCTCTGCTGAACTGGGGTGGTTGACACAGCCTGGCGGGGTGCCCTTGGTTGACACTTTTAATACTGTTTCCTAAGTTCTGGCTGGGACCAGAGTCCCGAATGGCATCAAGGGCCTCAAGGGATTTGAAGGTAAGGTTCAGCTAGCCTCAGCCTCTTCTCGTGCTGGGGATCCCAGCTCAAGCCTTGTTCCTGAGAGTGCAGCCTCCTAGCACTAGCACCTAAGCACCCTCAGCAGTGTACTGTGGTCCTGGAAATATTAGCCAGGGCGGGCTGTTTGTATGATGCTTTAGGGGGAAAGATTACTGAGACTCAAGCCCTTTGGGGTTAGCTCAGGCACACTCCTGGAGAAGGCAATGGCACCCCACTCCAGTACTCTTGCCTGGAAAATCCCATGGACGGCAGAGCCTGGAAGGCTGCAGTTCATGGGGTCGCTGAGGGGTCGGACACGACTGAGCGACTTCACTTTCACTTTTCACTTTCGTGCCTTGGAGAAGGAAATGGCAACCCACTCCAGTGTTCTTGGCTGGAGAATCCCAGGGACGAGGGAGCCTGGTGGGCTGCCGTCTAGGGGGTCGCACAGAGTCGGACACGACTGAAGCGACTTAGCAGCAGCAGCAGCAGCAGCAGCAGCAGCAGGCACACTCCTCCCTATTTCACGGCCGAGAAGCAAACTTTCCCTAAGGTTTTTGTTACACCAGGAACCAAAGGTAGGCCTGAGTAATGCTGCCACCTTGTGGACATTTTCTGTAACTACAACATTTTCTCGGGTGTTCACTGGCAACTCAAATCAGGAGGGCTGGATTTCTGTTAATGACTCGCCTCAGAAAATGTCCTGCCCCAGGACACTGGAAAAATAATGGAAAAATAAATTCCAAACACAGCAGACTTTCTATAACCCAATTGTCAAAGACAAATTCTCCTGACAACCTTTTAGGGGGGGAAAAAAGCCAAAACAAAATCAAACCACAACAGGACAAGATACTAAGGGTCCCTAAACAACAATGGGAAATCAAATCCCACCAGTCACAGTGGTCCTCATCACTAATCTACAACCGATAAGTGTGGGAGAGAGCCTGGAGGAAAAAGAATCCCCCTAAGCTGTCTCTGGAAATACACATTGGCAACAGTCAATATAACGGACAGTTTCTGAAAGCCTGAAAAAAAACCTCTCAGAGAGATTAAAACTAGGATCTGACATTCCCACACCTTGGTCTTTATCCGGAGAAAATCATTGCTCAAAAGGCACAGACAGCCCAATAAAGCTTCAACACTGCTTCTGATAGCCGAGATACACTACCAGCAAAATCTCCAACGAGGGATTAAAGCTGAAACAAGCTGCGGTACATATATACAGTAGACTGTTTCTCACTCATAAAAAACCATCACTGAAATTAGGTAGTTATGGCAGTAGTAGCCACAGGGATGATCCTTGAAGGATCACACACTAAGGGAAGTCTGCCAGGCAGAGGAAGACCACGGTTTATGAGGTACCTTCCAGGCAAAATAAAAGTGATGTATAAGGCAACAAACTTACAATCTTTGAATTCTCAGAGTTTGAATTCTGAGAATCCAAAGGAAGGATTCCAGAGAAATGTAAGTGATGGCCTAGGAATGAATTAGGATGTCCGTGCCTAAATACACAAGAAATCTGCACTGTAATAGACAATCTACAGTGATTATCCCCTTTCTCCCTTTCTACCTTCCATATATAGACAGCAATCCGTATCTTTAAAGACAGAAGTCTGTGTCTCTAAGAGATAATCCACAAAAATTATCTCCTAACTTCCTTCTTTATGTACACAGAAAAGTGTATCTGAGATACATAATTCACAAGGACCTGATGCTTGGCACTCTTCTCGATCTTCTACGGTAAACAGTTCAAAATGCAATAGAGATAAACCATGGATATGTTTTACTTGAATCGGTAGCTGTAAACTGAGGACAGGCACAGCACTGCAAATCAGCTATACTCCAACATAGCAGCAGCATGGTGTTAAAGAAAAAGAAAGAAAAGCAATGCCTGCTTTATTCCCTCCGATCTCCCTGACTTGGGGTGTGTTCCACCCTGGAGCCTGTGCAGGCTTGGGTCTCCAGGCTAGACTGCCGTGTTTTTGAGGCAGCCCGTCAGGGTGTTCGTTGAGCCCTTTTTAAGCCTATACAGTCTGCTGTGATCTGGTTGGGACCACACACCCGAGTGGGATCAAGTCCTCAAAGACCTTGGGGGCAATAGTCACCTAACTTCCAGTCTCCTGGTGTTGGAGACTCCTAGCTAAAGCCTCCTTCCAGAGAGTACAGACTCCTTAGGCACTGAAGCACAGTCAGCAAGGTGCTGTGGCTCCCGTTGGGATTAGTCTGGAAGCCGTGTGCGTGCGATGCTTTTGGGGAATAAGTAGTGAGACACAACCCCTTAAATGTTCACCCAGGTACATTTCACTCTCTTTCATAACCCTAGCCACCTTTCCCTAATGCTCTGTTTGCTCCAGGAACTGGAGTGGTCATGGAAAAGTGCTGCCACCTTGTGGACATGTTTTGCAACTACAACTTGATCAAAGGCGTTTACTGGCACCTCCAATTCACAAGGGGGCGCGGGGGGCGGGGAGCGGGGTGGGGCGGGGAGCGGTGGGGGGGCGCGTCGGGGAGCTGCTGTCAATGACAGCTTGCCTCAAGAAAGGTTCTGGGGTATATATTAGAGAAAAAAGTTGCAAACACACCCAACTTGCAAGATGCCAATCGAAACGTAAAATTTCCACACATGCCTAAAAGAAAAAAAATGAAAGGAAAAATACCCTAACCACCGCAAGACAAGATGCTCAGCATCCCTAATTATTGCAGGAGGAATGCTAAGCAAAACGACAACAAGAAATCAAATCCCACCAGTCAGAAAGGCCATTTTCATAAGTCAATATATATGGGAGGGAGCAGGGAGGAATGGGGAACCACCCACATGTTCGGCAGAATGAACACTGGCAACAGCTGCTGAGCTGACAGCCGCTGCACCGCAGAAAAAGATTTTTTTCAAGAGAGCTAACCCTAGGACCTGACATTCCCACATCTCAGCCTATATCCTGAGAAAGCCATTATTCAAAAAGTCACATGCACCTCAACGTTCACTTCAGCACTACTTACAAGAGCTAAGACACAGACCGAGCAAAATGCCCACTGATAGATTAAAGCTCAAAAAAGAGCTGGTACTTACAGGCAAGGGACTATTATTCAGCAATGAAAAGCTGGCACTGAAATTATGAAATTATTCCACTTGTAGCCATAGAAATGGATGCTGGAGGATCACATTCTAAGCCAAATCAGCCAGGGGAAGACAATGGGACAGTATATGATGTCCCTTCTAGGCAAAATTTAAAAAGAGATACAAAGGAAGTAAATTACAACACACAGATTGATTCCGAGAATTAAAAAAAAAAAAAAAGGACAGGGCAACGAATTAATTAGGAAGTTGGGAATAACACATACACAGAAATTTGTGTCTGTACTAGATGCTCCACAAGGACCTGATGGTCAGCACAGGGAACTCTGCTCACCTTCTGCAAAAACCTTTATGGCAAAAGAATACAAACAGAACAGATATGCTCTATGTATATTTCATAAATGAATCAGGCAGCCGTACACTAAAGACAAACAGAAAACTGCAAAATTAATATACTCCAACATAGCATAGGCATGAAATTAAAGAAAATAAAAGCATTGCCTTGTTTATCCCATCCAGCCTTCCTAACTTGCACTGCTATTCCATCCCTGAAGCCTGAGCAGGCTTGGGTCCCATTGCTGGATTGAGGTGAAGTTGAGACAGCTAAGCAAAGAGCCCTTAACTGAGACCCCTCTTAAACCTCTTCTGTCTGGTTTCCCTGACGGAGACCAGAGTCCCTAATGCTCCCAAAGGCTGGGGATCTGACCCTCTATCTTCCAGGACCTTGGAAATGTTATCTAGCCCCCAGGACCTCTGGTGCTGGGGTTCCCAACTCAAGCTTCCTTCTTGAGAGTTCAACTGCCTAGGCCGATCAGCAGGGTGCTGTGGCCCCGGTTGGAATGAATCTGGAGGGGAGGGGTGAAGATTTAGGGGGAAGAAGTGAGACACAATCCCTTAAACTGTTGTTTAGGCACATTCCACTTCGATTCACAGCCCAGGAAGCCAAGTTGCCCTAAGGCGCTGGTTGCCCAAGGAACCAGGGGTGGCCCCGGGGAAGTGCTGCCACCTTGTGGACACTTTCTGTAGCTACAACTGCACCTCCGGCGCTTACAGTTCAGTTCAGTTCAGTCGCTCTGTCGTGTCCCACTCTTTGCGACCCCATGAATCGCAGCGCGCCAGGCCTCCCTGTCCATCACCATCTCCCGGAGTTCACTCAGACCCACGTCCATCGAGTCGGTGATGCCATCCAGCCATCTCATCCTGGGTCGTCCCCTTCTCCTCCTGCCCCCAATCCCTCCTAGCATCAGAGTCTTTTCCAATGAGTCAACTCTTCGCATGAGGTGGCCAAAGTACTGGAGCTTCAGCTTTAGCATCATTCCTTCCAAAGAAATCCCAGGGTTGATCTCCTTCAGAATGGACTGGTTGGATCTCCTTGCAGTCCAAGGGACTCTCAAGAGTCTTCTCCAACACCACACTTCAAAAGCATCAATTCTTCGGTGCTCAGCCTTCTTTACAGTCCAACTCACATCCATACATGACCACAGGAAAAACCATAGTCTTGACTAGACGGACCTTAATCGGCAAAGTAATGTCTCTGCTTTTGAATATGCTATCTAGGTTGCTCATAACTTTCCTTCCAAGGAGTAAGCGTCTTTTAATTTCATGGCACTTACTGGCACCTCTGTTTCTCAAGTGTTGGGGTCAGTTAATGACAGCTGTCCTCAGGACATGTCCTGGGGCAGGAATTGCAGAAATAAATTTGAAACACAGCCAGCTTTCAGGAAGCCAACAGCCACAGGTAAATTTTCCTCACATCGTTCATGGAAAAAACAAAGACCCAAACGTCCACCACAGGACAAGATGCTCAGCATTCCAATTTACTTCAGGAATGCCAATCAAAATGAAAACAAGAAATCAAGTCCCATAAGAGCATCCTCAAGAGGCTACACTGAAGGCAAGAGAGCCTGAGGAAAGGGAACGCCCCTACACAGTAGGTAGGAAGGCACTCTAACAACATCCAGTATAATGGACAGTCTCTGAATGCCCGAAAATACACCATCAAGAGAGGGTAGGTCTAGGATCTGATATTCCCATGTTTGGGCCTAGATCCAGAGAAATCCATCATTCAAAAAGACACATGCACGCCAACTAGCACTGCAGTGCTACTCACAACAGCTGACACAGAGAGACAGCAAAATCTTCACTGACACATTAAGCTTAAATAAGACGTGCTACACATATACGACGGACTATTAGCCATAAAACCAAAAGTGAAGTGAGGAAATTGTGCCACTGGTAGCCACAGGGATAGATCTAGAAGGATAATACCCTAAAGGAATTCAGCCAAACAAAGGAAGGCAGTAACATAAAATGTCCCTTCTAGGCAAAATCAAAAAAGTGAAACGAAAGAATTTACAACCCAAAGACAGACTGAGAATTCAAATTCAAACCAAGAGTTCAAGAAAAAGTGAAGCGCCTGGGATAAACTAGGAGGTTGGGACTAATATAGACACAGAAATCTGTGTCTGTAATAGTAATCCACAAGGATTATCAGCTTCCTTCCTTCCTCCCTTCCCCATACAGAAATCTCTATCTCTCACCTATAAACATGGAAACATGCATCTCTAAGACTTAGACACTCCACATAGACTATTTTCTTCCTTCCTTCCTCATACGCACAGAACAGTGGATGTGAGATAGATAACCCGCAAGGACCAGATGCTCAGCACTTTGCTCGACCTTCTGTAATACACTCTATGGCAAAAGAACCAAAAGACGAGAGACACTCCAGGGATACGTCATACCTACACTGACGACAGGCAGAGGACAGCAGATTGACTCTGCTCCTACACAGCATTGGCATGAAGTCGGAGGAAAGGGGAGAGAATCAGTGCCAACTTTATTCCTTCCAGCCTCCCTGTAGCATCCCAGGAGCCTGAGTAGGCTTGAGTCCGAAGGCTGGACTGGGGTGGGGTCCAGACAGCCTGGTAAGGTGCCCTTCATTGAGCCCCTTTGTAGTTATTATTATTATTTCTAAGCCCCTTGAAAATCACAACTGTTCGCTTGTCTTGGCTGGGACCAGAGTCCTGAGTGGGATCAAAGCCTGGAGGCTCGTGGAGGCAATAGTCACCTAGCCTGCGCATCTCCTCGCTCTGGGGTTCCCAGCTCAAGCCTTCTTCCTGAGAGTGCAGCCTTCTAGCACCTAGGTACCCTCAGCTGGGTGCTGTGGTCCCAGTTGGGATTAGTCTGGGGGTCGGGTGTGTGGAGCTTTAGGGGGAAGAAGCAGTGAGACACAAGGCTGCAGGTATTTTGCTCTGGCACATTCCGCTCCAATTCACAGCCCAGGAAGCCCACTTTCCCTAAGCCTTTGGTTGTCTGAGGAACCAGAGGCCGGCAGGGGAAAGTACTGCCGCCACCTTGTGGAGACTTCCTGTAATGACAACAGCACCACCTGTGCTTAATGGCACTTCTTCTTCAAATGTCCTTGTTGTTCAGTCGCTCAGCTTTGTCCGACTCTTTGAGACCCCATGGACTGCAGCACGCCAGGCATCCCTGTCCTTCACTCTCACCTGGAGCTTGCTCAAACTCATGTCCATTGAGTTGGTGATGCCATCCAACCATGTCATCCTCTGTCGTCTCCTTCTCCTGACTTCAATCTTTCCCAGATCAGGGTCTTTTTCAATGAGTCAGGTCTTTGCATCAGGTGGCCAAAGTATTGGAGTTTTAGCTTCAGCATCAGTCCAGTGCATCAGTGCATCAGTCCAATATCAATATTCCAATGAATATTCAGGACTGATTTCCTTTAGGATTGACTGGTTGGATCTCTTTGCAGTCTAAGGGACTCTCAAGAGTCTTCTCCAACACCACAGTTCAAAAACATCAATTCTTTGGTGTTCAGCCATCTTTATGGTCCACCTCTCATGTCCATACATGACTATTAGAAAAACCATAGCTTTGACGAGACGGGCCTTTGTCAGGAAAGTAATGTCTCTGCTTTTTAATAAGCTGTCTAGATTTGTTAGAACTTTTATTCCAAGGAGCAAGTGTCTTTTAATTTCATGGCTGCAGTCATCATCTACAGTGATTTTGGAGCTCAAGAAAATAAAGTCTGTCACTGTTTCCATTATTTCTCCATCTGTTTGCCATGAAGTCATGGGACCAGATATCATAATCTTCATTTTTTGAATGTTGAGTTTTAAGCCAACATTCAAATGTCCTGGGGTGTTGTGAATGACAGCTACCCTGGGGCCATTTCCTGGGGTGGGCTCTGCAGAAAGAAATTCCAAACACAATGGACTTTTAGGAAGCCGAAAGCAAAGGGAAATTTTCCGCATGCCCTTTAAGGAATAAACAAACAATACAAAACCCAAATCTCCACCACAGGCCAAGATGCTCTGCCTCCCTAATTATTGCAGGAATGCCGATCAAAAATGACAACCAGAAATCAAAACCCACCCTTCAGACTGGGCATCCTCACGAATCTACAAGCGATAAATGTGGGAGAGAGCCTTGAGTAAAAACAGCCCCCTACACAGTAGGTGGGAAGGTAGTCTGGGAGCACACAGGATAATTGACAGTCTCCAAATGCCTGAAAATAAACTATCGAGAGAGGCTAGGTCTAGGATCTAACATTACCCATCTGGTCCTAGATCCCGAGAAATCCATCATTCAAAAGACACGTGCACCCCAATGAGCACTGCAGCACCACCTAGAATAGGCAACGCCAAGAAACAGCAAAATCCTTACCGACAGACTAAAGCTTCAAGATGCGCTCCAAGTGTATGATGGACTCTCACTCGGTCCTATCAAAACAACACTAAATGAGGAAATTGGTCCCCGGGAGCTGATCGGGCCTACATGATCTCTTCAAGAAATTTTCTTGAAGAAATAGAGATCTCTTCAAGAAAATCTGAGATACCAAGGGAATATTTCATACAAAGATGGGCACAATAAAGGATAGAAATGGTAGGGACCTAACAGAAGCAGAAGATATTAAGAAGAGGTGGCAAGAATACACAGAAGAACTAACTGTACAAAAAAAGATCTTCATGACCCAGATGACCACGATGGTGTGATCAGTCACCTAGAGCCAGACATCCTGGAGTGTGAAGTCAAATGGGCCTTAGGAAGCATCACTAGGGGAGGTGATGGAATCCCAGTTGAGCTATTTCAGATTCTAAAAGATGATGCTGTGAAAGTGCTGCACTCAATATGCCAGCGAATTTGGAAAACACAGCAGTGGCCATAGCACTGGAAAAGGTCAGCTTTCATTCCAGTCCTAAAGAAGGGCAATGCCAAAGAATGTTCAAACTACCACACAATTGTACTCGTATCACAGGCTAGCAGAGTAATGCTCAAAATTTTCCAAGCCAGGCTTCAACAGTAGGTGAACGTGAACTTCCAGATGTTCAAACTGGATTTAGAAAAGGCAGAGGAACAAGAGATCGAATTGCCAACATCTGATGGATCAGAGAAAAAGCAAGAAAGTTCCAGAAAAACATCTATTTCTGCTTTATTGACTATGCCAAAGCCTTTGACTGTGTGGATCACAATAGTTCAGTTCAGTTCAGTCACTCAGTCATGTCTGACTCTTTGCAACCCCAGGGACTGCAGAACGCCAGGCCTCCCTGTCCATCACCAACACCCAGAGCTTACTCAAACTCATTTCCATTGAGTCAGTGATGGCACCCAACCATCTCATCCTTTGTCATCCACTTCTCCTCCCGCCTTCACTCTTTCCCAGCACCAGGGTCTTTTCCAATGAGTCAGTTCTTCACATCAGGTGGCCAAAGTATTGCAGTTTCAGCTTCAGCATCAGTCCTTCCAATGAATATTCAGGACTGATTTCTTTTAGGGTGGACTGGTTGGATTTCCTTGCTGTACAAGGGATTCTCAAGAGTCTTCTCCAACATCGCAGTTTCAAAGCATTAATTCTTCTGCACTGTTTTCTTTATAGTCTTTATAGTCCAACTCGCACATCCATACATGACTACTAGAAAACCATAGCTTTGACTAGATGGATCTTTGTTGACAAAGTAATGTCAACAAAGTAATATGCTGTCTAGGTTGGTCATAACTTTTCTTCCAAGGAGCAAGTGTATTTTAATTCCCTGGCTGCAGTCACCATCTGCAGTGAGTTTGGAGCCCCCAAAATAAAGTCTGTCACTATTTCCATTGTTTCTCCATCTGTTTCCCATGAAGTGATGGGACCAGGTGCCATGATCTTCTTTTTCTGAATGTTGAGTTTTAAGCCAACTTTTTTACTTTCCTCTTTCACTTTCATCAAGAGGCTTTTGAGTTCTTCACTTTCTGCCACAGTGGTGGTGTCATCTGCATATCTGAGGTTATTGATATTTTTCCCGGCAATCTTGATTCCAACTTGTGCTTTATCCAGCTCAGCATTTCTCATGATGTACTCTGCATATACGTTTAATAACAGGGTGACAATACAGCCTTGATGTACTCCTTTCCCGATTTGAAACTAGTCTGTTGTTCCACGTCCAGTTCTAATAAACTGGACACAATAAAATATGCAAAATTCTTAAAGAGATGGAAATACCAGACTACTTGACCTGCCTCCTGTGAAATCTGTATGCAGGTCAAGAAGCAACAGTTAGAACTGGACAAGGCTGTATATTGTCACCAAAATTGAGAAAGACACATGTATCCCATTGTTCACTGCTCTCTCTCTTAATGAGACACTTGGGGCAAGTTATCTGGGAGATCGATGTCTGCAGGATGCACGCAGAGTGTCATGGGCACTGCAGGAAGGCTTGGCTGGAACTGGGGCGTCTGCCTCTGTGTGGTCCAGCTGCACAGGTGAGAGTGGGAGGGAGGCCCCACTTCCAGGTCACCTGGGCTTTTCCAGAGCTGCTATGTCCCCCATCATGTGGCAGCCCACTTCTGCCCAACAAAGGTCCCAAGGGGAGGCAGAGGAAGTGGCCAGTTCTATATCAGGAAAAGAGTACATCAAGGCTGTACATCGTCACCCTGCTTATTTAACTTCTGTGCAGAGTATATCACTGAAATGCTAGGCTGGATGAATCACAAGCTGGAATCAAGGTTGCCAGGAGAAATATCAATAATCTTAGATATGCAGATGACATCACCTTTATGGCAGAAAGTGAAGAGGAACTAAGGAGTCTCTTGATAAGGGTGAAACAGGTGAGTGAAAAAGCTGGCTTAAAATTCAACATTCAAAAAATGAAGATTATGGCATCCCATCCCATGACTTCATGGCAAATAGATGGGGAAACAATGGAAACAGTGATAGACTTTATTTTGGGGGGCTCCAAAATCACTGCAAATGGTGACTGCAGCCATGAAATTAAAAGATGCTTGCTTCTTGGAAGAAAAGCTATGACCAACCTAGACAGTGTATTAAAAAGCAGAGACATTACTTTGCTGACAAATGTCTGTCTAGTTAAAGCTACAGTTTTTCCAGTAGTCACGTGTGGATGTGAGAGTTGGGCCATAAAGAAGGCTGAGCACTGAAGAATTGATGCTTTCAAACTGTGGTGTTGGAGAAGACTCTTGAGAGTCCCTTGGACTGCAAGCAGATCAAACCAGTAAATTCTAAAGGAAATCAGTCCTGAATATTCATTGGAAGGACTGATGCTGAAGCTGAAACTGCAATACTTTGGCCACCTGATGCGAAGAGCTGACTCATTGGAAAAGACCCTGACGCTGGGAAAGATTGAGAGCAGGAGAAGGGAGTGACAGAGGATGAGATGGTTGGATTGAATCACTGACTTAATGGACATGAACTTCAGCAAACTCTGGGAGATGATGAAGGACAGGGAAGCGTGGTGTGCTGCAGTCTATGGGGTCCCAAATAGTCAGACACAACCGAGTGACTGAACAATAACAAATCTATGGAAAAACGTAAAAGTCCATATTCATTGTGAGCTGCTCTTATGTCTAAATTAAAATGTTCCTATTGGGATAGCAATGCATTTTCACTTGTTGTGTTTTGGATGAAGGATAATGCCTGTCCACTGCCTCCCAACGATAATGGCAAAGGTGAGCAATGAGCAGAGAAAAGAGGAAGAGGTGAAAAGGCAGGACTGGAAAGGGAAGAGAAGAGCCCATAGTCAGTTATTGGACCAGACCTCCTGCTCTTTGGGGCTACTGTCACCATCAGGCATCAGGGAGGAAAGCAAGGGGATGGAATTCATTAAAGTAAGGAGCTCAGAATCTGCCTGCAGTGCAGGAGGTCCCGGTTTGATTCCTGGGTTGGGAAGATCCCCTGGAGAAGGGATAGGCTACCCACTCCAGTATTCTGGCCTGGAGAATCCCATGGACTGTATAGCCCAGTCCATAGGGTCACAAAGAGTCAGACACGACTGAGTGACTTTCTCTTTCAAGGAGCTTAGGAAGTCACAGAGATTCAGAGTCAGTGGGAGGAGAGAGCTTACTGTCACTTTTTCTGAAACCCTTGGTCTCTGGTTGACAGAAGATTATGCTCGATGACATATATGTACATCAGTGACCCTTCTATGCTCATGAGGTGTATTATGCGTTAGCAGCAGTGAACTCAAGCCTCGCAGTTTCTTGTGAGACAAATCACTTATCAGACTGTCTCAGGGCATCTGAGTTGTCTCGTTTTTTTTTCATTCTCTTTTATCAAACTGCCTGAGCCTAATGGGCGAAAGAACTGTGTGGTTTAGTTTGTCAGAGAAGAGTTCAAATAAATGGAAAGAACGTTTCAAATACCTCTGTTATTTTAACACAGGAATGCAAGATCGACCAAAGTTTGGGTTATTTCAAAATCATTCCTTTCAAAAAGAAAGACCTAACTACTTCCAAATAATTGGGAACATGTTATTTCAGAATCGGATTTCTAACTTTGGTGCTATTATTTTTGTTCTGCTATTATTATTTTTGTTCTGCTAATGCGATGAGGGGCTTCCCCAGTGGCTTAGACGGCAAATTAAAAAGAAACTGAAGTTATGTCTCTAGAATTTAATCAGGGCACAATGGTGAGAAAGCAGAAATAACATTACAGCAAAATAGAAAACATATTCCGCTCACCTGCCACCGACAGCACGTTGCCTATCAGCGTTACTATAATAAGAAGTAAAGCAAAGAGAAGCAAAGTGAATTCTCCAGGCAAGAACACTGGAGTGGGCTGCCATTTCCTTCTCCAGGGGATCTTCCCAACCCAGGGATTGAACCTGGGTCTCCCACATTACAGGCAGACGCTTTACTATCTGAGCCACCAGGGAAGACAATAAGAAGTAAAGGTTAATTTAAAAAAGAATACTCAGGAAAAACCCCAAAGCTTTTGGGTTTCCATTCAGGTACATTCCACATTAAATTACAGCCCTGAATTAAAACTCTCAAAAGCTTTCATTTCCCAGGTACTCACAATTGGGCTTGAGAAAAACGTGTAGTCCCGTGGCCATTCCCTGCAATAGCAACTGTCAAAGATTTGCTTGTGAGTCCTTGTTCAGTCACTCAGTGGTGTTCCATACAAATTATGATTTGTAATATGTTGGATACATAATTATGATTATGAAATAATTATACAAATTATTTATGATACAAATTATTCACGGCACATACAGCTCACTGTGGGGCTTCAGCATAGCGGGTCGCCAGGCTGGGCCAGGCCTCAGTGCAGGGAAAGCGGGTCCAGGGTCCAGAAGAAAACCTTTCAGGGGAGGTGCTCAATCCTGAATAGGATTCAACTTAGAGACATTAACACTTAGGTTACCTCTTAGAGGATGTTGGGAGTTTTCCAGGCAGTCAGGAAAGAACAATGTGTGCAGAAAAGATGAACAGAAATAATCACAAATGACTCTGTATACCTAAGGCGAAGAAGTGTTTGGGTATAAGAGAAGGTGAGGGCGAGTTACAAGGTTCAGATTAGGAGCACTTCTTGTGTACCAACTCAGGGGCTTTGAGTTTTGCACATAGGAACTGAGGAAACACTGAAACTTCAGGAGGGGAGGTTGGTGTTTGAAGGAAGACCCCCTGAAGACAGAAGGCTTCTCAGGGGGCTGATCTAAATGGCTCCAATAAGACCTAATTTTTTATTTTTTAATTTAAGAATTTATTTTATTACTTTTCCAGCTTTATTGAGAAATAATTGATGTACATCACTGTATAAGTTTAAGGCATAACAGCATGACAGTTTTGATTGATATGTGTTGTGAAATGATTACCACGGCAGGCTTAGCTAACATCCATCTTATTCATCATTTTCTTATTCATGAATTATGGTTTGAGTACTTCATAAGGCTTTAGAAGATTCGTGTATCTCCAGCTGAGCTCTGCTCATTCTAATACCTTTGAACAGAATTGGAACCGTCTCATTATTTTCCTTTACTTTCTGTTATTGGAGTATAGTTAGTTTCTTTCCACTGTTGTGTTAGTTTCTGCTAGTTTCTTGCTTAGTACAGCAAGGTGAATCAGCCACATGTATGCACATATCCCCTCTCTTTTGGATTTCCTTCCCATTTAAGTCACCACAGAGCACTGAGTAGAGAGTTTCTTGTGCTACATAGTAGGTTCTCTTTAGTTATCTATTTTATACATTAAAGCCTTGTCCTGGCAAACGGGCAGGACAATGTCTCCTGCATTGCAGGCAGATTCTATGCAGCCTGCAATAACTCAGTGAAGCTACGAGCCATGCCATGCAGGGCTGCCCAAGACAGGCAGGTCATAGGGGAGAGTTCTGACAAAATGTGGTCCGTTGGAGAAGAAAATGGCAACCTACTCCAATATTCTTGCCTGGCAAACCCCATGAACAGTATGAAAAAGCAGCAGTCAGTCCATGGGATCACAAACAGTGGGACACAACTTAGCAACTGAACAGAAACAAAGTGAATATAAGACCCAATTAAAAAAAAAAAAGTATTTCCTGTTACTTTTATAGAAGTACAATGGAAATATCTAGATTACTGGTAGTTACTGTTCCTTAAACTGTTTCACTGAAGTACTGAAGGGAAATTGTCATATGCATGGGTGCGTGCTTTAGTCATGTCCTACTCTTTGTGATCCCACAGACTGTAGCCAGCCAGGCTCCTCTGTCCATGAGACTCTCCAGGTGAGGATACCAGAACGGGTTGCTGTTATGGTCTTTGCAGACCGGGACCCAGGGACGAGAGTCAATGAAGAGAAAGCGATGAAAAGAAGGACACGGGGGACCCAAGTCTTGAGTGAAACGAGGGTGCTTTATTTTAGGCAGCATGTGCTTATATATTGTTATACAAGGAAGCTTTAGGCAGAAAATAAAGTTCAGCAAAAACACCAAAACCAGACTCATAACTATAGTGACTAAGGAAATAACAATCATCATAGGGCCATAACAACAGTAACTAGGGGAATAACAATGTCACAGGGCCAGAAGACAATCCATGCCTTGAGAAACAGGAGCACAACTAAGTAGTTTTACAGAAAAGTAAAAGGCTACTGAAAGAAATCCACGTGTGCGCTCTGTCTCATGACCTCAGTCCTGAGAACCGCGTGCAGCTCTGCCCGTTCCTGGTTTCCAGGAACTGATAGGGAACAGAGGGCCTTTGAGAAACAGAAACA
Organism: Ovis aries; assembly: GCF_016772045.2. Lineage (NCBI taxonomy): Eukaryota > Metazoa > Chordata > Mammalia > Artiodactyla > Bovidae > Ovis > Ovis aries. Next base: position 18,889,072 of record NC_056077.1, on the reverse strand, counting down.
TATAGGATTCCTTAAAATTAAACGTTCCCTGAAGGTTGCCATTTCCTCCTCCAGGGGATCTTCCTGATCAGGGATCAAACCCGCGTCTCCTGTGGTTCCTGCATTGCAGGTGGATTTTTTATCCACTGAGCCACTAGGGGAGGCCTGCAATTGCTATATCAACAATGACATGCTGTGCTCTGCTTAGTTGCTCAGTCGTGTCTGACTCTGTGAGACCCCATGGACTGTAGCCTTCCAGGCTCCTCTGTCCATTTGGATTCTCCAGGTAAGAATACTGGAGTGGGTTACCATGCCCTCCTCCAGGGGATCTTCCCAACCCAGGGATCAAACTCAGGTCTGTAGCATTTTAGGCAGATTCTTTACCATCTGAGCCACCAGGGAAGCCCATTAACAATGACAGATTGAAGGAAAACAGTAAAGCTCTATTTGATCAGCTGTGCTTGGTGTGTCCCACAGGACAGAGTGACTCAGAGACGGAGGAGTGAAGGGTATTTCTAAATTCATGTTTGGGAAAACTGGGACTGATGGTACTGTTAGCTCCACACACACTTCCTGCCTCACTCTCATCTCCATGACCTAAACCAGATGGAATCTAAGATACCATGTTGCAGTGGAGAAAAGTACATGAAAAATGGAACCATAGTGAATTTATTTCAAGTAGTAAATGCTCAAGCACAAGACCAAATGTATCATAAAAGGAAGGGCAGTGGCAACTGGATGAATCAAAAATACTGAGTCCAAGGACTTCCCTGGTGGCCCAGTGGCTAAGACTCCATGCTACCAATGAAGGGGGTGTGGGTTCAATCCCACATGCCACAGCTAAAGAACTTGCATGCTGCAACGAAGGTGAAAGATTCCGCATGCTGCAACTAAGAGCTAGGGCAGCCAAATAAATTTCAAAATAAGTTTTAAGAAAAAAAATATTGAGTCCATTTTTACTAAGTTAGAATATTGAGTAATGTTACATGATTGCAAAGAAATGTCGCAAGATACTGAAATGTCCTGAAAGAAAATATTATTGTAACACAACATTTAAAAACTTCAGATAAACAAGGGCTATAATCATCATTTTATTACAAGAAAACTATGTATGCTATGGCTGACGAAAGTGGTTGTTATTTTTCTCATGTAATTGGCTCTCTTTTTGTCATGTTATTCTGCCAACTAAAAAGCCCACTGAGATGCTTCCTGAGGGTTTGCAGCAGGCTGAGCCTGGTTATTTTTCCAAATGGAAACAACTTGCTTGACTTAAATATCTTGACTTATAAAAATCTGTTACAACACATTCCTAAAGTGTAGAGTGGGGAGCTGTGACAATTTCCACAATTATAATACAATGTAATGGGATCTAAAATGGAAATATTTTGGTTCATGTTACATAAATGGCAAGAGAATAGTAGAGGTTCAGCTCTGTACTTACTATTAAATATTCATCAGCAGCAGAAATAATGGCTGTTTTCATTATTATCATTTTTAGTCTCACTGTTAGTGATCTTAAGCACAAAGTCAGTTAAGCACATATTAGACAACTGACAATTTCTTATGACTTAAAAGAAAGGATTACATTTGAATTATTTACCCAGGTGTGTCAAGAAAAAAAAAAAAGATTAGACTTGCTTACTCATGACTAGTAATTTAATACAAAAAAAGAGGAAAACTTGTTCTCAAGCATCGAAGATGACAGAAACATTCCAGCGCCTACTATGTTTCACTGTGAAAAATAGTGTGTTTACATCAATAAAAACTAGACTAATGTTTCTGATGACTGTTTCTCAGGAGTAAGTAGATGGATAATCAATCACAGCTTTATTTCCAGTGAAACACACTTGGAGGAGATGAACCTGAGGTGCCTTCCCTAATGAAGCAGGAGCACATTGTTTTCTCCGATGACTGTGGGCCAACCTCCACTCCCTGGCTTTGCTCTCACCTAAGAAGCAGTTTAGACTTCCCAGGTGGCTCAGTGGTAAAGGATCTGCCTGCCAAGCAGGAGACATGAGTTTGAGCACTGGATCAGGAAGATCCCCTGGAGAAGGGAACGGGAATCCGCTCCAGTAATCTTGCCTGGGAAATGGCATGGAGAGAGGAGCCTGGCAGGTTACAGGGCCCCAAAGAGTTGGACACAACTGAGTAACTAACACTTTCACTTTGAATGAGCAACCCCAAGGCAAAGGGAGGCACTGAATCACGTCCACCAAACACCAGCGTTTACAGCCTCAGCGAGGCCTGGGCGATGAGGTCACCCAGCCGTGGGACCGAAGGCATGAGATGAAAAGGAGAAGCAATGAGTGCCTGTGTCCTGCGTTGTCTGCCCACAGGTAAGAATGTCTGTCTCCTTTTTACAAAATGACGTCCGGAGCTCCTGCTGCAGTCAGGTCCCCAGGTCTGGTTAGGTAAGCCTGGATTAGCCTGTCCTGCCCCCCGGCTCCTGCCCCTGCGCAGATGCTCTCTCTCTCATTCAGGGACTAAGTGGAGCATCAGAGTTCTCCAGGCATCGCGAGCATCTCCACCTCCCTAGGGGAAGGGGCTGCCCAAGTGCAGACCACCCCTCTGCAACAAGGAGGCTTCCATCACACCTGCGTTGAGTCAGGGGATACAAAACAAAGGAAAACTTGTTCTCCTCAAGCATCGAGGATGACAGAGACATTCCAGCGCCTACTATAGTTCACTGTGAGAAATAGTGTGCTTACATCAATAAAAACTAGACTAATGTTTCTGATGACTGTTTCTCAGGAGTATGTAGACTGATAATCATCACAGCTTTATTTCCAGTGAGACACACGTGAAGCGTTTGTGAGCCTAAAACCAACACGCCAAGATCCAGGGGCACAGTGTCAAATGTCAAGACTAACAAATGGGACTTCCCTGGTGGTCCCCTGGGTAAGCATCCACCTGTCAATGCAGGGGATGTGGGTTCAATCCCTGGTCTGGGAAGATCCCACATGCTGTGGTCGGCTAAGCCTGAGTGCTACGACTATTGAAACCCGTGCACCAAGAGCCCACAGCATGCTCCACAACAACAAAGAAGAAGCCACCGCAACGAGAAGCCCTCACACGCACGGCAGCTAGAGAGCAGCCCCCTGTCACAGCAGCTAGACAAAGCGTGAGTGCAGCAAGAAGACCCAGCATAGCCAAAAATAAAATAAAAATCGAAACCCAAAAAATAAGATTGACAAGAGGCCCACGCTGTAAGTATTAAACAGCAAAACTATAATTGTGCTGAAAAGGATGGAAAACACATTTATTGACTTTAGTGACCTACTCTAAGGAAGGAGTTTAAAAATAAATCATTTTAATGATTTTGGCTGAGTGTTTATGTGCTTTTTAAAAATGACTTTCTGTAAAACACATATTTTCTAATGATCAATACCTTGTGCTGTTACTGTCTTACATTATTTACAACAGAAAGAATACATACACAAGAAATATTTGAAAGTCAGAAAGTGCCTATTTTGGGGGGCTCCAAAATCACTGCAGATGGTGATTGCAGCCATGAAATTAAAAGACGCTTACTCCTTGGAAGGAAAGTGATGACCAACCTAGATAGCATATTAAAAAGCAGAGATATTACTTTGCCAACAAAGGTCTGTCTAGTCAAGGCTATGGTTTTTCCAGTAGTCATGTATGGATGTGAGAGTTGGACTGTGAAGAAAGCTGAGCGCCGAAGAATTGATGCTTTTGAAGTGTGGTGTTAGAGAAGACTCTTGAGAGTCCCTTGGACTGCAAGGAGATCCAACCAGTCCATTCTAAAGATCAGTCCTGGGTGTTCTTTGGAGAGACTGATGCTGAAATTGAAACTCCAATACTTTTGCCGCCTCATGTGAAGAGTTGACTCATTGAAAAAGACTCTGATGCTGGGAGGGATTGGGGGCAGGAGGAGAAGGGGACGTCAGAGGATGAGATGGCTGGATGGCATCACCAACTCAATGGACATGAGTTTGGGTAAACTCCGGGAGTTGGTGATGGACAGGGAGGCCTGGCATGCTGCGATTCATGGGGTTGCAAAGAGTTGGACACGACTGAGCAACTGAACTGAACTGAACTGAACTGATGGTTATAGAAGTATTTATATACTAGAGAAACTGTATCATTTCCTAAGATGGTTTCATATTCATGAGACAGTCAACATCTCATTCTCCAGCTGCCACTGGACCCCTGGGCATTTCTAATGCTTTTCTTCATTTGACAATATGCTCAGTCATGTCCGACTCTTTGTGACCCCATGGACCGTAGCTCCCCAGGCTCCTCTGTCCATGGGATTCTCCAGACAAGAATCCTGGAGTGGGTTGCCATTTCTCTCTCCAGGGGATCTTCCCGACCCAGGAATCGAACTTGTGTCTCTTGTATCTCTTGCACTGGCAAGTGGATTCTTTACCATTGCACCACCTAAGAAGCATTAATATTATATTGGAAACTTAAAAACAAATCCTCAGTGTGATAGAATAGGAGGTTCAATGTAAACCTAATGGCTGTTCACACTATGTTGACAAAAACCTCTCTTTAGCACCCCCTGAAAAGCCTTCCTGTCACTTGGAGCAGGAGTCACAGTCATCACAATAAATAACCTGCTAGCCCTGTGGACTGAGGAGTCAGTCCTGCTCCCACTCACTGGCCCCAGACAGGCTTCCTCACTGCGTTCCTGCCTCAGGGTCTTTGCAGGTCCTGTTCCCTCTCCTGAGAACACGCTTCCACAAGTGTCCCCTCGTCTCTGGCACACATGGAGCTCCTGCACTCTCAGGCTGTTGTTCAAATGCCACCTTCCTAGAGAGATACCCTTAGCCATCTTTACAAACAGTGTATCATCGCCAGAAATTCCCTAAATCGTTTCACTCTTGTTTTGTTCACAGCACTTAATGACATATATCTCTGCAGTTTCCTTTGTTTATGGATTTATTAATCCCCGGTTTTCTCTTTCTCCCCACTAGACATTGAGCTCCACGAGGACAGGTTTTGATTGCTTATCCAATGCTTGCAACCTTAGAGCCTACACAAGTGCCTTGTATCCAATCAGTTTTTTTTTTTTAAATAGAGTATAGATGCTTTACAATTTTGTGTTCATTTCTACCACACAACGAAGTGAATCAGCTATACGTGTACATAAATCCCCTCATTTCTGGATTTTCTTCCCATTTAAATCACCACAGAGCACTGAGTAGAGTTCCCTGTGCTACACAGTGGGTTCTCATTTGTTATCTATTTTATGCATAGTAATGAGGGCTGAGGGTTAATTTCATATCAAGGGAAATATCTTTTTTTTTTTTTTTTTTTTACCATTCAGTAACATCTGCCTCTGAAGTTGCATCTTAGAATGCGAGTTATCACCAGCACGGCAGCTTACCGCGACCATGCTCATCCTAACCCTATTCTGCCTGAGGCCCTGCAATGTCTCCCACATTCTGCTGTGGTCCATGCTGAAATGGGGCGGCACAAACCTTACTAGTAAAATTCCACCGCCAGATTCTGGTGACATGGGAAGTCAGCGTCAGGGCTGTGGATGGAACTGTTTCAAAGGCTGAATGCAGTAATCAAAGCCAATATTCAATCAATACACTATTTAAGCAAAAGGTGGGTACTCTCATCTCCTCACAAATATGTTTTTATTGATTCTTCTCTTTTTAAAATCTTTGTCCTTTTATTTCAGGACTACAAAATGGACATTAAGCTGTTTATTTGGAAGGCTGTTTTCTTTTCCATGTCATTTTAAAATTGTCTTATGAAACAATATCATGTTTACTCATGCAAACCAAATGCATAGTCAAAACAGTTTAAACTGGTGTTTATTTTAAAATAGTTTCTGCTCTGCTCTCCAGATGATTCACCTGACTTTGCTTCTTACCTGTCAATACCACTGACCTTTGGAACAAATTTAGTTGTGGTTCTGGATTTCCAGTGAAACTTTTTATGTAAATATCCAAACTCAGAATTATTCAAACTACGGAGATGATATAATTATAGTGGACACATAATGTAACTTTTAGATATCTTCCACTTGGATTTGGCCTCAAGATGTCTGTCTAGATAAAAAGAAACATCTTTAAACAGAGCAATCTGCCTTTCACCCTGAAAGTGCACTAACTAATTTGTTTGAGCACATACAAATTATCCACAACTTATGTTTGCTTTCCGGAGCTAAAAAGTGTCTTCTAACTTTATTGCTTGATTCTTTTGCGACTCCCAATCTTATTTTTAATATGTTACTATTTTCTTGTTCTAAAACACTTGTTTATTTCTTTGTGGAGAACAGTGTTCAGGTATTACAGTTTCAGATTTGTTCTAGGTGGTTTTTGTTCTTTTGTTCACACAAGGCTAAACATTTCTGAGAGCTTTCAAAGAAGAGATTGGAATTCATTGAAAAGCAGCATTTTCTGTGATAAAATGCAGCACATATTAAAAGTATGAAGAAAAAGTTACTAAGGGAAACTAAACTCAGGTCATGGAAAAATGAGAAATTGCTGACAATTTACAAGTACACATGGAGAAAACAAAGTAATTCTTTATTTTCTGGGCTTTCTTCTTCCTTAGGCTTTTCTGGTCTCAAAAAATATCAGAAATGTATGTGGATCCAAAGGTAGATGACAATGAGGTGAAAAGTTGATGTTTGAATGTACTAAAGACAAGGACGATATTAGTGGTTAAGATGAGTGCGTCTAAGAAAGGATTTGTTTCCCGTGATTCCATACTGATTAATAGTTGAAACTGTGTACACCTGAAAATCAGCTCTGGGACAGGGGTGAAGACATACATTTCTGAAAGGCACTGCGACTTCAGGAAGGGCAGATACACCTAGATGCATGGTTACAACTTTTTCTCTCTTCTGAAACAGTTTGTGCAAACACTTTGTGGTTTTAATACAACTTTAATCAATGTCAGATCACCACTGCAGAGACTTCTTGGGTTAAAAGTTAATTTAATTGCATATTTCTTCTCTGATAATACAGTTTCAAAGATGACTTTGCCCTTAGTTCATTACATTAACTGTTGTTTCATGAATAGAAAAATAACAAAATTTGATTCTGTGTTACCTTACTCAGCTCAAAAATGCACAGTAATTGTAGTAATTTATTACTGAAAATGGACTTCCCTGGTGGCTCAGTGGTAAAGAATCTGCCTGCCAAGGCAGGAGATGCAGGTTCAATCTCTGGGTTGGGAAGATCCCCTGGAGAAGGACATGGCAACCCACTGCAGTATCCTTGCCTGGAGAATCCCACGGACAGAGGAGCCTGACAGGCTATACAGTCCAGGGGGTCACAAGAGTTGGACGCCACTTAGTGCCTAAGCATCCACCACCAATATTGAAAGTAGAAATATACTCCCTAGGGCAAAAGAGTTAATGTGTTTATTTGCTATTGATTCTGAAATTTTAAATGAAAATTTGAATGAATACACAAACACTTGCATATGTATTTACTTGTCTCTCTGAATTCTGATCCAATAATTAAAAATAGCCAGACTCCATGTGAGTTACCAATGACAGCATCTTGAGTCATTTAGAAAGTGTTCATGAGAGAAAAAGGAAAAATTCATGAAGTGATTTAGCTATTGAATCTGCACAAGGCAGTAAATATTTGCAAATTTGCTGCAATTCTTCTCAAATACTTGTCTTTCTTGAATATATTCTGTTTTAGTTCATGAGATTTCCACCCCCTAGCACTGGGAAGGGAAAGGGTTAATAAATAAGCCAGGAAGATAAAGCAAAGTTCATGACTTAAAATTTTTTTTCATTTAAATTTATAAATTTTTAACCTTTTTTCAAATAATTGAATTTTGACTCATATACTTTCATTACATGTTCCACTGATTTTTTGAGGGGAAGCCTGAGTTGTTTTTTTAAAATTTTTGTTTGGATGATAATTGCTTTACAATGTCTTGTTGGTTTCTGCCTACAACAATGTGAATCAGCCAAGAGTATACATATGTATCAGCCTAGGGCATGGGATGAGGTGGGGCACAGGAGGGAGGGAACATTTTTATTTCTACTGTGCTGGGTCTTCCTTGCAGCACACAGCTCTTCTTTAGTTGTGGCTCATGGGCTTAGTGGCCCAGTGGCTTGTGGGATCTTAGTTCCCTGACCAGGGAGCAAACCTGAGCCCCTGCAGTGGAAGCAAGGAGTCCTAACCACTGGACCACCAGGGAATTCATTTCTCCCTTTTCTTATCTAAAAATAACAGAAAGTATTTTACAGGCCACCTGGATGATGTGATTTTTTAACAAATCAATTTAAGTTGTAAGAAACAGATAAAAATCACAGACAGCTAGGAAAGGAGAAAGTGATGATCAGAAGGTTTTGCATATAAAATAAATACAAATAGGATTAAAAAAATCAACTCACGCCAAAGTATCATCCATAATTTAAGCTACAATTATGGAATTCACAAATAATATGTTGACATTATGAGATGTACTTATGTAGAAATGGACTAATTTCAGTAAGAAACAACACCAGTAGGCATAACACAAAAACAAATGTGAATGATAAAAGAATACATTAGAAGAAAATCCTTCAACTATAACCTGCCGAGATGTGTGTCTTTCACGCCTTCCGTAACAGGATTAAGCCAGAGAAGATGAGCTCATGGAAACAGAGTATTAATAGATGGTGGTGAATGCACCTTTACTTGAAAATGGGACATTAAACATCAATATCCAACATATCTTTGGTACAATTACATAACAAATTGGATAATGCATTTAAAGTGCATTATCATTGCATGGTACACAGAGAGCACTCAATAAAAACCAGGGATTATTATTAGGGAGATGAATGCAAGTAAGATTACCATCGTCATCCATAAGGCTCAGTTATTTCTTTTTGAGGCTCATTTATTAAAAGACTAACTCCAAGGCTTCCCTGGTGGCTCAGGGGTAAAGAATCCATCTGCCAGTGCAGGAGACATGGGTTCTATCCCTGGTCCAGAGACATCCCACATGCTGTGGGGAAACTAAGCCCCTGGGCCTCAACTACTAAGCACCCACACCACGGAGCCCAGGAGCCGCGACTTCTGTGTCCACGTGCCACAAGGAGGAAACCTGCCTGCCACGACCAGGGACGCCGCTGCAGTGAGCAGCCCATGCACTGCAATTAGAGAGTAGCCCCCCTTCCCTGCAACCGGAGAAAAGTCCACGCAGCAACAGAGACCTAGCACAGCCATAAATAAGTAAACACAGAAGCAAACTTTTTTTCTTTTAAGGAGAAGGAAATGGCAACCCACTCCAGTATTCTTGCCTGGAGAATCCCACGGACAGCAGAGCCTGCTGGGCTACAGTCTTTGAGGTGACAAAGAGTTGGACACGACTGAAGTGACTTAGCATGGCAAACATTTTTTAAAAAGCCCCACTCCAGTGATCCATGCAATGCATGATTTTGACCCTGTTTGGTTCTTCCTCATCACAGAACTGTTAAAATTTAATGGAAGCCACACAAGGAGTGAAATCTGTTCACTGAAACCTGTTTGTAAGGCCTTCCTCATAACCTGCAGAACATCAGAACTTGTGTATTTTTAACTCACCGGATTCTGCTGCTTCACACAAGAACTCAAATAGGTTCAACCACATTTTCTAGGGGAAACACATCAAGGGCATGCTTGGGGTTCAGAAAATGGGGTGTCCCCTCTGCCCACTAGAAGTACAGTTCACAGGATGGGGAACTGCCTGGCCCATCACACAATATTTTCCTCAATAAATAGTGGAGAGGCCTTTTCCACCACGTTTCGTGTTTTTGAACCTGCACTTGTCTCACGTTTAAAGCAAAGTGTTATTTGCCCTTTCCCCTGTTTCGGTTTGTTTACCACCACAAAACTCCTCTCTAAGTCTTCTATTCTTAAATTCTTCATCATATCCAGACCTTTCTATATAGAGCCTTAGTGGCCATATTCAGAGCTAACGACTAAATAAAAATTAGGGAAAATTTTTTTTTCTCCCAGTGTAATTGGGAGATGCAATTTTTTCTCCTGGCTTCAATCCCTGGTCAGGGAATTAGATTCCACATGTCACAAACAAGACCAGGTGCAGAAAAATAAATACAAAAAACCAAATGAAAGTTTCTATTTATTAGAAGGTTATTTCAGAAATATTTCAGATATGTATTTTCATACGTATACAAAATGGGTTTTACAATAATCAATGCTATAGCTTCATAGATCATGACTTAGAGAATAATCCTCACCAAGGACTAGATAGGTCTTAAGTGGTATGACATTGCTGAATTTACCACAGTCCAATATTGGTCTTCCATTTTGTCTGTATTACAGTAGTAAAAGGTACAAATAAAAGAATAAAGATACCACAGTAAAAATAAATATGTACTGTGGTCAAGAAACCACTGTCAAAGCCCCTCCATAGTTTCTCTGGACCTAGAGCTCTTCCAGGCTCCATCTGTGACCCATCCCCACTCCAGCTCCCCAGGATGCCCGCGCTTCCTCATCCACCTGCCAGCTTTACAGATGAATTCAGGAACTCCCCTGCAGCCCCTCCTAATGGTCGTGAGCAATAGTGCAATTAAGGTGAGTGTGTGATGTGTTTACCTGTTTAAAAATAAAATTACAAATGCCAATAAACTATCAAATAATAAGTGAATCTTCAAAATAAGACTTTAACACGTGTGAAATTATGAGCGCTCAGTTCAGTTCAGTTCAGTTGCTCAGTCGAGTCCAACTGTTTGCAACCCCAAGGACTGTAGCACGCCAGGCCTCCCTGTCCATCACCAAGTCCCGGAGTTTATTCAAACTCATGTCCATTGAGTCGGTGATGCCATCCAACCATCTCATCCTCTGTTGTCCCCTTCTCCTCCTGCCTTCAATCTTTCCCTGTATCAGGGTCTTTTCAAATGAGTCAGTTCCTCACATCATGTGGCCAAAGTATTGGAGTTTCAGCTTCAGCATCAGTCCTTCCAATGAATATTCAGGACTGATTTCCCTTAGGATGGACTGGTTGGAGTTCTTTACATTCCAAGGGACTCTCAAGAGTCTTCTCCAACACCACAGTTCTTGGCACTCAGCTTTCTTTATCATCCAACTCTCTCATCCATACATGACTACTGGAAAAACCATAGCCTTGACTAGATGGAACTTTGTTGGCAGAGTAATGTCTCTGCTTTTTAATATGCTGTCTATGGTGGTCATAACTTTTCTTCCAAAGAGTAAGCAGCTTTTAATTTCATGGCTGCAGTTACCATCTGCAGTGATTTTGGAGCCCTCAAAAATAAAGTCTATTATTGCTTCCACTGTTTCCCCATCCATTTGCCATGAAGTGATGGGATTGGATGCCATGATCTTCATTTTCTGAAAGTTGAGCTTTAAGCCAACTTTTTCACTCTCCTCTTTCACTTTCATCAAGAGGCTCTTTAGTTCTTCGCTTTCTGCCATAAGGGTGGTGTCATCTGCATATCTGAGGTTATTGATATTTCTCCCGGCAATCCTGATTCCCACTTATGCTTCATCCAGCCCAGCGTTTCTCATGATGTACTCTGCATAGAAGTTAAATAAGCAGGGTGACAATATACAGCCTTGGCATACTCCTTTTCCTATTTGGAACCAGTCTGTTGTTCCAAGTCCAGTCCTAACTGTTGCTTCCTGACTTGCATACAGATTTCTCAAGAGGCAGGTCGGGTGGTTTGGTATTCCCATCTCTTGAAAAATTTTCCCCTGTTTGTGGTGATCCACAGAGTCAAAGGCTTTGGCATAGTCAATAAAGCAGAAATAGATGTTTTTCTGTAACTCCCCTGCTTTTTTGATAATCCAGTGGATGTTGGCAATTTGATCTCTGCTTCCTCTGCCTTTTCTAAAACCAACTTGATCATCTGGAAGTTCACGGTTCACATACTGTTGAAGCTGGCTTGGAGAATTTTGAGCATTACTTTGCTAGCATGTGAGATGAGTGCAATTGTGAGGTAGTTTGAGCATTCTTTGGCATTGTCTTTCTTTGGGATTGGAATGAAAACTGATCTTTTCCAGTCTTGTGGCCACTGCTGAGTCTTCCAAATTTGCTGGCATATTCAATATAGCACTTTCACAAAATCATCTTTTAGAATCTGAAATAGCTCAACTGGAATTCAATCACCTCCACTAGCTTTGCTTGTAGCTTCCTAAGACCCACTTGACTTCACATTCCAGGATGTCTGGCTCGAGGTGAGGGATCGTACCATCGTGATTATCTGGGTCATGAAGATCTTCTCTGTGTAGTTCTTCTGTGTATTCTTGCCACCTCTTAATATCTTCTGCTTCTGTTAGGTCCCTACCATTTCTGTCCATTATGAGTGCAACGTGACTGACAGTTGACAACATATCCAAGACTGCTGACTATCACTGCCCAGCTTTTGTGCTCTGTTGAAGGGAAGGGATATTTATATAAATCATTGAAAACAATGATTTTGCTAAAATGAAGGTAATAAAAGTTTACAAAACATGACTCATTTTTTTTCATCTAAACTTTTTCCCTTCAGTAGATGACCTTGATTTGTTCAATGAAAATTATATCACTTCAACATTATCTTTAAAATTAAGAGAAAAATTAGAGTGAGAAATATAAAGAAATTAGAATGACTTAAAATAAGCTGAATTTACATACTTTTGAAGATGTCATTAAATCTTATTTATTTTTATAAAGATAAGACTAATGCTTATCTAGTTTAATATCATTTATCTGCCAAAATAAATTACAGATGCAACACTCCACTCATATTTCATCTAAAGCTACTAATTTGAGAATGGTGGTAATTGTTTAACATGGTAAAATGTTTGTAAAGTATTCTGGTCCTTTAAGACTATATGAATTCTATGATAATTTGTGAGAAATTGATACTTTTATTCTTCTTCTGCCATTTTGTTGCATTTTCCATTGCTTCTTTCAGAAGGACTCAATTGCTTTATTTATACAGATCCTGTGCTTTCTTGTGGCATTTTATTATTGCTCTACATATTGTGGAAAGATTGTTTCCCAATTCTATTTCTAGGCATGCCTTGCTATTCTACAGATACACTATTGATTTTTGTGTTTATAGCTTTTGTCAACTTTAGGCTTTAGCAAAATGCCGTCAAAAAGCCCCACTGAGCAGACAAGGCTTACTTTGCTGAATTTGCTGAAATAAGAAAGGAAAACACTCTGGCAGAATCTTAACCACCCAGACAGGAAGAGTGGAGTGATGGGTTTGTAGGGTTTGGCTGGGTGACAGATTCTCAGACGAGTCTTGTGAGATCGGGAACTCCCTGGGACCCAGCAGTGTGTGAGATACAAAAGCCCTATACTCATGTGCATAAGCGGAGAAGGCAATGGCACCCCACTCCAGTACTCTTGCCTGGAAAATCCCATGGGCGCAGGAGCCTGGTAGGCTGCAGTCCATGGGGTCGCGAAGAGTCGGACACGACTGAGCGACTTCATTTTCACTTTTCACTTTCATGCATTGGAGAAGGAAATGGCAACCCACTCCAGTGTTCTTGCCTGGAGAATCCCAGGGATGGGGGAGCCTGGTGGGCTGCCGCCTTTGGGGTTGCACAGAGTTGGACACGACTGAAGCGACTTAGCAGCAGCAGCACCATGTGCATAAGAGACCAAGTTCCAAGCCGAGTTTGCTCAACAGTCTTGGCAAGTCACGCACTTTTGCTGATTTACAGTTGATATTCAGGGCTAAGTATTTCCCAGAGCCATACTTACACTGTCTTTCATTTTTCTCAGTACTCACATAGTGACAGAAATATATCTTGGGGATGTATAGTTTCTAATCACGGGGAAAACCAAAATCACATGGATTTAAGCTCTCAGCCCCTCCCCCTTGACATTCATGTCAGCCCAGGATGGAGGTTACAATACCATTGTTTGCAAACAGAAGCAATTTCCATCTTCACTGCTTTTTGGTGAGTTGTGGATATATGATAAGGCTCTGCTGGCAGTTTTCCAGAATCTGTTACTGCTATTTCTTTTTGCTCAGAGATCACTTGTTGGATCACTGGAAGGGACAAAGTCCCTTTCTCAGTATTTTGGATTTTGCTGATAAGATATCTCAGCAAAGTGACATGGAATAATACAAAGAAAGACATGTCTTGGGGTCTGTAGTCCCTAGTCCTGAGAAGCTAAGGATGCCCAACCTCTATTTCTGTGAACATGGGCTACTAAGTTGCCAAGTGTTGTCATTGTTCATGTCTGACATGAACAGACATCTTCATGTCTAGGTTTTTTTTTTCCCCATGGGAGTTTAATTTTTCTGGCCAGTTGACCCATTGTTTTGTCATTTACAAAGCACTTATTGCTTGATTCCAATTACACAGAAAATCACCTTTCTTATTGTAATGAACTAGCATCAGAAGAAGCTGGTTGTCATTCAAAGGAACATAAGTAAAAACAATAGTTATACTGAAAATGCTTCTTAATCAGAAATCACACAAAGGAGTGACTCAAAGCATCAAAAGAAAAATCAAAGATGGAAAACATGTACACATTGTAGCTAAGAGGTTTGAGTATCTGTTAATAATCTAGATTCTTGAGTAAGTGATGAAGAAAGTAAGGACAAGGAGAGAACATAGGCGAGCAGACTGAAAGAGGACAAGCTGCCTCTGATGCTGGGAGCTGGCTTCCTGGGTCCCCTGGAGAAGTTGTCTCCTGGATGAGTTATCATCTTGGTCAGTGTTCTAAGATTAGGTTTATGACCCCTGAAAAATCGACCAGAAACTTCTTGAGGGGCCTGCCTTGAGATCTCTGGACTCTTTAACTTAAAAACGTATGCTCACTCCTGCTAAAAGTGGGGAGGGGCAAGTTTTGAGTAGAGATCAGGAATAGCTCTGGCAACAGCTAGAGGCATTTTGAGAAGAAGCCACAGAAATTCAGACCATGAAGACCAAGGTACAGTCCCAACAGATCTTAACAAGACAGTCTCAATTTATGAGAGTATGAACAAAAGATACCTGGATATTTTTTGCTCGAGAAAAGTTGAAAGTGAGTGTTAGTCGCTCAGTTGTGTTTGACTCTTTGCAACCCCGTGGACTCTAGCCCAGCAGGCTCATCTGTCCATGGGATTCTCCAGGCAAGAATATTTGTGTGGCTTGCCATTTGTGAAAATTTAATGAGCTGTAATTAATAATTTATGCACATTTCCAAAATGAATGCATGTGATGATTAAACATAAATTTAAGTGTGATTGTCCCTTACCATCATATATTGGAAAGTCCTGCCTACCTCCTGAGATACACGAATGTGAACTTTAAAACCTAACTTTAGAAAATATTTGAAGCAGTATTAACTTCCCCTACTCAAAGAAAAAGAAACTTAAATTTATTTAAGAAGTGTATCAATCTGATTGCCAGAGTGTGTTAACGGCCAAGAGAAGAGTATTCTAGAAAGATTCTGGGGGCTTCGCTGGTGGGTCACTGGTAAAGAATCCAACTGCCAATGCAGAAGACATGAGTTTGATCCCTGGTCTGGGAAGATCCCACATAGTGCAGAGCAACTAAGCCTGTGCCACAACTATTGAGCCTGTGCTCTAGAGGCTGGGAGCACAACAAAGGAAGCCACCAAGCACCACAACTAGCAAAAAGCCCACACACAGCAATGGAGACCCAGCACAGCCATAAACAAATAAAGCAAGAAAAAATTTCAAAAAGATTCTGTGCTGTGCCATAGGTTCTCATTAATTATCTATTTTATTCATAGATCACTAATATACATACATCAATCCCAGTCTCCCAAATCATCTCACCCCTCTGTCCCCCTTGGTGGCCTAAAGGAGAAGGAAATAATAAAAAAAGGAGGGGCTATAGTTATACATACAGCTGATTCACTTTGCTGTATGGTAGAAAAGAACAGAACACTGTAAGGCAATTATGCTCCAATACATTTTTTTTTAAGGGAAAAAAGAGATTCTGGTCTCACGTACCATTTAAACCCAACCTTAAAATCAGATCTCTCTCTCTAAAAAGAATGAGTCGGGTGAAAGCAGAAGTGGCCTTGAACCTGCTAAAATATTTTACGTGGTATGTACAGTCATGTAAGACAACACTTGTGAGTTTCTATATTGCACAAAAACAGTGTGTCAAGGATTCAGGGTGGTTCGGTATCTCAGGCAATGATTCGATAAATAAACAAACATCTGATGAGGAGACATTCGTACGGTTCCCAGGAACAGATTACTTATTCTTTAGAGTCTGTCATTTAGGAATTGCCCTATTGGGAAGGCCTCGGTCAAGACAATGTCTGAACTGTCTTCCTTTGTGGCCTTGATTATCTCATCTCCAAGACAACCAGTCACTCACACACACGTGACTGCCACAGAGTTCATCACATCCTGCTGACAGTCCATTCTCAAGCTTCCCTGAATTACTTGCACAGATGTCCTCCCAGCTTGTACTTAACAGTGTGTGGTTTCTTAGTATAGGGAGGATGAACTCCTCTAACAAAACTGCATTTACAGAACTTTAAAAGTTATTAGCATATAAATGTCATTGTAAACATCATGTCACTGGTGACATCTGGCTCCATGACACTGGATAAGAAGCAAAAGTGTGTCAGTCACTTCAATTGTGTCTGACTCTTTGAATCCACTTGGACTGTAGCCCACCAGGCTCCTCTGTCCATGAAATTCTCCAGGCAAGAATACCGGAGTGGGTAGCCATTCCATTTTCCAAAGGATCTTCTCAACTCAAGGATCGATGATCAGTAAATCAAGTCAAGACCTAATGTGCACTTTTTATTGACACAAAGGAATGTTGCTTTTGCTTATAAGGTCCATGGACTTTTCCATGACACTTTTATGTTTGAGTATCATTTTTTCCCAATGCTCTAGGCCTTCACCAGACCTGAACTCCAGAGAAACCACTTTACAGAGGCTAACCTACTCAGGTTTCCTCACTGCCTAGCTGCCTGGGGCCAGGACCTACCACCTCTGATGCACTCCTGCACCCGACATGGGAGAATGGAACACCTGGAGTGGAGACACACAAGTGGAAATTACCACCGGACCCAGTCCAGGGGTACAAAAGCCTTAACTGTAATTTATGAGTTGCCAGAGGTTCAGTGGAGCCAACCTGTGTTAAAAACTCCAGGAGGACTTAGTGATGGGGGATACCCACAAGATTGTGGGGTTTATCCTGAAGAGCTCAACCAGGTCCTTACATTAAATATCAGTGAGAAAACTCTTTATACTCTAACAGAGGGGCTGCACTTGGGGAAACCCGAACCTAATCCACCAGGGGATCATCAGAGCCTAACTTAAGGCTCAGAGAGAAAGAAACAAATGACACATTGAAACAAGTTGCTGTTGTTCAGTCGCTAGGTTGTTTCCGACTCTTTGGAACCCCATGGACTACAGCACTCCAGGCTTCTCGGGCTTTCATGGTCTCCTGGAGCTTGCTCAAACTCATGTTCACTGAGTCAGTGATGCCATCCAACCATCTCATCCTCTGCTGCCCCTTTTCCTCCTGCCTTCGATCGTTCCCAGCATCAGGGTCTTTTCTAATGAGCTGGCTCTTAGCATTGGGCGACCAAAGTATTGGAGCTTCAGCATCAGTCCTTCTAATAAATATTCAGGGTTGATTTCTTTTAGGATTGACTGGTTTAACCTGTTTGCTGTCCAAGGGACTCTTATGAGTGTTCTCCAGTAACAGTTTGAAAGCATCAGTTCTTTGGCAGTCAGCCCTCTTTATGGTCCAATTCTCACATCTATACATGCCTACTGGAAAAACCATAGCTTTGACTAGACATACCCCTATTGGCAAAGTGATGTCTCTACTTTTTAATATACTGTCTAGGTTTGTCATAGTTCTTCTTCCAAGGAGCAAGTGTCTTTTAATTTCATGGTGCAGTCACCATCTGCAGTGATTTTGGAGCCCCCCCCCCAAATAGTCTGTCACTGTTTCCATTATTTCCCCATCTATTTGCCATGAAGTGATGGGACTGGATGTCATAATGTTAGTTTTTTGAATGTTGAGTTTTAAGTCAGTTTTTTCACTCTTCTCTTTCACTCTCATCAAGAGGCTCTTTAGTTTCTCTCTGCTTTCTGCCATTAGAGTGGTGTCATCTGCATATCTGAAGTTATTGATATTTCTCCTGGCAATCTTGATTCCCGTCTGTGACTCATCCAGTCCCATATGTCACATGATGTTCTCTGCATAGAAGCTAAATAAGCAAAGTGACAATATGTAGCCTTGATGTACTCCTTTCCCGATTTTGACCCAGTTCATTGTTCCATGCCCAGTTCTAACTGTTGCTCCTTGATGTGTATGCAAGTCTCTCAGGAGGCAGGTAAGATGATCTGGTATTTCTATCTCTTTAACAGTTTTCCACAATTTGTTGTTATCCACACAATCAAAGGCTTTAGCATAGTTAATGAAACAGAAGTAGATATTTTTCTGGAATTCTCTTGCTTTTTCTATGATCCAATAGATGTTGACAATTTGACCTCTGGTTCCTCTGCCTTTTCTAAGTCCAGTTTGTACATATGGAAGTTCTCAGTTCACATACTGCTGAAGGCCAGCTTGAAAGATTTTGAGGATTATCTTCCTCGCATGTGAAATGAGCACAGTTGTATGGTAGTTGGCACATTCTTTGGCATTGGAATGAAAATTGGCCCTTCTTTGGGATTGGAATGAAAATTGACCTTTTCCAGTCCTATGGCCACTGTTGAGTTTTCCAAATTTGCTGGCATACTGAGCGCAGCACTTTAATGGCATCTTCTTTCTTAGGGTTATGAAACAATAATGACTGGAATTTTGTGCTCAGTCTACAGAAGATCAAAGATAAACAAGAAATCTTGAGAGACACCAGAGGGCGGGGGGAAACCAAGAAAAGCATCTTTTCTGGTGTTGAAATAACTTTCTAGGTCCAAGACGGAGCTGGTCAGGTAAGATCACAAAAGGCAGAAAAGTGTAGAAAAAAATTAGACAGAAAAGGGCAACAAATAAACTACGGTAACAAATATGGTAGATACTAATCCAACTACATCAATCATCACCTTGAAAGTAAGTGATCTAAATGACCAATAATTGATTGTAAGCTGGATCAGTCATACATTGTCTATAGGAAACTCATGCTGTATATAAAGACAAACAGGAAGGAAAATACCCATGTAAACAGTAGTCAAGAGAAAGCAGGAGTAGCCTATTAATTTCACAGAGAACAAACTTCAAAGCAAGGAGAGGTATCAGGGATAAAGAGGGCATTCAGTTCAGTTCACTTCAGTCGCTCAGTCGTGTCTGACTCTTTGCCACCCCATGAATCGCAGCACGCCAGCCCTCCCTGTCCATCACCAACTAAATAATGATAAAGGGATCAGTTATCAGGAAGATGTAACAATCCTTCAAGTGAACGAACCTAATAACAGACAAACTGTGTGAAGGAGAAACTAATAGAATTGCAAAGATATGGGTAAACCCACTATCTGAGCTGGAGATTCCAACACCTATTAGAAATGGACAGATCATCAGGCAGAAAATCAGGAAGGATGTGGTTAAACTCAACAATAACATCTAAGAACGTCCCTGGTGGTCCAGTGGCTAAGACTCTGCCTTGCAATGCAAAGAATATGAGTTCAAACCCTGGCTCAGGAACTAAGATCCCATGTGCCATGGAGCAACTAACCCCATGTGCCGCAACTACTGAGGCCACATGCTTTAGAGCCTACACCTCCCAACTACTGAGCCTGCACCTCACAACTAGAGAGGCTGTGAGCTGCAACAAAAGACTCCACATAACACAATGAAGATCCCAAGCGCCGCAACTAAGACCTGATCCAGCCAAATAAATAAATATTAAAAAAAATAGCATTCATCAACTGGATACAGTTCACATCTATTAATTATGGCAACAACAGAATACACATCATTCTCATGCTCACATGGAGGATTCACAAAGATATACCATACCACATTCTGGGCCACAGACACACCTTAACAAATTTAAAACAACAAGAGTCATCTAATGAACTTCCCTGTTGGTACAGTGGATAAGAATCCATGTGCCAATGCAGGGGACACAGATTTTATCCCTGGTCTGGGAAGACTCCACATGCTACAGAGCGACTAAGCTCATGCACCGCAAGTACTGAACCTGTGCTCTAGAGCTGTGCTCCACAAGTGAAGCCACCTCAATGTGAAGCCCACGCACCACAAATGGAGAGTAACCCCGCTTTGTCGCGATTAGAGAAAATCCCACACAGTGATGAAGGCCCAGCACAGCCAAAAGTAAATTCTATAAAATGAAAGGAAACTACAGACCAATATCTCTCATGAACATAAACAGAAAAATCTACACGAAAATATTAGCAAATAGAACCCAACAATGTATAAAAATAGTTATACACCACAATCAAGGGTGGTTTATCCTAAGTATGCAAAGTTGGTGCAACATTTCTATTAATTTTAAAAAGAATAATAATCCTGGTTAATCACATCTGGCTTTTAAATTTATCTTGTTAAGTAACAAGATAGAAAAAGCAATAACTCAAAAGTTTGGCCCAGGGATGTTCACTTCAGCTACTGCTACGTTTGTGTCTCCCCTAGATTTACGCGTTAGATCTTGATGCCCATGTGATGGTATTAGGAGGTGGGGCCCAGGGGAGACGCTTCATTGTGAGGGTGGAGCTCTCAGGAATGGGGTCAGTGCTGTTATAGAAGGACCACGGAGCCCCTCCCCCTTTCTCTCTGTGAGGTCCACGTGGACCCGACCCTGACCCTGACCCTGACCCTGATCCGAACCACACTTGGGCTTCAGCCTCCAGAATCATCTATTGTTTATAAGCCTCCAAGCCTGTGTCTTTTGTTATAGCAGCCCAAAGGGACCAAGGCCCTCCCCTCACTCTACTCCCATGAAAAAGGTTGTGTGTGTTTGCGTGCTGTGTGTGTTCTTTCTGTGTGTTCTGGGTGTGTTGTGTATGTGTTCCACACGTATGTTCTGTGTGTGTGTGTTGTGCAGAATAAGGCCACTGACTCTCACTTTTTACAGGTGAGGAGACAAGCGCAGTTTCCTCCGTCCAGGCTCTTTGCTCCAGATCATCTTTCATTGTCATGAGGGTGATGCTCGTTGCATGCTGGGAGACGTGGTAGGAAGTGAAGGTCTGATACTCCAAGTTGGGTGGCCTGTGATTGTGGTGTGGTCCTCCTGCTGGGGTCCTGGGCTCTGGGGACCATCTGATGGTAGGCATGTTCTTCGTGTTGTTGCGTCTATCACCGGAGACCATCATAAAGGAGTTGGTGATGAAGTTTGCTTTGTCCTCTCATGATCTCTGTTTTCCTTGGGAATCTCAAGCAAGTGTACAAGTGTCCTGGGTTTGAGAAGCAGATTAAATCACACACATTCATCCTCAGGAATTTCCATGTAAAAGCCAGTCTGATGGATCCACAGGCCAAGAGTAAGTTGCCATCCAGGAGTGCTCACTCGGGTTCTGTCTTTTATGATGTTAGTAAGAGAGTGCCCTGGACCTGGTCTTAGACGCCACTCAGGGAAGTCTCTCTCCCACAAACTATTTGTTCTGAAACAGTCTTTGCAAGCAGTACTGAAAATAAAACTAACCATCAGGAACTGACAGTTACAGCCCTGAAGAGCTAGAGGGCTTCACCATTTCTTGTTTAACATTGAAAATGCTGTTTTGATTAAAAAAAAAAAATTCTTCAAATCAAAGCAAACTGTGTGTTCCCAGCTTCTGCTTTGTCTCAGGTCTTGCATTATTAAATAACTATACAGACGATGAGTTTGCTGATAAGACTGGAATATGAAGGACTTTGCTAATGTTTGGTGATATGATCAATTTAATAGGCTGAATATCCATTCTAGCTTCTGAGAACTCAATTGTGCATCAGCTTTTATTCTCTCTATACAATTTGGTTTAAAAAAAAGAAATAAAATAACTATTAAATGCTTGTGCTCAGTCATGACCTTTGAGACTATTAAATGATAGTGCTGAGTTGTGTCCTTTGCAAACTGTTAAATGATTGTGTCACTTGTGTTCTTTGTGACCCCATGGACTGTAATCCACCAGGCTTCTCTGTCCATGGGGTTCCCCCAGGCAAGAATACAGGTGTGGGTTGCTATTTCCTCCTCCAGAGGTCTTCCCAATCCAGAGATCAAACCTGTATCTCCTGTGGCTCGTTCATTGACAGGTGGATTCTTTACCACTAAGCCACCTGGGAAGTCCAAATATAAATATGTGAAAGAAAAAGGGAAACAATTTGCTGCAGTCACACAGCCTGGAATGGACACATTTCTTGGTCAAGTATTATTATCTAGAGCTTTCTCCTGGCAGGGAACATAGACTCCTTTTCTAGCCAAGGTTTCTCCTAATTATACTGACTTGCTTGAAGGTTTATTAGAGTGTTGATAAGAACAATAACTTGCAACACTAAAGGGTTTAAGCAAGAAGACACACATTGTGTTTATTAAACAGACAACACCTTGTGCTTTGGACTGAGGGATTGTTTTCTTTCTACATGAAATTCTGTGGGCATGCACTCTAGCTCTCTAGATGAAACTTGCTTACCCATGCTCCTTGAAGGTAGCATGACTACTAGCTTACTCAGCGAGGTGAGACTTAAGCAAAGGAACAGCATTGAAGTTGGGTTTATAGGAAGTTCTATAGCTCCATGTGCCCAAGGGAACAGAGTTACAGCACATTGCTTGTTGCTCTGAGGACTAAAAGCCTTCCAGTCTTTCAGGTATAGAATATTGAACACCCTTTTCATGCAATCAAAAACTACGGAAAACAAAAGATGTGCTGATTCTTTCCCACATCGTCAAATTATTGAAATTATCTGATAAAGGAAGATACTAATTTAAAATACCATACCACACCTGGATCTACTCAGCAATTTTCCAATAAAAAATCTATGGCAACTAGCTAATTTGCCTGTTTCACTCGTTCGACAAATGTTTTAATCTATTGTTCTGTGTCCTGTCTTATATTTACAGTGATACATATTAGCAAAGCAAATGTTAGTTATCTGAATGTGTATATAACTGCCCCTATCTATGTAAATTCCACCTACATGACATTTTAGAAATGTCCTCCATTAAATAGCCTCCCTCAGCATTAACACTGCTGGAGAAATCTAATTCTGAGGTTATCATAATTAAAATGCCATTAAACATTTAGTGCCCTCTTCCTGTGATTGACAAACGAATTCAACAATGTTTGCATCAGAGCTCCTTCAGTTCCTCCTTTTCGTAATTTCACGTTTTATACCATCTTTCAGTTTTATCTAAAATAAATGCTTTGCTAGAAATTCTCATTTGATGAGAATTAAGAACGTTTCAAAACATCATGCTACTTTCTGCCTCTCTGTTATTCATCATTTTTATGAGTGAAAGACACAAGGAGGTACAAAGATACATAAAGACCCCTGACTTCTGTCCTATCTACGAGAAGCGCTGGACGATGGCCATTCTGACTGGTGTGAGGTGGTACTTCAAGTGATTTACATGTCCTATAATTAGTGATGCTGAGCATCTTATTATGTGCCTGTTGTCCATCTATTAGGTTGGGGCAAACATAAATATGGTTTAGAACCATAAGTTTTAAATCATTGTAACAAGGCTCAAACGTGTCTTTATTTATTTTCCTATTATTTATTTATTTTTACTTTACAGTACTGTATTGGTTTTGCCATACATTGACATGAATCCACCATGGGTGTACATGAGTTCCCAATCCTGAACCCCCCTCCCACCACCCTCCCCATATCATCTCTCTGGGTCATCCCAGTGCACCAGCCCCAAGCATCCTGTATCCTGTATCGAACCTAGATGGGCAATTCGTTTCTTACATGATAGTATACATGTTTCAATGCCAAACATATCTTTATTAATCACAATAGGAACCATTAGAATCAACACATTTTTGCCAATGATAAATAAGTTTGTTTATTCCTGTAACCAAAAAAAAAAAAAAAAAAAAAAAATTCCATGCTTCAGGATATGCTGAACTCTTGGAAAGCATTTTCTGCCTCCTGCTGGTTGTGGAAGCGTTTTCCCTGCAAAAAGTCGTCAAGATGCTTGAAGAAGTGGTAGTCATTTGGCAAGAGGTCAGAGCCTGGTGGGCTGCCACTTATGGGGTCGCACAGAATTGGACACGACTGAAGGGACTTAGCAGTAGCAGCAGCAGCAGGTGAATATGGAAGATGAGACAAAACATCGCAGCCCAATTTGTTCAACTTTTGAAATGTTAGTTGTGCCAATGTGCAGTGGGGCACTGTCATGCAGAAGAACCCGGCCCTTTCTGTGGACCAATGCTGGCTGCAAGCCTTGCAGTTTTCGGTGCATCTCATTGATTTGCTGAGCATTCTTCTCAGATGTAATAGTTTCACTGGGATTCAGAAAGCTGTAATGGATCGGTTCAGACAACAGACCACTGAACATTTACCATGACATTTTTTTCTTGCAAGTGTGGCTTTGGGAAGTGCTTTGGAGCTTCTACTCAGTTCATATACTGGCTGGTCTTCAACAAGGCATATTTTTGAAAATGGTACATATTAAATAATTTCATTGAAATTTTTGCTATTATAAGGTGAGCATGGAGAAAAAGAGAATGAGCCGGACAGTCAGGCAGAGAAAGATTTATTATAGGAAGAAAGCAAGTGACTGGCTTTAGAAAGGAACCAGTGTTCTCCCTTTACAGCCAACCCTTCTTACACCCTATCGATGGGAAATTGTGCCCTGAAGGGAGGGGGCCTTAGTTTATCTTTAGCCCGCAGCTGGGGTCTTGTGATCATGTAGTCAGAGGGGTCTCATGGTCAGGTGGTCACATAGTCTTGAGAAACTGGCACCAGCAGGAAAAACAGGATATCACCTTAAGGAAAAAAACAGGATGCCACAGGGCAATGTGGCCACTGTGACTTCATCCCTTGTTTGGCAGGTCAGCACAATGGATCATTTTTAAATAATACACTATGAGCCCCTTGCGGACCCTAACAATAAGTCCATCTGAGCAAAGTGTATGCTATATTACACACACATCAATATATGTGTTACTGTTGCATTACCTGAAGAGAGAAGTTACATTTTTAAAGGCTCTCATTTGAGTTTCACTGGAGAAGGAAATGGCAGCCCACTCCAGTGTTCTTGCTTGGAGAATCCCAGGGACGGGGGAGACTGGGGGGCTGCCGTCTATGGGGTCGCACGACTGAAGTGACTTAGCAGTAGCAGTAGCAGAGAAGAAAGGCTAAACCCTTTTTCTAAGTAGTCTTTATAGAATACAATAACATTTACAGAACCTTCGCTTCCATCAAGAAGAAAGAAAAGGAATACACAAAGCAGGTAAAGCATTGTTTCCTTTACCTCGGGTCTCCAGACACATTAGCCCAAATGAGAACAACTTTCTTGCTGGTGCTGTTATATAGGGAGCAAACCCTTCCTCCTCGGGTCGGAGGGACACTGTGTCTCAGAGGTAGCTGAGGATGTACAAACCTAGAGGTGAAGCATTTCAGCATCAGAACCGGAGAAGACAGAGATGCACTGGACAATCACAGCCCGCAAAAGGACTAAAGGAATGGATTTCACTGTTTGTGTTCGCTCCAAGTTGGCCAATTCTTTCTGTATTTTCTTAGAGTTTCCATGGAGACAACACAGTGTCACAAAATGATCCCCTTCTAAGCCACAGAGAAACAGCACAGATGTGAGAACAAAGAAACAAAGAGAAGAGAGAATTTAATTTGAACTTATAATGATGGGAAATGGAAAAGAAATTCTTTTCTTTTGCTTCTGTGATTATTTGAAAAGGCAATAATTTTGCTAAACAGACTTTTCTGATAGTGCTCAGGAATGGCCTTGCACTTACCGTTCTACCGCAAGCCTCAAATAATGGAATTCTGTAGAATGAAAATTCTGGGAAGAGCTCTCTAAATGCTGTTTTACAAGGAAACTTTGACTTTTTTTCCCTCAAGTATTCTCTTTTTAAAAAAATTGTCAAATTTATACATATATGGGAAAATTCATAACTTACTGCAAAGCAATCAGAAAGTTTTAGATATTTTCTGTGATTCCACTACCCAGAGAAAACAGCCACTAATGATATTTCTGATTACTGTGTGTGTAGATAAATCCACAGTTCCCTGCTGTCTCTCCACAGCATTCTACTACATCAATTTCCTGTTTGGAGGCATGTGTATTGCTGTGTTTTTAAGAAGTTACTTTAAGATATTATGCAAGCAAAGCTTTGAGTATAAAACTGAAATTATACGGTCATTACTTCCTTCTGAAGAATCTCAACTACTGGAATTGTTTGCATGTATGGCTTCCATAAAATTCTCTTGTGTTTACGTTACTTCATGGGCTTCTTGGTGGTCTAGTGATGAAGAATCCGCCTGCCAGTGCAGGGGACACAGGTTCAATTCCTGGCCCAGGAAGATCCTACATGTTGTGGAGCAACTAAGCCTGTGCACCACAACTGCTGAACCTGGGTGGGCCCTAGAGCCTGTGCTCTGCAACAAAAGAAGCGACTGCAATTTAAGTCCACACACCACAGCTGGAGGGTATTCTCCACTCGCCACAACTCGAGAAAAGCCGGAGCAGCAGTGAAGACCCAGTACAGCCAGAAATAGATAAATAAATGAATCACGTCACTTGGTTTTTAAAACCATCTTATGAGCTGGGATAGGCCCACTTTGACCATGGTTAAAAGTTCATCTTATGGGTGAGTAAATTGAAGCTGTTTAATGGAAACCCACAATTGAACTGAGCTATATCTTCATACATACTGCATGATTTTACAATAGCAAACTGCAGAGATACCCACGGTGTATTAAAGCGTTGTTGAGTGTAGCAGTTGTAATAAATTGACAAAATGAAAATGAAAGTTGCTCAATTGTGTCCTACTCTTTGCAATCCCATGGACTGGATAGTCCATGGAATTCTCCAGACCAGAATACTGGAGTGGGTAGCCATTCCCTTCTCCAGGGGATCTTCCCAACCCAGGGATGAACCCAGGTCTCTTGCACTGTAGGCAGATTCTTTACCAGCTGAGCCACAAGGAAAGCCCAATAAATCAACAAACTCCATGTACATGCTCATGTGGCGACACATTGAGTGTGGCACGGCTGGGTTTAACACAGATGCTCCAAGTCAGCTGCAGGCTTGGCTCCTGGAGAGGCTCCTGGAACTGGGTTTCTGTTTCTGTGCTTTTAACAAAAGCCACCAGGCAGAGCTACTTTAAATTATCATGATTTTGCCTCCCCTGCTGTCTCATTTCCCAGTTAGTTTGCTGAATACATGCCCCTTCCCCTCCAGATCAGTCTGTCTCTGGCCACTGGGCAAGGAGTAGACAGCATGAGGAGCTAACTGTGCTCCAGCTAATGAAACCGTGTCCTGGCCCCCGTGTCCTGGCCTACTGAAGGAAAATGCTGACTCGAGGTACTGATGAACCTACTTACAGCAGCAGTAGAGACACAGACTTAAGAGAACAGGCTTGCGGACACAGTCAGGGAAGGAGGAGGTGGGATGAACTGGGAGAGGAGGATTGACATACGCATACATTACCATGTGTAAAATAGACAGCTAGTGGGGAGCTGCTATCTAGCACAGGGAGCTCAGCTCTGTGCTCTGTGATCACTTGGTGGGGTGGGATGGGGAGGAGGGAGGCTCAAGTGGAAGAGGATATATGTATACCTTACCTGATTCACTTCATTGTACAGCAGAAACCAACACAGCATTGTAAAGCAACTATACCGCAATAAAAAAGGTAATGTATGTTAAAAAAAAAAGACATCCCTCTGAACCTGTCTTGTACCTCAAACAAAAGAAGCAATAAATTATATTTTAATAATCTTCAAAAGAAAAAAAGATTAAATATTTCAATTCTAATTTTAACCCAACCCAAACTACTATGCTGAATACCAATATATCACTTAAATACATAATCTTATACATGCAAAGTCCTACTCATGGTAATGAGTGGGATAGTCCTGGTGATGTAGCTTAATAATTAAAGTGAAGCCCTGTAAATGCCTGGATGGATTTAATAACCCCACAAACACACAAGTTCCAGTCTACTAATGTCTAATATTGATACAATTACACATGTAATTATCTGAATCCAGTGAGAATGGTCTCTAAACATAGAAGATTAAAAGGAGCAGATACCAGGTGCATAAAAACTATGCCTTGTGTAACCCTGCCCCGTGGGAAATGGCTGGAATGAAAGGTAAGCCCTAAGAGGAGGCTCAGCAGGTAGAGAACCCGCCTGCAATGCAGGAGACACAGAAGACTCACGTTCCATCCCCGGGTCGGGAAGATCCCCTGAAGAAGGAAATGGCAACCCACTCCAGTATTCTTGCCTGAGAATCCCATGGACAGAGGAACCTGGCGGGCTGCAGTCCATGGGGTCACAAAGAGTCGGACACCACTGACAGACTAAGCAAGCGCAAGAGGAAGTCTGAGTAAGTTATATTAACTAAAAATTAGGGTTGGCACATTTTATGTCAGCCACTTTCGTCCTAAGATTGACTCACATCAGTAGAAATCCAGTGTAAAGCATGTTAAAGATTACCTCAATATAAAGTTAAGTCCTAGTGAAGCTGTAAAAATCCATAGCTAAAAGAAAATAAGCTACAAAATGAAATTAACACTGTGTAAATTGCATATGAAAGTTAAGAGAGTTTTAAGAGCTCTCAACACACACAAAAAATATTTCTTATTTATTTAATATATTCATATAAGATTGGATGTTCACTAAGTTTTTTGTGGTCATTATTTTATCATGTATGTAAGTTGACTAATGTTGTATATTTTAAAATTGTATGGTGCTATATGTCAAAAAAGTGGACGACAAGTTTTTAAATTAAAAAATAAAATAATAAAAAGATATAAATAAGCTACCAAGCTGATTTTAACACTTCTGATTACACCACATTGGGATTAGATATGCCTCTCTGCTTAACCCTACGTTCACATAATTATAACACAAAATTATTCACCAGAATGGGATGAGCATCAGTCTAAAAGTTAGAGAACTTGACAGTGATTCATGCTCCTCTAGAGGAGCCTGTTTGATAACCAACATACTCTGGTAAACCCCATCCTTGGGGAACCCTGGTGAGGAATAGCAGAAAGCATAATTACCATAATTATCAGATGTTCTGTCAAGACATAGCCCATGGGAGGGGAAGATGTAGGCTACATTTTGTATCTCAGGAACATAACTTATACAAAAGTTTTTATGAAATAAAAAAACCAAAGGAGAATTTAGGGGTCAACAAAGAAGAGAGAGCTTGATCGAATCATGAAGCACACACAATCACCTTCTCTAATATCAGTAACGTCATAACCCATTAATAAGCTCCTAACATACAATAAGAGATAAGTCCTGATAAGATGAGCATCCTGGAAAGTGTGCTTGGATGGATCAAAGTGCAGGGAATCTTCCTGACTCAGGGATCGAACCCAGGTCTCCTGTATTGTAGACAGATGCTTTACCATCTGAGCCACCAGGGAAGTCCAAGTGAAGCCTAGAGGAGATTTTAAACCTCAAAACACTTTGGCTAAAATCAGCCCAAACTTCCCACCAATTCAACTCTCATAAGTAAATGAAAGACTCACTTAGCATCTATGTGTAGAAGATAGAAATTTAAAGCTGGTGCTGTAGATAAAGTACCATATAGGATGATGAAAGAAGCTAAATATCCTGGAGCCAGAGGAGCTGCTCATGGAGTTACAAGAACAAACTCATCCAGTGATTTATGAGTAGAGCTAATAAGCCTTATAAGCCTGGTGATAGCTGGTTGTCCAGAAAAGAACTTTAGTTCAACTGTAAACATTATTTAAAAACATAACTTTTAATATAACTTTCAGTGTTATTTTAAAAGACACATGTTTTTAGATGCAGGTTTTTAGATACAGGGTACAAGTGTCTCTGGGCTTCCCTGGTAGTGCAGTGTAAAGAATCCTCCTGCCAATGCTGGAGACGTAAGAGATGTAGGTTTGATTCCTGGGTGTGGAAGATCCCTTGGAGAAGGGCATGGCCATCCACTCCAATATTCTTGCCTGGAGAATCTCCGTGGTCAGAAGAGCCTGGTGGGGCACAGTGCATAGGGTTGCAAAGATCAGACATGGCTGGGAAACCGAACAATGACTACAACAACAGACGTCTCTAGAGAATAAGCATATGCAACACTCCAGTTGGCTTAAAAGCTGCCATAGATTACGAAAGCATTCAACGTCAGTCACACCATCACCTAAATACCAATAGTAAATACATCAACTATGAATTAATACCAGATGAATTAATTAATTAATAGACCCAATACTGTTCATATTAGTAACAAGAAATATTTCTCCTTGCATAAAGCTTATATCAGAATGCATAAACCCACAGATAGTTAACAGTAAAATAAACCTAAACCAATAGCTAATTGTTCATCAAAACAATCATTAATCAGCATGTTACTGAAAGAGTACGTGGGGTCTGGCTGCTCGCTGCTCAAAAGGCAGCAAACAGGCCAGGTTGGTGGACAGGAACGTTTGCTTTATTTTAGATGCCAGCAGCTTGGGGGGTGGGGTGCTGGATGTCTGTCCAAAGGTTGACTCTCCTCCCTCCCCTACAAGCAGGGTGTAAGAACTTTAATAGACGGAGCAGGGGTGGGGATAGATGCAGAAACAGCACAGTCAGATCTGACAGTCATCTTGAAATTGGTCACCGGTAGTCTGACCAGCATTAACTTGTTTAAAGTACAGTTACTCTTCAGTTCCA
Source organism: Ovis aries (assembly GCF_016772045.2). Taxonomy (NCBI): domain Eukaryota; kingdom Metazoa; phylum Chordata; class Mammalia; order Artiodactyla; family Bovidae; genus Ovis; species Ovis aries. Next base: position 18,858,432 of record NC_056077.1, on the reverse strand, counting down.
GGGTCCGTTTGTTCCCATTTCTTTGTGGCCAGTTCTCTGAGTTGTGGCAGCTCATGTCCTGGGTACAGACTGGTCATCAAAAAGATGACCAGACTATATCCTGTACAATGAAATGAATCAGCTAAGGTATACATATATCCTCTTTATGCAAGGATGCATAAAGATGTAAGAACCTACATCTCTTAGTTAACTTCTCCACCTGATGTTTTGGTATCTACAAGACAGCTCTAGGATGTGACTCAGAATATTATTTACAGACCTTGAGAAGGAGCAAAAGGTCTTTGATGATGCTTAATGACTATATTATTGTTATTTAGTCTCCTTAGACTGTTCTCCTTTGTTTCAGCATTTCACATTTCTCTGATGAGAGTTACTCTTTGACTGAAGTTTTCCACAGAGAAAAGGCAGGCAGAGGACATGATGTGGGGGCGCAAGGACCACAGGGTCTTGCTCTGTTTCAAGCACAGACATACATTTAAGGAAAGAGTGAAATAAGTGAATGAACTCTGCAATCACAAATCCTGCATGTTTATCAAGAATACTGCCTCTCGGAGTTCAGGTATTCCAGGCACTGCTTGTCTGGTGACATCTCTCTAACTGTCATGGGATCCCATCTGTGGACATGGAACACGGCCATGTGTTCTCTGAATAAGGACTTGCAAGAATGGCTACGTGTGAATTTTTACCAAGTATTTCATTTTTAATTGAAATTTTTATTTATATGTGTAATATATTTTATTATAATATTTGACTGGGGCCAGTCTGGCATGAGGGATCTTTTGCATGTAGGATCTAGTTCCCTGACCAGGGAATGAACCTGGGTCCCCTGCAGTGTAAAAGCTGAGTATTAGCCACAGAACCACCAGGGAAATCCATACCATGTCCTTTAATTAGTGAAACTGACCTTCCCAGGATGAGGTGGGAATAAAACAAGAGAAAAACATACGAAGTCTTGATTAATCCGTTAATCCAAAAAACAATCAAATTTTAAGGGATAACATAGCATGTCCTCTGCCTGCCTCCTGTCTGTAAAAAACCTTTAGACTTTCAGGCTTCTCTGAGTTTCAGAAAGTACATTTAACCAGAGAAGTGAGAACAGGCAGCCTCTTTCAAGTGAGAACATGAGAGGAAAACAGTCAAAGAAGACAAAACAGTATTAGCCATTAAACAAAGTCAAGGACCTATGTTCTTCCTCAATGGCTGTAGATAATATTCTGAGCTGTGTCCTGTGAGCTGTCGTATACATGCTGATACCCCCACCAGGTGGAGAAGTTGAGTGCATGCTGCCCACAAGCACACAGACTCCAGACCCGTTAGAACCAGAAGGTGACGATGCTGACTCCAGATGACCTCACCACCAGCCAATCAGGAGAAGGTCTCTGAGCAGATCACCCACTCCATAACGCCCTCCTTAACCTTGTCTTGAAGTTTCTCATGAAAGTCTTCAGAGAGTGTGAGCCTTTTAAGCACGGGGTGCCCTGGACTCCTTGCTTAGCACCTACAACACACGCTTCCTTCCCTTCACCACAACGTGTGGTCAATGGATGGGCTTCCCTGTGCCCGGGCCAGACTCAAGTGGGGTTCACAGCCTGGGGTCGGTGGACAGGCTTCACTGGGCTGGGGCCAGACTCAAGTGAGGTTCAGAAAGAGCTCACCAAGGGTTATCGGTCACTCAGCAGAACATGGAGCACAGCTGCCCCAAGGGCCTGACTTCATGTGACTGTGACAGGAGGAGACAAAGGACCACAGGCTAACCAGGGCAACACCCTCAACTCAGATGTTGGCAATCTCAGAGGCAACAAGACACGCTGCAGGAAAAGGGCAGAGATGGGGTTTCTGGGTACACATGACCCTGACTGGTGCAGAGGGGTGAGACCCACACAGCCCTCAGACCCTGCACCTAAGGTCATACATCAACAATTTCTAAGGTGACTCCATCCTCAGACCCTGAAAGTGGGGTCACATGTCCACAGTCTCCAGGATGACCCCCTCCTTCCCAGATCTTGTACCTGGGGTCACATTTCCACAGTCATCAGGGTGACCCCCTCTCCAGACCTTGAAACTGGGGACACATGTCCACAGTCTCCAGGGTGAACCCTCTTCCCAGACCCTGCCCCTGTGATCACAAGTCCAGAGTCTTCAGGGTGACCCCTCTCCCTAGATCCTGCACCCAGATTCCCATGACCCTTGGTTAGGACACCAGGTCTCTGCTGGTTGAGCCCCTATAGTGGAAATGAGCAAGTTCCTATAACCTCCTGGCTTGGTAGAAAGAAGTGTAGGGTGTTTCTCCTCCCCCGACACTTGTTCCAGAGAAATCCTCCTCTTTTCCCTTTGCTTTTGTGTGATATTAACTGTTTTTACAGCTGTCATGAAAATGTTGAACACACTACCTTGGTTCCTGCAGGCTCAAACTTGTTGTCCTGTTGAGGTGCAGAGAAAACACACCAGATGCTGGGCTGGTGAGCCACCATATGCTGGCTCATCGAGACACATCAGGTAGGCTCCCTGGTTAGAAGAGGAAATCCCTCTTCTTTCAACCCATTTTTTTTCTTTTTTTTAATTTTACTTTACAATACTGTATTGGTTTTGCCATAAATCAATCAACACATTTTTATCTTTGGCATCTTGCTGCCACAGGCTCCTCCCCAGGTCCATTCATCACAGCTCTACCGACATCTTGTAATAGTGGTTCTCACACTTTAGAACACAACAGAATCACGCAGAGGCTTATTTAACTACAGATGGCTGAGGGCTTCCCTGGTGACTCAGGGGTAAATCCACCTGCCAGTGCAGGAGACACATCCTGCCAACGCAGGATGAGATGGCTGGATGGCATCACCGACTCAATGGACGTGAGTTTGAGCAAACACCAGGAGATAGTGGAAGACAGGGAAGTCTGGCGTGCTGCAGTCCATGGCGTCACAAAGAGTCGGACACGATTTAGAGACTGAACGACATCAAGCAGGGAGCCGACTTGAGGTGTCTCAATGAGACCCAGGGAAGGTGCACTTGTCAGAGGGAAAGCCTAAGAGCCCTACCTCAACACTGACCCCTGGGAGAGCCATGGAACCCCATTCAGAGAGGAGCACGATTAAACAGAGAAACCCATCTCAGATCCAGACCCCAGACATCTGAGCACTGACATTCAGATGCAGGCACGGAGTTTTCCAGGATGGAGGCCAGGCCAGGTCTTTACCCAGGCCTCCACGTCCTACCGCACAGAGAACCCAGTCAGGTGTAAATGCTCTCATTGTAGAAGCACACGATCTCATCTAAACATAATCAGTGTAGACAGGACTTGGGGAGGTCTGAATCTACCATGCAGACAGAACTTGGTCAGCCTCAAAGTAGCTTAGGGCTGTGCTCCCAGGAGGCACAAGTCACATGCTTGGGGTCTCTCACTGTCTCACAGGGGCTCGCTGGCGTGTGGGAACTTGGATGTAACTTTCTTGAAGAAGAAATCATTACTGGGCTCCATACTTCATCCACATTAGGAAACAGAACAAAAGCTTTGTCACTAAACGTTTCAACGGAGCAAAACAAAACTGCGACCAGGTTCTGCAGCCACGTGGTGGTCAGGATCCAGGGGAGAGACAGGAATGTCCTGGAGCCCAGCCCAGTGTCCTTCGGACAGACTGGAAGTGGCCCGGCTGCAGCATCGCAGGCTTCCAGCAGGCGGCGCTGCCCCTGATGCCCAGGAAGGACAGTCCCTCACGGTCTGGCGTGGAGAGCCAGTCCGTCCATCCTGAAGGTCAGTTCTGGGTGGAGCGCACTCAGGTCTTGCTTCCCCGCCGCCTGGGGGGCTGGGAGGGGGCTGACACCTCCTAGGCTCCTGGTCAGGTGACTTCATGCTGGGGCTGACGCCCACAGGGCACCAGGCTGCATCCAAGCAGAGAATGTGGGCAGAGGTAGGGATAGATGTCATCAGAGCAGAGAACCCATGGGGAGCTGCCACCTGAGCCTGCTTGCCCACCTGAGGCTCCAGGCCCCAATCCCATGACCCACCACCACCCTCACACACATATATGCTCGCACACATATATGCACGTGCACACCTACCCACACCATGCACACGAATAGCACATGTCTGCAAACAGATGCACGCACACGCAAGGCACACACACTGGGGAATAAAATGAATACCCTGAAGCGTTCGTTCCTAAACACAAGTGAATTTCACATACATCCTGCACTTCTTCTGAGCTTTGATGGTTTTCAAAATAAGAAGTTTATAAAATAGTTAATGGTGAATGACTTTTGGATCATGGGACTTTCTGAAGTTATTCCACAAATATTAAAAGATGTGAGAGATGAATGTAGATATTCCATGTGTCCCTCGACAGAACGGACAAACAGACCATGGTCCATCCACACACTGAATGTTGTCAAGCCTGAAAGGAAGGCAGTTCTGATACAGGCTACAGTGTGCATAAATCCTGAGGGCTTTATGCTTAGTGACATAAGGCAGACAGGGAAGAAAAAATGATGCTTGAGTCCACTCAAAGAAGGCCTCCAGGGCAGTTGGCTCCATAGACACAGAAAGCAGGATGGTGGGTGCCAGCGGCTGAGGGAGGGGAATGGGGACTGAGTGTCTCATGGGGGCTATTTCGGTTTTGCAAAATAGAAGTAGCGACTGAAAAACAATGCTCACAGTCATGCTCTGTGGCAGCATTTACAGCAGTTGAGACACGGAAGTAACCAAAATGTACGTGGACAGATGGATGAATAAAGAAGTCATATATGCATAGAGTGGAATATGATTTGGCCATGAAAAAAAATTGTGGCTTTTGCAGGGATAGTCTAGAACAATCATAGATTAATTTAGAACAGTCTCAGTAAGTGAAGTACTTCAGAAGGAGAAACTGATACCAATGAGCTATTTTATAAAAGGAAAATACACGCACACTCTTAGGAAACAAACATGGTTACCGAAGGGGAGTCGGGGGTGGAAGGGATAAATTAGGAGGCTGGGATTCATTTATACTCACAAATACATATAGACTATAGAATCAACATGGACCTATTTTAGAAAGGGTGGTATGCTACACACTCTATAATAATGTGTATGTGAAAAAACAAAGATGAATCAATATGTGTATGGGAATAACTGACAAAGAATCTCTACACAGACAAACACAATATTGTAAGTCGGCTATCGCCCAAAGAAAGTAAACACTAACTTAAAAAAAAAAAACAAACAAAAAAAAACAAACACAAGGATTAACGAGACACAGGCTTCTGGCATGTGTCAGAAGAAATCATGGACTAGGAGTAACCCTAAGGCTCTGGTTACTCTAGTAACAGGAGCAGGGCATGAAGAAATCCTGCCTCCTTGTGGCCATTTCCCACAACAGAAACGTTAAAGCTATCGCTTATGCTGCAAGTGAAATAAGAAAAAGTATTTTCTCCTTGGCCTTTTGATTCCTTCTCTGTTTTAGCTGTTGCTGATCTACAGTCTGCATTGATAACTGTTTTCTTCTTTTCAGAAGATTAACCTATTAACTGTTTTGAAACAATGCAAAAAGGAACAAGAAAATAGGACCCTTATACCTTTGTAGAAATAAATGTTTTTTGGCGGAAATAGAAAGATGACTTTAATCCCCAAGCTGGCAGAGGAGAGAACACGTAGACTTGTGCCTCAAGAACTGTGTCTCCCCCCCCTCATGGGGAATCAAGGGGATCACACAGTTGGGGCTCATAGTCAGAGGCTGGAGATAAAGAACAAACATTTAAGGATCCTGTACTCTTTCTTTTTACATTGTTTCAAAACAGTCAATAGGCTGGCGTCAGAGAGCCCAGTAACTTGGGTCTGGCAGGCAGTCCCAGGAGGTGGGTCCATTGTCTTTTGTGGATTGCAACTTTCTTTCTGTAATGCAAAATGAGGGAAAAACAAACTATAAGGGGAGGTTTGTAGAGAGAGTACCATGAAGGTAAGCATCAGGATGTGACTAGCATAAAATCAAAAGGTAATAGATGCAAAGTGTGGCTCATGCAGAGTTAGAGGGTGATAGGTGTGGGATATCCCTGGAGAAGGGTATGACAACCTACTCCAGTATTCTTGCCTGAGAATTTCATGCACAGAGGAACCTGGTGAGCTTACAGTCCATGGGATCACAAAAGAGTCAGACACAACTGAGCAACTAGCACACACGCGTGCACGGGCGCATGCATACACACAGTTGCAGGATATAGCTTACATAACAGGTTAGCCTTCTGAAAAGAAGGAAACTTAATTATCAATGCAGACTGTAGATCAGGAACAGTTAAAGTAGACACGGACTCAAAAGACAAAAGAGAAAAAGAAAACTATTTTTTATTTCACTGCAAGACATAAACACTTCATATTCACAAGGGTTCTGATGACACCAGCACTTTAAAAATTTCCATGGGTAACTAATTGAAAATAAGTTAAAACTGGGCAGACTGTAAAGAAGAAAATTTCCACAGTCGATTCCACACACTAGTTAAAATCAAAGCCCATGAAAATGTGCTGCACATCAGGAATTGTTAGAGACGTGCAAATCAAAAACACAGCGAGGGAAGACTGCACCTGTTTGAAAGGCCATCCTCAGTCTACAAAGGTGAATGGTGGAGAAGACACGGAGGAAAGAGCTCACTCACGGTGCTGATGAGACGTAAATGCTAACAATCACTGTTGAGAGGAGTATGGAACTGCCTCTTTTAATTTTTAGTAAGACAAACATATTGATTCCAGCCCAGATCACAGGAGGACTTAAAACATGTCCTGCTCAGTGTTCCCTCACTGTCAGAACCAACAAGGGAAGAAGGTACCTGAACAGCAGCTCCGCCCAAAGCCGGCAGACAGCCTCGGTGAGGGACACATCAGTCCAGTCTCTTCCTCGTCAGGGGGTTAACAAGGCTCCCCCTCAAAGCAAAGGGCTCCTTAACCTCAAATTCATTTTGCACAGAGAAGAGGAAAGAATCAGACATAAACTATAAATTCAATCAAGTATCTTTATTTTTAAATTTAAATATAAGTAGTGAAGGATAAAAGCAGTAAAAATTACACTTTAAGTGAATAAATTACAAACTAAATCAACTATATATTCTGGCTTATATAAAAAAGAGGAGAAGGATGGAAGCCACAAAAATTACTCTAAGTGAGCAGCCCTTGACTAAGTGGGTACCACCCAAGTTCTCCAGTCAACTCCACCGCTAGACTCGGCTGCAGACACTATCTGGGAATCAGAGCTGCTCTTTTCATCACACCAGGAGGGGCCTTCTTTGTCACCAGGGCACGGAGAGAACCCAAGTCTCTGCATTCAGGCTCCTCTTTTGCCAGACTCTAAGAAGAAGGCTCAACCTGAGTTGTGTTCTTCACCTTCTGCTGCAGGTTAATGGTGGTAAAATGAGGCAAAGGAAGCTCCTAGAACTTGGGCACCTCCCCTTTCTGCAGCTGTTTTATTTTCTTCTCTTTCTGTAAGTGACTTTTTTAAATCAAAAGAGAAACAGTGTATTTCCACAGTTCTCCTCACCGGGATTTTGGGCTTAAAAGGTACTCTGTAATGAGACAATTGTTGAGCTCTTATCACTACGGGCTGCTTCTCATCCTCTTCGTCTTTGTTGGGTTTGGGGGTTCTCTTTTTCCAAACAAAGGCAGGAGTCCTGGGGACAGTGAGTGGAATTTCTTTCTTACCGGGAACACCCACAACACCTAACAAGATACCATAGGGCAAGTCTTTGCTTAAATTTAAATTGTTTATCCTCCAATACCCTCTTTGCTTCTCGCTGTTTGATTCTTTTCTCCATTTCAAAATCAAAGCCAATAGGCACGGTGGGTGTCTTCTCTGGCAGTTTCCTAGGGAAAATGCACCCACTGTAAAAGAATGCCAGAATCCACTTTCCATGCTTTAAATTTGTAGAGCCCTGCTTCTACTGGATTACATTTCTTGGATTTTGTGTTTGTTTCCAACATCTTCACCACTTCTTGCTGCATTTTTATTCTCTTCTCTGACTTTTGCTTCTCCAGTACTTTTTAGGATCTTCTGTATATGGAAAGAAGAACCTGAAAAAGAATAAATATGCATTTATGCATGATTGAATTAAGTTCCTGTACACCTTATACAAACACAACATTGGAAATCAACTCTATTCCAATATAAGATCAAAATGAAATTGCACAGAAAGAAAAAGAAAAAAGAAAGGGACATGAAAAAATGCTGCCGCCTTGTGGCCATTTTCCATACCAACAACATTGAAAGCTGTGCTGATCATTTCAGTTCAGTTGCTCAGTTGCGTCCGACTGTTTGCGACCCCATGGACTGCCAGCAGCCAGGCTTCCAAGTCCATCACCAACTCCTGGAGCTCAAACTCATGTCCATCAAGTCAGTGATGCCATCCAACCATTTCATCCTCTTTTGTCCCCTTCTCCACTTGCCTTCAGTCTTTCCCAGCATCAGGGTCTTTTCCAATAAGTCAGTTCTTCGCATCAGGTGGGCAAAGTATTCCACTCTAAGTGACAATCCATGGACAGGATTTTCCAAGGAACCAGAGTTGGGCATGAAGAACTGCTGCCACCTTGTGGCTGTGTCCGGTAAAACAACTTTAAAACCAGTCCTCAAGGAGTCTTACTATTCAAAAGGCCTGTGCTCAGTCATGTCCAACTCTTTGTGACCCCATGGACTGTAGCCTACCAGGCTCCTCCATCCATGGAATTCTCCAGGCAAGAAACTGAAGTGAGTTGCCATTTTCTTCTCCAGGGGAACTTCCTGACCCAGGGACTGAACCCTGGTCTCTGGCATAGCACGCAGATTCTTTACTGACCAAGCCACCAGCCTAATTTTATTCAAAAGGCCTGAGAGGCTGCAAATGATTCCTTCCCTTCAAGTAACATCTGTGGGAAAAATCATCGAAAAAGAATTCAAAGCAGGATCCCAGTCCAAAAGCACCTGGAAACATACTCCTCGTTGTAAGGTGAGGGCAGAGAAAAAGACAGTGAGCCAGGCAGTCAGGTAAGAAAAGGGAAATTTATTAGAGGGAAAAGAGACGGTGACTGGCCCTTAAGAAGAACCAGCGTCCTCCCTTTCTAACGGAGTCCTTCTTCTACCCCCCCAATGAAAAATTCTCTGAAGGGATGGTCATGTAGCCGGAGGTCTGGAATATGGTGGTCTCACAGCTTTGAGAAGATAGGCGCCAGTGAGACAACAGGATGCCATTTGGGCAGTTTGGTCAGTCTCAAGGATCACTATGATTTATTGTTTGTTTGCGAGGTCGACATAATGAGCCATCTTATCAATGAGACCCCATGTGGGCCCTATCACACATGACTACCTCCTAAAATGGGGCCAATCAAGCCCACCACTAGGAATCACTTCATATTGCCCAGAAAGACCAGGATCAAAAAGATCTACTGAAACTAAGTCCCACAAAGGGCTTAGGGAAAAAAGAATCCTCCTTTTCTCTTCATTGGGATGCAAATGGGTACAGGAAATATGCAAAGCAGCATAGGAATTTCTTTAAAAAAACAAACAAACAACGACTAGGCATAGGGTAACCTTCTTTGAAGTGAAAATACCTCCTGCAATATTAATAAACAGGACGTGTCACAGCCATCAGCTATTTCTGGCCTCCAAATGTGAATGAGGGTGCCCCTAACTGCGATCCTTCAGATGCTGCCAACCCTCAGGGTGACTGCTGAGGAGCTGGGGAATGCAAGAAGCAAGGTGAACAAGGACACAGGATTCGCGCCAGATAGCTGAGAGGCATATGAAAGGAAGAATTCAGTGAGCTCAGAGGCTTGCAACTCCCCATACATAGAATGTATACCTGATCTTTGATATTCGGAATACCTGCTGCCTCTGTTGCAAACTTGCATACAGCCTGACTCCCCCTCCTGCCTCCTTGTAGCACGTTTCTCAGAGCTACTGAGATGCTATCTCCTGGGCTCAGAGTCCTACACATTACACCAAATAAAATAACTCTCTACTTTCAGATTGTGACTATAAATTTTAGTCGACACTTCTGATCGAGCTATTCTACTGTCCCACTCCTCGGCTTAGATCCAGAGAAAACCAGAATTTGAAATGACACACACATTCTTGCTTTCAGGGCAGCATGATTTACAACAGCCAAACCAATTGTCCAGAAACAGAAATTGAAGTCTAAGAGGTACACCTCTCCACTGGAATCCTGCTAAGTCATCAAACAGCACAGAATAATGCCAGTGGCCAGAGCATGAATGGACCCAGAGACTGGGATACTAAGGGAAGTGAGAGAGAAAAATAGCATAAGATAACCCTGACTGATGGAATCTAAAAATTCATGCAAAGTGTTAGGTAGGTAGAATAGGGAAAAGGAGTCCAAAATGGCTGTGGCTAAAAGACAAAGAAGGGAAAAGCCCGCAAAAATAGAACAAAAGAAGGTCTGAGGACTGGACCTGAGGTAAAACAAACAACACTCCTGGCTGGCCCAATTTACATAGGACAGGCCCAGGGAGAGAGAAACATATAAAAAGAGGAGCCCAAGCCAGCTCTCTCTCTCTCTCCCCTGTGCGCTGGGGTGCTCTTCTCTTCGCATCTTTGGATCAATGTGCCCTCACGCCTCAGAGATGGATTTTCCTGCTATCTTCTAAATAAAATAGAGCTATAACACTGAGCTGTAACACTGATTTGTCTAAGAGCTTTAACGTGGTCCTTTCAAGACCTGAGATCTATAACATGGTCTGTCTAAGACCCGAGAGCTGTGACACGCCGAGGGGGCTTTAATGTCCGTCACTCCAAATCTTTGTTGTGACAAGACAAAGAACCAAGGAACATACACTTGCGTGACAAATGGCACTCATTTACACAAGAGAAATAGTCTCACAGACTTCCAAAACCAACTTATGATTCTCAGAAAGAAAATGTTAAGGCAGAATGAATTTCAGGTCTTCCTGAACAGTATAACCTGTTTCCCCCACTACCCACACAGGGAGAAGGTATTTGCCTTACTCTTCCCCCACCCAGTATATGTGCCTCATCCAACTGGCAAATGACCTGCAAGACCTCTATCTCACTCCTTGAACTCTGGGTATAAATGTGGACTAAGGACCCCTGTTCAATCAGTTCTCCCTTGAGCCCACCCGCTGTTCTGACAGTGTCTCCCACTCCAATAAACTTTAATTCCTTCTCATTCTGCCTCCCATCTGAAAATTCTTTTCCAGCCCGTGCACAGACCATGACATACACTTTAATAGATATCAAATGAAGAAGCCAAAAGGACCTACTGAATACCATAGGAAAGGCTAGAGAACACAGTGTAATCACCTCACAGTAAAAAAGAACCCGAAAGAGAATAGATGAATGTCTAAGTGGAACTGAATCAAGTTCTTGTACACTGGAAACAAACAGGACAACACAAATCTACTACAACATACAATCACAATGAAATTATAGCAGAAAAACAATCAGCGTGAGGCCTGAAGACATGTGGTTGCCTTCTGGCTTTCTGCCATAAAACTACTTGCAAAGGTGTGTGGATGGGCACTCCATATTCATAAGGACCACAAGACAGCCAGTAGGAAATACCTCCCCTCACAAAGTGTTCTAGGGCTGGTCAATGAAAAGGAAGTGCAACTTGGGCAGACTGTCAAGAAGCCAATTTCAATAGGCAAGTTTCAATCACTCCGTTCTAAACAAGTCCCATGAAAAGTTGTCAACATTGCTAAGTGTTCAAAAAATGGAAATCCAAAGTACCACGGGGTATCTATCACCTTACACCAGTCAGAATGGCCATTGTCAGAAACTGCACAGACAGTAAGCTGTGGAGAGGGTGTGGACAAAAGTGAACTCATCTCCATTGACGTTGAGGACGGACCTTAGTAAGAGCAATGATGGACAACAGCGTGGAGGTTCCTCAAATTGTGCAAAACAGGATGAGATGGGAAGACTAGCTAACACTGTTAGGGAAAGCACATGACTGAAACTGCCCACCCTGGCCAGGCACCATAGTAACCATTTGCATGAGTTATTTTACTACAAGAGGTCCTGGTAAGGAACAGGGAATTAATAAGCCTCCACCAACCGGAAGAGTTTGGAAAAGGTCAAAAGGAGACACCACCTGTCCAACCACCTCCCAGAATCCTTCTCTCTGGCATCCCTCTTGGCTGAACAAGGTGTGCACCACCAGGAAGGACTCTGAGTCAGAATGATTGGCTAAGGACAACCTGGAAACTAATCCCATCACCATAAAACCTGAGACTGCAAGCCATTTGACAGAGCTGTTCTCCTGGGTTCCCTTACCCTACTGCTCTCCACCCGGGTGCCCTTTCCCAATAAAATCTCTTGCTTTGTCAGCACATGTGTCTCCTCAGACAATTCATTTCTGAGTGTTAGACAAGAGCCCACTTTTGGGCCCTGGAAGGGGTCCCCCTTCCTGCAACAGCACCATACACCAAAAGAAATTCCAAGTAATATAAAGTTCCAAGTGTAAGCACAGATCCTGGGAAATTCCAGAGGAATATTTCAGAAGGACACTCTTTGCCATCAATCGCATGCACTTCGTAGAATAATGGAAAATAAACCAGAAATAAGAAAATGGGAAAATTAATCTCAACATCATTTGCACAGCAAAGAAAATCCTAAAGGAAAGACAAAGACAACCCTCAGAATAGGAAAAACATTGGCAGACAAAGATACCCGAGATGAATTGGTCTGTAACACACATAAACAGCTCTTGTAGCTTCATCAAAAATACAAATAACCTCTTAGCCAAAAGAAAAAAAAAAAAAGCGGGGGCTATTGTTTTGTTGAAAGTTTTCACTTTCGTTTTTCACTTTTGTCTCAGGTTCAAAGGATTTGGTAACAAAATAGGCCACTTGTTCTATATAAATAAATAATACCAATAATTATTAGAGAATTTTCTGGCTGACTTTCAATATACTAACATTAAAAGAAAACAGAAATAAAAACAGCAGAGGCTACATCATCAAATTGGGTTCTGACCAACATTCAGACTCAAATGGCTCTGGGAAGCCCTATGTCACAGCACATCTGGAGTCCCAGTTGGGAAAAGGTCCCAGGCAGTAAATCCACTCTGTGGGTTTGAGTTCAAAGATTGCAGTTCAGGGATCCTGCTGATAATCCCAGGATACAAACTGATATCTTCATCAATCTGTGAGCAAATGGTAGCTCTGGTGTCATGTTAATACTGTTTGTTTTGTCTTGAAAATGGAATGTTGTTCAGCCTGGGGCTTGGTCATCCAGCCCCCCTTTAGGGGCTCAACAATTGCAAGATTTGTCCATTATCTTATCTGTGGTGCCACAAGTCTTGCACTCACAGCAGGCAGTCAGGGCAGTGTCCAGGCAGTTAGAGGCAAGGTCAGAGGCCTGCTTCAGCATCAGTCCTCCCAGTGAATGTTCAGGGATAATTTCCTTTATTATTGGCTGGTTTGATCTCCTTGCTATCCAAAACTCTCAAGAGTCTTCCCCAACACCACAGTTAGAAAGCACAAGAACCATGGAACCCTGCAATCTCCTGCCTGGGTGTAGATTTGAAGAATTCCAAAATGTTCAAAGACACCTGCACCCCTACAATCATGGCCACAGTAGATACAATAGCCAAGACACGAAAGCAACCTAAATGGAGAAGGACAGATGAATGAATAAAGAAGATGGGGTACATAAACACAGTGCCATATTGCTCAGCCAGGAAGAGGGATGTAATAATGACATCAGCTGCCGCAGGGAGCAAAGTAGAGATAATCAAGCTAAGTGAAGCAAGAGAGACAAGGAAAGACTAGTATCATATGATATCCCTTCTAGGAAGAATCTGAAAATGAATACAAATGAACTTCTTTTCCAAAGAGGAACAGCCTCACAGATTTAGAAAAGAAATTTATGGTTGCCAAGAAAAAAACCGGGGGAGGGTGGGGGGGGGTGGGGGATGGGGGGGCATCAGGCAGGGAGAAACTAGCTGGTTCAGATTAATATATATGCACTACTGTTTATAAAACAGGCCACAAGTATCCACTGTATAGCGCAAGGCACCCTACCCAACACTGTATAACCTATATAGGAAAAGAACCCAAAAAAGAATACAAACACCAATGTACAAGTGAATATAGCTGCTGTATAGCTAGCTAGCTAAGTCACTTCAGTCGTGTCTGATTCTTTATGACCCCGTGGACTATAACCCACCAGGCTCCTCTGTCTGTGGGATTCTCCAGGCAAGAATACTGGAATGGGTTGCCATGCCCCACTCCAGGGGATATTCCTGATCCAGGGACCGAAGCTGCATTTCTTATGTCTCCTGCATTGGCAGGTGAGTTCTTTACCACTAGTGCCACCTGGGAAGCCACATAGTTGCTGTATATCAGGGGAAAACCCCACAACATTGTAATCGCATACATGTGGTGGTAGTTTACTCACCAAGCTGTGTCTGACTCTTGTGACCCCATGGAAGGTAGCCCACCTGGTTCCTCTGTCCATGGGATTTCTAAGGCAAGAACACTGGAGTGGGTGGATATTTCCTTCTCCAGCAGGTCTTCCTACCTTGGGTTCAAACCCATGTCTCTTGGCTTTGCAGACAAATTCTTTACCCCTGAGCCGTCAGAGATGCCCTCAAATTACATATATACTACAATTCAAATTATATCTTTAAAAAATGAGAAGACAAAAAGCTGTGTACAGAAACTGTAAGACACTGATAAAAGACCTCAAAGACAACATAAAAAGATGGAGAGATATTCCATGTTCCTGGGTTGGAAGAATCAATATTGTGAAAATGAGTATATTATCAAATGCAATATATAGAGTCAGTGCAATTCCCTATCAAATTACCACGGCATTTTTCACAGAACTAGAGCAAGCATTTTCACAATTTGTATGGAAACACAAAAGACCCCAAGTAGCAAAAGCAGTCTTGAGAAAGAAGAATGGAGATGGAGGAATCAACTTTCCTGACTTCAGATTATACTTCAAAGCTACAGTCATCAAGACAATATGGTACTGGCACAAAAACAGAAATATAGACCAATGGAACAAGCTCAAAAGCCCAGAGATTAACCCATTCACCTATGAGCACCTTACCTTTGACAAAGGAGGCAAGAATATACAATGGGGTAAAGATAGTCTCTTCAATACATGGTGATGGGAAAACTGGATAGGTAGATGTAAAAAAATGAAATTAGAACACTTCCTAACACCATAAAGAGAAACTCAGAATGGATTAAAGACCTAAGTGTAAGACCAGAAACTATAAAACTCTTAGAGGAAAATATAGGCAGAACACTCTATGACATAAATCACAGCAAGATCCTCTATGACCCACCTTCTAAAATAATGAAAATAGAAACAAAAATAAACAAGTGGGACCTAATTAAACTTAAAAGCTTTTGCACAGCAAAGAAAACTATAAACAAGGTGAAAAGACAATCCTTAGAATGAGAGAAAATAATAGCAAATGAAACAGCTAACAAAGGATTACTTTCCAAAGTATACAAACAGCTTATGCAACTCAATATCAGAAAAACATCCCAATCAAAAAGTGGGCAGAAGACCCAAACAGACATTTCTCTGATAAAGACATATCGATGGCCAGTAAACACATGAAAAGATGCTCAACATCACTCATTATTAGAGAAATGCAATTCAAAATTAAAATGAGATATCACCTCTTACCAGGCAAAATGGCCATCATCAAAAAATCTACAAACAACAGATACTGGAGAGGGGATGGAGAAAAGGGAACCCTTTTGCACTGTTGGTGGAATATAAATTGAGACAGTCACTATGGAAGACAGTATGGAGATTCCTTAAAAAGACTAGAAATAAAACTACCATATGCCCCAACAATCCCACTATTGGGCATATACCTTGAGAAAACCAAAATTGAAAAAGGCACATGTATCTCAGTGTTCATTGCAGCACAGTTTACAATAGCTAGGACATGGAAGCAACCTAGATGTCCATTGAAAGATGAATGGATAAAGAAGCTATGGTACACCTATACAATGAAATATTACTCAGCTAAAAAAAGGAACACATTTGAGTCAGTGCTAATGATATGGATGAAAATAGAGCCTATTATACAGAATGAAGTATGTCAGAAAGAGAAAAATAAATATCATATATTAATGCCTATATATGGAATCTAGAACGATGGTACTGATGGACCTATTAGCAGGGCAGCACTGGAGATGCAGCCACAGAGAACAGATTTATGGACATGGTGGGTAGGAAGGAGAGGGTGGGACTAATGGAGAGAGTAGATGGAAACATATACACTAACATATATAAAATAGATAGCCAGTGGGAATTTGCTGCATGACTCACGGAACTAAAACCAGGGCTCTGTGACAACCCAGAGGAGTGGGATGGGGTGGTAGGTGGGAGGGAGGCTCAAGAGGCAGGGGACGTATGTATACCTATGACTGATCCATGTTGATGTATGGCAGAAACCACCACAATATTATAATTATTCTTCAATTAAAAATAAACAAATTAAGAAAAAATATATCTTAAAAAAGTGGAAAAGAAATGCTGACTCCATTCCCCTCAGGTATGGTGACCAGTGTTGATGTGACATCCCCAGAGCCTGAGTAGGCTTGGGTCCCAATGCTGCAGTGTCCTGGATCTGAGGGAGCTTGAGAGGATGTGCCAGACAATGAGCCTCCCTTGGTTGGACCTGGACTTCCTGCTGCCCTCTGCATAAGTCCATGATCACCAGATCTGGGGTGGGGGGGTGTCCTGCAGTGAAACCAAGAATACTGTACCCAAAGGATTCTGAACCTGAGATAAAACAGCTTTGAAAAGTCCCCTGGGTGCCAAGTCCCTGGTGGCAAAATTCCCACCTCCAGCCTCCTTCTTTATGGGTTGCCCCACCTACGAATGGCATCACCTTCCAGAGAAGGGTGTTGAAGGACCTCTTCTACGTCCAGGGGATAAAAGGTAAGGGGGAAGGTATTTCTTCTGGAACGTTCTGCTCTGTGTGACAATCCAGGAGAAGGGCTTTCTTACAGGCTCTGATTGCCTAAGTAACCAGAGTTGAGCAGGAAAAAATGCTGCTGCTGGCCATTTCCTGTAACAACAACTTCAAAGCCAGTGCTGATGGCCTCTGATTATCCACAATGCCTGTGGGGCTGGAAAAAACACCTGACCACAGGTAATCTCATGGGGTGAACCATCAAAAACAGAATTCAAAACAGGGCCAATACTCAAGAAGCAAATTTCACCGGGTAAACTGTACTCGCACTGTATAAGATAAAAAACTACATGGAAACACACTCATCATGACTAATTATCAAATCAATGCAAATCAAAACAACACTGAGAAATCACTACACCATGGTCAGAATGGCCATCATCAAAAAGATCCACAAAGATTAAATGCTGCAGAGCTTTGAGACAAAAGGGAATCTTCCTACACTCTTGGTGGGGGTGTAAATGTGTGTAGCCACTATGGACAATAGCATGGAGGTTCCTTACAAATTCAGCACACAGGTACCATATGATCCCACAATCCCACTCCTGGGCTCAAAACCGAAGAAAATAAAAATTTGAAATGACTTGTGCACCCCTATTTTCAGAGCAACACTGTTTACTAGAGCCAAGACAGACAGTCAACCAGCATGTACAGAGACTGACAAAGGGAAACTAGGTAGGATCCAAGACACTGGAATACTCCTCAGTCAAAAACCAAAATGAAATAATGCCATTGGCTGAAGAATAGATGGGCCAAGACATTGTCATACACAGGGAAGTAAATCAGAGAGAGAGAAAAAGATATCATAAGGTGTCTCTTACAGGTGGAATCTATCAATCTATACAAAACAGAAACAGACTCACAAGCTTCAAAAACCAACTAATGCTTATCAAAAAGAAGTTAGCAAGAGTGATAAATTAAGACTCTTGCATTAACCAATACATACTAATATATATCCAATAGATAATCAGAAAAGACACACTGAGTTGCACAGGGAATCCCACTCAATGCACCCCAATAAACTATATAGGAAAATAACCCGGATGAAGAATAGATACATGTCTATGTATATCTGAATCAAGTTCCTAGATACCTAAAACAAAGACAACATTGGAAATCTATCCTACCACTGCTGCTGCTAAGTCACTTCAGTTGTGTCTGACTCTGTGCGACCCCATAGACGGCAGGCCACCAGGCTCTCCTGTCCCTGGGATTCTCCAGGCAAGAACGCTGGAGTGGGTTGCCATTTCCTTCTCCAATGCATGAAAGCGAAAAGTGAAAGTGAATTTGCTCAGTCATGTCTGACTCTCAGCGACCCCATGGACTGCAGCCTTCCAGGCTCCCCTGTCCATGGGATTTTCCAGGCAAGAGTACTGGAGTGGGGTGCCATTGCCTTCTCTGCTATGCTACCACAATACACAATAAAAATGAAAAATACAACAACAAAAAAGTAGGGCATGAAGAAACGCTGTTGCCTTGTGGCCATTTTCTGTAACAACTGAAAACTGCGCTAATAGGCATTTAACATTCAGAAGGCCTGTGGGGCTGTCAGTAAAAAAACACCTGCCTTCAAGGAGTGTCCTAGGCATGGTCATCAAAAAAGGATTCAAATCAGGGAGATGTTCAAGAAGCATGTTTCACTCACACCCATTCAAAAAATGACATGGAAAAAATGTCCCTATCGATAAATACAGAGAACTGCAAATCTAAACTACACCAAGGTATCACCGCACACTGTTCAGAATGGCCATTGGTAAAAACCCTAGAAATGATAAGTGCTGGAGAGTGTGTGGAGAAAGGGGAACCCTCCTACATGGAAGCTAGCAATATAAATTGAGAACAGCCACTCTGGAGGACGGTGTAGAGATTCCTTACACAATGAAAAGGACAATGAAATCAGAATACTTCCTAACACCATACACAAAAATAAACTCCAAACAGTTTAAAAATCTGAAGAAAAAAAGGACAGGTACTATATAACCTTTGAGGAAAATATAGACAGAATACACTTTGTCATAAACCTCAGCATCTCAGCAAGTTGTTTTTCATCTACCACTTACACTAATGAAAAATAAAATAAAAATAAATGGGACCTAATTAACTGTAACAGGATTTGCACTGCAAAGGAAAGCCTAACTGAAAGAAAAAGACAGCCTTCAGAGTGGGAAAAATTGGTTTGCAAATGAAATAGATTTCACTCCAAAATGTAGAAATAGCTCGTGCAGCTCAATATAAAAAACAGACATAAATAATTAAAAAAATTGAACCAAAGATCTCAATGGACATTTCTCTGAATAAGGCAGACACAGGACCATAAAACACATGAAAAGATGCTTAGCATCACAAATTATAAGAGAAATTGCAGACCAAGTCCAATGTGATATCACCTCAAACCACTCAGAATGAGTTAGGAGACAGGTAGGCTCTAGGTTTGACATTTACAACTGGTCTCTTGTTTACATTACATGGGGCATGAAGAAGCAGGCTGCAGGCTGAATACTTAGAATTGTTAACATTTCCTGAGACAAGAGACAGGTGGGCTCCAGGTAAGGTATTTAAAATCAGCCTCCTGTTTGCCCTCCAAAATGGAAGTAACAACAAACAGGGTAAATAGCCAGTGTTAGTCTTTTGTAAAGATGTTAAGGTAATAGTCGTGGCAGTAGTCAAGGCAAGGACAAAGAGGGGACGAAACCCTGTGTGAGTAAAGGATTAAGGGATCTCCCTCTCTCCTCTTTTTTGGACAAGGGAGACGCTACACATGCACAGAAAAGCTCCTTGTGGGTCAAAAGTCAAGGAATAATGCCAGGCCATAATGAATCTTGCTCCTCCCAGAAGCCTTCAATTCGAGATCCATCTTGACTGAGCTGTGCGTGCACACCCAGGGGAGGGTCCCAGGATATGTCAGGTGTGGAAAAATAAACAAGATCGTTGGCCCGAAGGAAGACAAAGGCCTGGAAGAACTGCCCTATATAAATGACTTGACCTCCTCTTTACTGCACTCCTCACTAAGGGGTGGGGGGACACCCACACCCTTTCTCTCTGGGTGTGCATCTCTGCCTTGCTTTTGTCTTAATTAAACAGTTTATCTATGTGCTCTCCCACTTGTTGTTGTGCTGTCTCTAATAATAAACTTTGTACTTGCATTTATAGTTTCTGCCTCTGTGACAAATGCACTTTTCACTGAGGGCAAAGATCCAGGGAAAAATAGTTTGTAGCATCTAACCCTTGCTGGTCTGGTGGCTAGGATTCCTGATTCTCATCTAGGCTTCCCAGGTTCAAATCCTGGGCAGCAAATTAAGATCTCCCTGCTGCATCACCAAGATCAAGAATGGCTATCTCAAAAAATCTCCAACAATAAAACCTAAAGTGGGTATGGAGAGAGGGGAACTCTCCCACACTGTTGTTGAAAATGTAAATCAGAACATCCACTAGGGAGAATAGTATGAAGTTTCCTTAAAGAACTAAACATATAAGTTCATGGGATAGCAACCCTATCTCTGGTTCTGGATCCTGAGGACACCAAAGTTTTATAGGACACAATGGCACCCCCTCCAGTTCTCTTGCCTGGAAAATCCCATGGACGGAGGAGCCTTGTAGGCTGGTCGCTAAGAGTCGGACATGACTGAGTGACTTCACTTTCGCTTTTCACTTTCATACATTGGAGAAAGCAATGGCAACCCACTCCAGTATTCTTGCCTGGAGAATCCCAGAGCTAGAGGAGCCTAGTGGGCTGCCATCTATGGGGTCGCACAGAGTCGGACACGACTGAAGTGACTTAGCAGCAGCAGCACCTCTGCAATCACGGCCACGCTGGGTACAGTAGCCCAAGGCACAGAAGCAACCCAAGTGTCAAAGGACAAATGAATGGATAAAGAAATAAGTACATAGACACAATGCAATATTATTCAACCATCAAGAAGGATGAAATAAGGCCATTTGCAGTCACAAAGATGAAAATAAAGGTGATCATGCTAAGTGAAGTAGAAAGACAGGAAAAGACCAGGATTATATGACATCACCTCTAGGCGGAATAAAAAATGGATACAAATGAACATCTTTTCCAAAAAGAAACAGCCTCACAGACATAGAAAAGAAACTTATGGTTACCAAGAAGGAAAGGGGCTGGGGAGAAATTAGCTGGTTCAGGTACATACTCCTAATAATAAAATAATCCAGAAGGACCCACTGTATAGCATGTGAACCCCTATTCAATACTCTGCAATAACTTATATGGGAAAAACACCCCAAAAGAACATACAGATGTCTATACATAAGTGAATAAGTGAAAATTGCTCAGTCATGTCCGACTCTACGCGACCTCACAGGCTGCAACTTGCCAGGCTCCTCTGTCTGTGGAATTCTCCAAGCAAGAACACTGGTGTGGGTTGCCATTTCCTTCTCTAATAAGTGAATAAAGTTGCTGTCTGTTGGGGAAAAAAAAAATCTACAACACTGTAAACTAATTACATTCCCCAGTTCAAATGATACAATTAAAAAAAAAAAAAAGAAATGAAATGCTGACTCTAGTCCCCTCAGACATGGTGACCTAGGCTGGAGGTGGTGCAGAAGTCGGACCATTGAGAAACCAAGCATCACACTCAGAGGGTTGGCGAACTCAGGTTTATTGAGCCTGTGGTCCCAGACGAGCTAATGCTCTGAAGTTCTGGGGCCCTGAGTTCAGGGTGAGCCTTACTCTTATAGGGTCAGTACACACAAGAACAGTTGGCACTGGTTGATTGGTTACCTGGATGCTATGGGCTTTGGGCAGTTACAGAGTGTGGGAGTTGCTATGGGTTACATGTAGGGAATTTGCAAACAGAAACTCATAGAAGCAGGAACAGAATATTCCATTCTTATCAAAACATCTTATGGTTACAGTTGATTGCTAGGTCATCTTGTTCCTATCTTGGCACAGTAAGCATATCTTACAGAAGCAGAATGAGCATGAAGTTATTTCTAGCTGAGGGTAAGTTTTCAATTTTCCTCTACTGGACCCCCTCTTGATGCCCCTTAAATCTTATAAGGCATCAACTGCTTGATCTTCTTGGCCCAGGAGCTGATAACCTCTCAGGGCTAGGAGGTGTGTGGTAGCCCTCCTGTCTGCTTGATCTTCTTGGCCCAGGAGCTGATAACCTCTCAGGGCTAGGAGGTGTGTGGTAGCCCTCCTGTCTGCAGTGGCTTCAGCTAGGCTGGAAACCATCCTCATGAATAATGGCAAGGGGCAAGGTAAGAGGACGCAGGTCCCAAGGTCCTCCTTGGGACTACCACCGTTGGAGTTTTGAATCCTCCTAGATAAGAAAACCATCCCTGAAATAGCTCTCTGGGATTCCACC
Organism: Ovis aries; assembly: GCF_016772045.2. Lineage (NCBI taxonomy): Eukaryota > Metazoa > Chordata > Mammalia > Artiodactyla > Bovidae > Ovis > Ovis aries. The sequence continues at coordinate 18,836,179 of NC_056077.1, read as the reverse complement.
CCTTCCAAGTTTGGACTGGGACACGAAATATTTTAGTAATTTCACTGGTTATTTCTTCTACAACCTTGCCTTTATCATCTATCTGTAGACAACAGTTGCTAAGATTGAACTTCCCACAGACACCCCCCTCTGCAGCCAGTAAGTAATTTAGGGCAGGTGATTCTGATAGATAGCTTTATGCATCTTGGTTTGTTGTTCTGCCAATAAATTAAGAGCCTTGGCCGTTTCATTAGTAATGATCTCAACCACTGCCTAGAATCAGATAATTCTGTTAACCACGTAAATTGGGGTTTGGTAGCCCCAGAACCCATCTTCTGCCCAAATGGCTGGCCTGCAGTATTGGATTATGCATTCAGGAGGCCATTCATCCTCTTTCCAGTTTCCAATCTGTAGAGACCTGCACTTTTTGGGGAGGCCTCTGCCTTTATAAACTGGGACTCCCAGTGATTCACCTTGGGGTAGGGGAAGTAGGAAAAAGAAGGGATGGACAGTCCCCAATATCCATGCCCCTGACCAGTTGGCTGGCAAAACTGAATACGTGTTAGCCGCACAAATCCAATAAAATCCTTCTGGAGCAGACCAACGGCCTTCAGTGGACAAGTCATCCCAGCTGGTCTTTAAATCAGGGAAGCTTGCTAGAGGGTGAGGATTAGGCTCTGTATAGTTTGGGCTTCCCCACCAATCAGAAGAGTGAGTAGTTGCGCTGTAATATTTTTTGGCCAAGACAAGAGAGGTTTCCTACCGGAACATTGAATAATGGACCCCACTGTGCCAGGCAGTTCTTGCCAATTATGGAAGTCTTTCAATACCAAATTCTGACCCTGGTTTTCTTGAATTCCCCTGAGTTGTTGAAGGGTCTCTGGGGATCTAATTCTTTGGCTTCCTAGGCCCATTGTACTCCTATATTAATTCCCCTCCACACACATAGCAAGAAAGGTTACACAGCAAGAAGAAACCATTAATGTCTGGGCTATGGTCTCTGCTAGAGCTAAGAACAGATTTTTAGTTTTGACTGGAATTGTAGGGGGTACCACTTTCTGTCTCTTCATGAAAAGAATAGAAGACCTTGTGTAAAGAACTCTGGAGTAGAACAGAAATATGGCGGAACTCTAACACAGTTCCTGGGTCAGCACCTGTCCCATGGATATAAATACCGATTTTGACGCCAGTTTTCCATTTTAAATCTCCGGGATTGAAGATAGTGAAATTGACAGGATTACATGTCCCTAGTTTACAACTGGGGCTAGCAGTTCCCTTTTGAAGTCGAGCTATCTTGCTTTTATATTCCCAGGTTGCCCACGTGACACAGCTCCAGTAAGGGCAGTAAAACCAGGGGTCGCCATAGCAGGAGGAGCGGGGAGATGCTAACTGACACATATATTTGTCATTGTTTGTGTATGTTCGCTCCCATGATAAACTCCCACAATTTGTAACACCCTTGGGGTTCTTGCCAATAGCAGCACACGCATCAAAGTATACTGACACCGGAAGGTCTTCATTTTCAATTCGTGTCTGGTTAATCAGAATCCCTTCTTTTTGGTGCCTAACCTCTAACCAATCTTCACTGATGGGGGGCAGGGGGTCAAAACAACTTTGTTTGTCATTTTGTTGACAAATAAAATAGGTTGTTTTATTATGTACACAGGTTCCTTGGACCTCTCCTTGACAGGAGAAGTGAGTATGGTAAAGCAAGGTCCAAGTGACCCCCTGAGCTGATTTAGTCATGTGTATGCATGGAGTACATGAGGGGTCTATTTTGCTTTTTAATGCACTACAGCTCAGCAGGATATAAAATGCTATTACACTAAACATTAGAGTGCACTTAATAAACCCATTATTTTTGGGTAGATTATAGCCAAAGTGACCCCTCGTATTTGACCCACAGAAAGCATCAAGGCCAGTGGTGCAACCAGTCCCCACTTGGCAGGGTGCCATCGTAACCCTGATTCTCAGATGTCCCTCGCTGAATTCCTCAAGCTTCTGCCGTGCGTGGACCAGCCAGCCCTGGAGTGACTGGAGCAGGGCTGAAGATCTTGGGCCGGATTCAGGTACCTATGAAAGAAAACCAGAAGTGTCTGGTTCGGATGAGCCTCAGCAGTCCAGGTCTCTTACCCTTCTAGAGGTGCTGTTCTCTTCACCCGGCTTTGGTGAATCCTCGGGGTGACACCTGTGACATTAACAACAGTAGGGGTCACCAGGACGACCCTATGAAGGCCTGTCCAGACTGGGCTGAAGTGATTCCTTTTTCCAGTCTTTAACCCATACCTCGTCTCCTGATGGATAGGGATGAACCCAATTGCCCGAAGGAATGGAAATCCTTCCTAAGGTTTCTCAAGTGATATAGTGGTTGGGACATCTCCAGGTCAGCTAGTTGTTGGGGTCTCCCTTGAGCTTCCCTATCACTGGGGGTGGTCTCACATATAAGATCGCAAAGGGAGAAGAGCCTGAGGCCCTCAAGGTGCACCGGGCTCAGAGCAGGGCTAGTGGTAGCATGTTGACCTAAGGTAACTGGCAGAGCTTAGATAACATAGTCTTGAGGGTCCAATTCATGCACTCAACTCTCCCTGAGCTTTGTGGCCTATAAGCCGTACGGAGTTTTCAGTGTGGCGCTTTCATTTGACTCTCAATGTCTTGGACAAATTGTGGTTTATCTCAGACACAAAGGCTGGCCCGTTGTCAAACCCTATGGAGAGGGGTAACCCTGGCCTGTTGTCAGACCCTATGGAGAGGGGTAGCCCATATCTCAGGATTATGTCTCTTAGTAGGGCCTGGCCACCTCTTGTGCCCATTCATTGTGTGGGGGGTAGGCCTCACTCCATCCTGAATAGGTGAAGACTACCACAAGTAAACATTTATAGCCCCTCCAAGGCTTGACTTCAGTAGAGTCCATTTCTGATGATGGCTGTGAGTGTGCCCAGGGAAGATGAATGGCTCCTCTATTTTTCAGGGAGAGAATAAACAAATCCAACCAGCCCACTAACAGAGTTCCCTGCTGTCTGGGCAGAAAAGGGGCCCCAAGATTTGGCCAAAAACCATGCACCCATTGTGGTGGACCTGAGGCCAGGGGCCACTCCTGTCAGACAGAGGCAATATCCAGTACCACAGAAAGCACACCTGGGAATTTGGGACTACATCCAAGCCTATGCAATGCTGAAACTCTGATTGAGTGTCAGGTTCCCTGGATCACTCTGCTGCTACCAGTCAAGAAGCCTGGAGAGGAATGATTATCCCCCCATCCAGGACCTCCGCACCATCAACGCAGTAATCATTATCCATCCAGTGATCCTGAACTGAACCCAAGGAGGTAGCTGATCGGCAGTTTGCAACCAGGAATCTATGTGTGGAAACTGGTCTGGGTGCCTAGGGGTCCCTGTCACTACTCAGTATACAGCTCTAACTATAGGAAGGTCTAGAGTACCCTTTGCAGGCCATCTCACCCCAAAGGTGGGCCATTCTGACTCACACAGGGTGTGGAGCTTTCTCAAGATCATCTTAACCCCATCTTAACCCCGAGGTCATCTTAACCCAATGGGGTTAAGGAAAAACCTTTCTCAAAATTTTTATCATACAGTATAAAACAGTTGGCTTAGAGGAGCTTCCCTCCATATTGACAAATGTCATCCACCTCTTTGGCTAGGAAGGAAAGAGGGACACACAGGAAGGGCCTCATCTTAGGGAGACCTAGGTAGCACTGATGTCACCAGTCCTGGAAGGCCCAGTATTCCCAGATAGCACAATTATATGCCTCTTTGAAGATGTCCCTGATCACTAAATGCCTCAGGGAGACAGGACTGGAAAGAGGTGATCCCTTATAATGGGATTCACAGAGGAATAATTTCAGGGGCTCCAGAGGGGATCTAGGGTGATTGACCCTCTCGAGGGTGCTAAGCTGGCAGAGAGAGCAGTACATATACTCGTCTAAGAGAAGGGCCTGAAATCCTTGGGGAATCAGGGGATTATGAAGGAAAAGGCGACAGAGGAAGGCAGCCTTGTAATGAAAATCCAAAAGTATGCAGGAGCATGTCAGAGTGTGCTACTCCACATGGGCTGGCTCAGGGGACCAAGAGAGAGGGAGGTACAGATCTGTTTGGCAAAAGGGACAAGTTTTTCGAGAAAAACCCAATTTCTCAATAAGTCAGCTCAAAGAGTCAACTGATGGAAGGGGAGAGTGAGCCTTAAAAATTTTAAGAAAGTAATTTAGGCAGAGGGCCCTAGGGTAAAAGGGCCATTTGGACATACGCAACTTCTAAATCAAATCAGTAACCAATTGTTCCCCTCCCTGTGTATCCTGCCTTGTGTTGGTGGCACAAAGAAAAACAAGGGCGGGTGCCGCCTCAAAAGGGGATTCCATTCAGGTGCCCATGTGGCCACGTTCCCATGGGGAACTTGGGTATCTCTTAGCTTTGGTGGGTCAGTATAAGCCCCTGTCCAGGATCTGACTTGCAGGAAGGGACTGGGTCCCCCAGAGACAGACACCACCCTGAGCCATAGAACTGCAGGTTAGGGCCCACTCAGACTCTGTAGTCATGGGGCCATGGAGCCACACAATCACCCTGGAGCGAGGACGAACCAGAGTGCTCACTCACACACACGTTCAGTTCAGAGTTTGTCACAGTGCCTCCCCACTCTGGGAAGGTCCCTAACTGGCGGTCTTCTTACTGAAGACCGTAGGAGGTAGTCAAGTTCCTCTTCCATCCAGAGACAGGACTTGACTGGGTTCTGTGCCCCAGGGTCTTACCTTATTCTGTAGCCATACCTGGCTAGTTGGTCCGCTTCTCCAATGAGTCTGGTCAGGGTTCAGCTGTCTGGAAAGTCAGAACACCTGTCAGGTGGCACGCTGCCTCGGTCGTCTCAGAGTTCCTCTGCTCTGGCCTGGTTGAGCCACCGGTCTGGCAGCTCAAGGGGCCGGTGTGGTTGGAATCTCACTGAGGCCTCCAGAAATACTGCAGGAGCTGGACCGTCAAGAACCCAAGCACCAACTTGGAGGGTTGGAGAACTCAGGTTTATTGAGCTGGCGGTCCCAGATGAGCTACTGCTCTGAAGTTCTGGGGCGCTGAGCTCAGGGTGAGCTTTACTCTTATAGGGTCAGTATACACAAGTAGAGCTGGTTGATTGGTTACCTGGTTGCTATGGGCTATGAGCAGTTACAGAGCACAGGAATTGGTATGGCTTACATGCAGGGAATTTCCAGACAGAAACTCACAGAAGCAGGAATAGAACATTCCATGCTTATCAGAGTATCTTATGGTTACATATGGGCTTCTCTGGTGGCTCAGAGGGTAAAGCATCTGCCTACAATGCAGGACACCTGGGTTCGATCCCTGGGTCAGGAAGATCCCCTGGAGAAGGAAATGGCAACCCACTCCAGTACTCTTGCCTGGAAAATCCCATGGACAGAGAAGCCTGGTAGACTGCAGTCCATGGGATCGCAAAGAGTAGGATACGACCGAGAGACTTCACTTTCTTTCTTTCTTTCTATGGTTACATATAGTTGACTGCTAGATCATCTTGTTCCTTGGTCAACGCAGCAAGCATCTTACAGAAGCAGAACAAGCATGAAATTATTTCCAGCTGAGTGTAAGTTTTAAATTTTCCTCTTCAGTGTCACATCCCTGGAACCTGTGCAGACTTGGGTTCCAAGGCTGGAGTATCTTGGATCTGAGGGGGCTAGTGAGATGTGCCTGGCAATGAGCCCTCTATCAAAAGACCTGGAGACTCTCCAGCTCCAAGGGTTGGGTGAGGTCCTCCTGCAGCCAACCCAAGCTTACTGCACCCAAAGGATGCTGGAATTTGGGGATGGAAGAGCTTTGAAAAGTACTCGGGGCTCCAAGGCTCTTGGTGGTTGGGATCCCAACTCCAACCTGGTTCCTTGGGGTCACCCCACTGGCAGATGACATCACCCTCTGCAGAGTGAAGTTGCAGGAATTAGCACGTGTCTGGGAAATAAAGGTTAAGGGACAAGAAATCAAGAGACACAATTAACCCTGGCAGTCTGTTACTTCTGCCACATTCCACTCAAACTGACAGTGCAGGAGCAAGGATTTCCCTTAGGCTCTGGTTGCCTAAGTGGCCAGAGTTGGGCAGGAAGAAATGTTGCTGCTTTGTCTCCATTTCCCATAATAACAACTTTAAAACTGGTGCTAGTGATCTCTGAATATTCACAAGGCATGCAGGACTAGAAAGGACACCTGCCTTCAATAAAATCCTTGGGGTAAATCACCAAAAAAAGAATTCAAAACTGAGCCAATGTTCAAGAAGCCAATTTCAACAGTAAACTATACTCACACTGTATCTGACTGAAAAGCACATGGAAACATACTCCACATGACTAATTATCAGATCAATGTAAATCAAAACAACATTGAGGAACCACCTCACCATGGTCAGAATGGCCATCATCAGAAAGAGCCACAAAGATTAAATGCTGCAGAGCTTGGAAACAAAAGGGAATCTTCCTACGCTCTTGGTGGGGGTGTAAATGGGTTCAGTCACTATGGGAAACAGCAAGGAGGTTCCTTAAAAAACTCAACACACAGGCACCATACGATCCAGCAATCCCATTCTTGGGTTCAGATATGGATAAAATAATAATTTGAAATGACTCGTGCACCCCTATATTCAGACCAGCACTATTTACTAGAGCTGAGAGAGAGAATCAACCAAGGCCAGAGACTGGAAAATGAAGACTGAGACAAATAGACACTGAACTATTCCTCACTCATAAAATAGAATTAAATAATGCCATTGGCAGTAGCAAAGAGGGACCAAGATATTACCATCTGCAGTGAAGTAAGTCAGAGAGAGAGAAATATCATCAGATATCACCTATGGGTGGAATCTGTCAATTTATACCAATGAACTACTATATAAAACAGAAACAGACTTACAGACTTCACAAATCAACTTATGATTACTAAAAAAATTAGAAGGATAAATTAAGACTTTTGCATTATCACATACACACTAATATGCATCCATTAGATAATCAGAAAGGACATACTGAGTTGCACAGAGAATGCTACTGAACACACTTTTCAGAGCAAGAATAGATACACGTCTATATACATCTGAATAAAGCTCTTGGACACCTAAAAAAACACATTGGAAATCTGATCTTTTCCAGTCCTGTACTCACTGCTGAGTTTTCCCAATTTGCTGACATATTGAGTGCAGCACTTTCACAGTATCATCTTTAAGGATTTGAAACAGTTCAAATGGAATTCCATCACCACCACTAGCTTTGTTTGTAGCGATGCTTCCTAAGGCCCCCTTGACTTCACACCCAGGATGTCTTGCTCTAGGTGAATGATCACACAATCCTGATTATCTGGGCCAATAAGATCTTCTTTGTATAGTTCTTCTGTGAATTCTTGCCACCTCTTCTTAACATCATCTGCTTCTGTTAGGTCCATACTGTTTCTGTCCTTTATTGTGCCCATCTTTGCATGGAATGCTCCCTTGGTATCAAAAGGCCTGTGCAGCTGTAAATAACACCTGCCCTCAAGTAATGTCCCTAGGAATATCATCCCCAAAGATTTCAGAATGGAGTCCAATTTCAAGAAACCAGTTTCAAGAGGTTAACAGTATTTGCACTGTTTAAAGTACAGAAGCACCTGAAGTATACTCCACATCATGAACTCCTAAAAAAATGCCAATCAAAACCACCACGAGGAATCACCTCACGTGGCTCAGGAAGACCTGCATCAAAAAGGTCTATTAAAAGGAAATCCTACAGAGGGCTTAGGGAAAAAGGAATCCTCCTTTTCTCCTTGTTGGGATGTAGAAAGGTATAGGAAGTATGGGAAGAGGCATGAGTTTTCTTAAAACAAAAAAACTAAGCATAGGGGAACCACGTGATTGGCGAACCCCACTCTCTCACTCCTGGGCTTAGATCCAGAGAAAATGTGAATTTGAATGACACATGCACCCCTGTTTTCAGGGCAGCACGATTTACAAGAGCTAAGACATTTGAGTGAAATCAAATGTGTCAGGACAGAAAAATGAGGCCTAAGTAGCACACCTCTCCAGTGCAATCTGCTGCTATACACAACAGAACAGAATGGTGAAAGTGGCCACAGCGTGGATGGACAGAGATTGGGACACTAAGGGAAGTGAGTCAGAGACAGAAACATAGATATCGCAAGATGTCCCTAACTGGTGGATCTAAAAATTCATACAAAGAAACCACTTTACACAAAGAAACAGACTCAGAAACTTAACTTCTGATTCTTAGAAAGAAAATATGAGGGCACAGGGAGCAATTAAGAGGTTGGAATAAACATCTACAGAGGAATATATTTCAAGTAGATAAGCTTATACAAACATACTGAATACCACAGGAAAAGTTAAAAACACCTCGTAATCATCGTAAAGAAAAAAAACCTCCTCAAAACTAATGAAAGTCTGGGTAGAACAGAATCAAGGTCTTGTACACCAGAAACAAACACAACACAAAAGAATCCTACACCCGTACACAATAATAATGAAATGACAGCAGTAAACAGTAAGAGTGGGGCCTGAAGACACGCTGTCACCTTCTGTTTTTTTTTTTTTTTTTGGCCATAAAACCACTTGCAATGCTATGCTGATGGGCACGCAATACTCACAAAGGCCAATGGGTGTCAGTGAGAAACACCTCCCCTCAGGCGATGTCCTAGGGCTGGTCAGCCAAAACGATTTTAAACCTGGGCAGACATTAAATAAGCTGATTTCAAAAGGCTAGTTTCAATCATACCGTTTTAAACAACTCTCATGAAAAGTTGTCAACACCGTTAAGTAATAGATAAATGGAAATCAGAACTACCACCTGGTATCACCTTGCATACATCAGAATAGTCACTATCAAAACCTTCACAGACCTCCAGTAAGTTGCGGAGGGGGTGCGGACACAAGGGAACCCTCCTCCACCACAGTTGAGGATGTAAATGGTAAGAGCCATGATGGAGGGCAGGGCAGAGGTTCCTTAACAATGTAACTGAGAATGAGATAGGAGGATTGCCTCACACCCTATACCAAAAGCAACGACAAATAAAAGTGTCAAGTGTAGACACCGATCCTAGGAAACCTTGGGGGAATATATCAAAAGAGACGGAAGTATCTCAGGTCGCATTCTATGTAAAGAACCTGTCTGATGATGCAAGAGACGTAAGAGACACGGGCTCGATTCCTTGGTGGGGAAGATGCACTGGAGGAGGCCATGGCAACCCACTTCAGTATTCTTCCCTGGAATACTACTGACAGAGGAGCTTGGCAGGCTACAGCACATAGGGTCCCATAGGATCAAACAGGACTGAAGTGACTAAGCACGCATACATGCATATTGGAAGAACATGCTTTGTCTTAAAGTGCATTAAGTAACATTTTCATACACCTCTAAGAACAATGAAAATAAATAGAAATAAGAAAACATGACCTAATTACCCTTAAAGGCATTTGCACAGAAAAGGAAACCCTAAAATACAATCCTCAGAATAGGAAAAATATTGGTAAAGACGCACACAAGGAATTTGTCTTCAAAATACACAAACAGTATGGGAAACACCATATCAGAAATACAAACATCTCCTTCTTAAAAAAAAAAATTTTTTTGGCCAGAATAGAAAATGAGATCTCTTTGAGGAACAAATACAGATTGCATTAGACTTGTGGAAAATGTTCAACATCCCTATGAATGGATACAAATGAACTTCTTTAGCACAGAGTAACAGCCTCAGAGAATGAGAAGAAAAACCCATGTTTACCAAAAAACAGAAAGGTGAGTTGGAAGGTGAAATGAACTGGAGCAGACTAATATGTGCTCACTAGTATCAGAAAAAGAACCCCCCCAAAATGACTATGTAATGCAAGAAAGCCTTCTCAACCTTCCATAGCAACCATCTGGAAAAAGAAGCTGAAGAAGAATGTATGTTTTTATCTCTAAGTGAACCAAGTTGCTGTAGATGAAAAACAAGAAAAAAGGCAAAAAACTCCCCAAAACCAACCCACACACAACAGCGCCCATGCTTGTGATTAACCTGTATATCCCAGATCTAAATATAGAACAAAAAAGGAAAAAAATGTAGAATTTGTTTCCCTCAAGCCAGTCTGACGTGAGCAGTGTCACGTCCCTGGAGCCTGAGAGGCAAGAGCCCCAAGGCTGGAGTGTGGAATGCTGAGGGAGTCTGCAGCATGCGGATGCCAGTGTGACCCCAGATGGACCTGGAGTGGCTTGTGCCATCTCCTTGAGCTCACCAAAATCTGGATATTGGCTGGCCTTCCTCGAGGAAATCCAAGTGAACTGCACCCAAATGCAGTGGAACCTCTGGTCTGCAAGAGATTTCCAAACACCCTGGGCTCCATGTGTCCCTTGGACTAAGGATTTCAACACCGGCATCTTTCTTAGTATGACCTCAGCTATGGATTATCGCACCTTTGGCAGTGTGGTTTTGCAGGAGTTAGGATGAGTACCGGGACTCAAGGTTAAGGGGGAAGAAGTAATGAGACACAAGCCTTGGGGGTTTCTCCTGGTTCACTGCCTCTAATTGGCAGTACTCGCAAAAGGGTCTGCTTGCCCAAGGACCCAGAGTCAGGCATGAAGACATGCTGGTGCCTTGCGGTCACATCCTCTAATAACTACTTTAAGATTCCTGCACAAGGGCTCTTACTGGTCAAAAGGCCTCAGTTCAGTGCAGTTCAGTGGCTCAGTTGTGCCCGACTCTTTGCGACAAAATGGACTGCAGCACACCAGGCTTCCCTGAAGTGGTCCTTCACCAACTTCCAGGCTTGCTCAAACTCACATCCATTGAGTTGGTGATGCCGTATAACAATCTCATCACCTTTCATCCACTTTTCCTTCTGCTTTTGCTATTGCCCAGAAGCAAGGTCTTTTCCAAAGAGTCAATTCTCTGCATCGGGTGACCAAAGTATTGAAGCTTCAGCCTCACCATCAGTTGTGAATATTCTTTGGAAGGAATATTCAGGACTGATCTCCTGTAGGATGGAAGGTTGGATCTCCTTGCTGTCCAAGGAACTCTCAAGAGTTTTGTCCAATACTACAGTTCAAAAGCATCAATTCTTTGGCACTCAGCTTTCTTTATGTCCCAGCTCTCACATCCATACACAACTCCTGAAAAACCTTTAAAAACCTTCCTGAAAAACTTTGGTTAGACGGATCTTTGTTAGCAGATTTTTCTGCTTTTTAATATGCTGTCTAGGTTGGTCATAGCTCTTCTTCCAAGGAGCAAGCATCTTTTAATTTCATGGGCGCAATCACCATATACAGTGATTTTGGAGCCCAAGAAAATAAAGTCTGTCACTGTTTCCACTGTTTCCCCATTTCTTTGCCAAGAAGTGATGGGACCGGATGCCATGATTTCATTTTTTTTTTTTTTTATGATTTCATTTTTTGAATGTTGAACTTTAAGCCAGCCTTTTCTCTCTCCTCCTTCACTTCAACAAGAGGATCTTTAGTTCCTCTTCACTGTAGGGTGATGTCATGTGCATATCTGAGGTATTGATATAATTTCTCAGGGCAGTCTTAATTCCAGCTGTGCTTCATCCACCCTGGCATTTCGCATGATGTATTCTGCATATAAATTAAATAACCAAGGTGAAAATGCACCTCCTTGACATACTCCTTTCCCAGTTTGCAATCAGTCTGCTGTTCCATGTCCGGTACTAACTGTTGCTTTGTGATCTGCATCCACATTTTTCAGGAGGCAGGTCATGTGGCCAGGTATGCCCAAATCTTTAAGAATTTTACCTAGATTTTTTGTGATCCAAGCAGTCAAAGGCTTTAGCGTAGTCCAGGAGGCAGAAGCAAAGGTTTTTCTGGAGTTCTCTTGCTTTTTCTATGATCCAATGGATGCTGGCAATTTGATCTCTGGTTCCTCTGCCTTTTCTAAATCCAGCTTGAACATCTGGGAGTTCTCAGTTCATGTACTGTTGAAGGCTAGCATGGGGAAGTTTGAGCATTACTTGGCTAGCCTGTGACATCAGTGCAATTAATTGGGAGTTTGAACATTCTTTGGCATTGCCCTTCTTTGAGAGTGGAATGAAACCTGACCTTTTCCAGTCCTGTGGCCACTGAGAGTTTTCCAAACTTGCTGGCACAGTGAGTGCAGCACTTTCACAGCATCATCTTTTAGGATTTCAAATAGCTCGGCTGGAATTCCATCAATTCCACTGGCGTTGTTCATAGTGGTGCTTCCTTACCCCCACTTGACTTCAAACTCCAGGATGTCTGGCTCTAGGTGAATGATCACACCATTGTGCTTATCCGGATCATTAAGTTCTTCTTTGTATAGTTCTTCTGTGAATTCTTGCCATGTCTTATTAACATCTTCTGCTTCTGTTAGGTCCATACTGTTTTTGTTGTTTATTGTGCCCATCTTTGTATGGAAAGTTCCCTTGGTATCAAATGGCCTGTGCAGCTGTAAATGACAGCTGCCCTCAAGTAATGTCCCTAGGAAAATCATCCCCAAAGATTTCATAATGAAGTCCAATTTCAAGAAGCCAATTTCAAGAGGTCAACAGTATTCACACTGTTTAAAGTACAGAAGCACCTGAAAGATAAACCACATCACGAACTCCTTAAAACAATGCCAATCAAAACCACCATGAGGAATCACCTCACATGGCTCAGAAATATCTGCATCAAAATGGTCTATTAAAAGTAAGTCCTGTAGAGGGCTTAGGGAAAAAGGAATTATCTTTTTCTCCTGGTTGGGATGTAAATGAGTATAGGAAGCATGGGTAGAGGCATGAGTTTCCTTAAGAAAAAAAGAACAAAAACTAAGCATAGGGGAACCATGTGATTGGCGAATCCCACTCTCTCACTCCTGGGCTTAGATCCAGAGAAAATGAGAATTTGAAATCACACATGTACCCCTGTTTTCAGGGCAGTGTGGTATACAAAAGCCAAGACTTTTGAATGAAATCAAATGTGTGAGGACAGAAAAGTGAGGTTAAGTAGCACACCTCTCAGCTGCAATCTGCTATTATATAAAGCAGAATAGAATAGTGAAAGTGGCCTCAGCATGGATGGACAGAGATTGGGATACTAAGGGAAGTGAGAGTCAGAGACAGAAACGCAAATATCACAAGATGTCCCTAACTGGTGGATCTAAAAATTCATACAAAGAAACCACTTTACACAAAGAAACAAACTCAGAAACTTAAAGAAATTCTGCTTCTTAGAAAGGAAATATGAGGGCACAGGGAGCAATGAAGAGCCTTGAGTAAACATCTACAGAAGAATATATTTCAAATAGATAAGCTACAGTAACATAGTGAATAGCACAGGAAGAGTTAAGTACACCTCGTAATCATCGTAAAGAAAAAAAATCTCCCCCAAACTAACGAAAGCGTGGGTAGAACCAAATCAAGTTCTTGTACACCAGAAACAAACACAACATAAAAGAATCCTACACTCGTACACAATAATAATGAAATGACAGCAGTAAGCAATAAGAGTGGGGCCTGAGGACACGCTGTCACCTCTGGAGTTTTTTTTTTTTTTGGTCATAAAACCACTTGCAAAGCTATGCTGATGGGCAGTCAATACTCACAAAGGCCACTGGGCAGTCAGTGAGAAATACCTCCCCTCAGGCAATGTCCTAGGCCTGGTCAGCCAAAACAATTTTAAACCTGGGCAGACCTTAAACAGGCTGATTTCAAAAGGCTAGTTAAAATCACATATTTTAAACAAGTCTCATGAAAAGTTGTCAACACCACTAAGTTTTAGAACTACCATCAGTTATCACCTCACACATGTCAGAATGTTCACTGTGAAAACAGCCACAGACAGTGAGTTGCGGAGGGGGTGTAGACACAAGGGAACCCTCCTCCACCACAGCTGAGGATGTGAATGGTAAGAGCCATGATGGAGGGCAGGGCAGAGGTTCCTTAAGCAATGACACTGAGAATGAGATGGGAGGATTTCCTTACACCCTATACCAAAAGCAACGACAAATAATTAAAAGTGTCAAGTGTAGGCATGGATCCTAGGAAACCTCAGAGGAATATATCACAAAGGATGAGAGTTTCCCTGGTCCTGGCTGTGTAAAGAACATGCCTGCTGATTCAGGAGACATTAGAGACACGGGTTTTATTCCTGGGTGGGGAAAATGCACTGGAGGAGGGCATGGCAACCCACCTCAGTATTCTTCCCTGGAATACTATGGACAGAGAAGCCTGGCAGGCTACAGCACATAGGGTCCCATACGATCGAACAGGACTGAAGTGACTAGAATGCATGCACGCATTTTGGAAGAACAGGCTTTGTCTTAAATCGCATTAAGCAACTTTTTCATGCACCTGTAAGAATAATGCAACTAAATCAGAAATAAGAAAACGTGACCTAATTACCCTTAAAGGCATTTGCACAGAGAAGGACACCCTAAAAGTAAGACAAAGACAACCCTCAGAATGGGAAAAGTATTAACAGACAAAGACACCCACAAGGGATTTGTCTCCAATACACACAAACAGCACATGCAGCTACATTTTGGATGTACAAACAACCTCCCCTGGATCAAAACAAAACAGAACAACAAAACCAATGGGCCAGAATAGAAAAGGAGATTTCTTTGAGGAGTAAATATAGATTACATTAGACACAGGGAAAATATTCAGCATCCTTATGAACGGATACATATGAACTCTTTAGCAAGGAGAAACAGCCTCAGAAAATGAGAAGAAAAAGTTATGTTCACCAAAAAAAGAAAGGTGGGTGTCAGGGTGAAGTGAACTGGTTCAGACTAACATGTGCTCACTAGTATAAAAACAAAACAAAACAGCAAAGAAACCCAGTATGTCACACAAGAAACCCTACTCAACACTCCCTAGCAACCCATCTGGAAAAAGAAGCCAAGAAGAATGTATGTTTCTGCTGCTGCTGCTAAGTCGCTTCAGTCATGTCCAACTATGTGCGACCCCATAGACGGCAGCCCACCAGGCTCCCCCGTCCCTGGGATTCTCCAGGCAAGAATACCGGAGTGGGTTGCCATTTCCATCTATATCTAAATCTTGTTGCTGTAGATGAAAAACAAGAAAAGAGACAAAAATCAACCAGCCAACCAAACAAACAAAAGAACCCCCAGCCATCAAGATTGTGACTAATGTGTCAACAAGTTCCAATCATAGGACAAACAAGGAAAACATTTCAGAATTTCTTTCCCCTGGGCCAGTCTGACATGAGCGGTGTCACGTCCCTGGATCCTGAGAGGCGAGGGCCCCAAGGCTGGAGTGTGGAATGCTGAGGGAGCCTGCAGCATGCAGATGCCAGTGTGACCCCAGATGGACCTGGAGTGGCTCGTGCCAACTCCTTGAGCCCACCAAAGTCTAGATATTGGCTGGCCTTCCTCAAGGAAATCCAAGTGAACTGCACCCAAATGCAGTGGAACCTCTGGTCTGCAAGAGATTTCCAAACACCCTGGGCTTCATGTGTCCCTTGGACTGAGGATTTCAACACTGGCACCTTTCTTAGTATGACCTCAGCTATGGATTATTGCACCTTTGGCAGTGTGGTTTTGCAGGAGTTAGGATGAGTACCGGGACTCAAGGTTAAGGGGGAAGAAGTAATGAGACACAAGCCTTGGGGGTTTCTCCTGGTTCACTGCCTCTAATTGGCAGTACTCGCAAAAGGGTCTGCTTGCCCAAGGACCCAGAGTCAGGCATGAAGACATGCTGGTGCCTTGCGGTCACATCCTCTAATAACTACTTTAAGATTCCTGCACAAGGGCTCTTACTGGTCAAAAGGCCTCAGTTCAGCGCAGTTCAGTGGCTCAGTTGTGCCCGACTCTTTGCGACAAAATGGACTGCAGCACACCAGGCTTCCCTGAAGTGGTCCTTCACCAACTCCCAGGCTTGCTCAAACTCACATCCATTGAGTTGGTGATGCCATATAACCATCTCATCACCTGGAATCCACTTTCCTTCTGTTTTTGCTATTGCCCAGAAGCAAGGTCTTTTCCAAAGAGTCAATTCTCTGCCTTGGGTGGTCAAAGTATTGAAGCTTCAGCCTCACCATCAGTTGTTAATATCTTTGGAAGGAATGTTTTGGACTGATCTCCTGTAGGATGGAAGGTTGGATCTCCTTGCTGTCTAAGGAATTCTCAAGAGTTTTGTCCAATACTACAGTTCAAAAGCATCAGTTCTGTGGCACTCAGCTTTCTTTATGTCCCAGCTCTCACATCCATACACAACTCCTGAAAAACCTTTAAAAACCTTCCTGAAAAACTTTGGTTAGACGGATCTTTGTTAGCAGATTTTTCTGCTTTTTAATATGCTGTCTAGTTTGGTCATAGCTCTTCTTCCAAGGAGCAAGCGTCTTTTAATTTCATGGCCTCAATCACCATATGCAGTGATTTTGGAGCCCAAGAAAATAAAGTCTGTCACCGTTTCCTTTGTTTCCCATTTCTTTGCCAAGAAGTGATGTGACCGGATGCCATGATTTCATTTTTTGAATGTTGAACTTTAAGCCAGCCTTTTCTCTCTCCTCCTTCACTTCAACAAGAGGCTCTTTAGTTCCTCTTCATTGTAGGGTGATGTCATGTGCATATCTGAGGTATTGATATAATTTCTCAGGGCGGTCTTAATTCCAGCTGTGCTTCATCCACCCTGGCATTTCGCATGATGTATTCTGCATATAAATTAAATAACCAAGGTGAAAATGCACCTCCTTGACATACTCCTTTCCCAATTTGCAATCAGTCTGCTGTTCCATGTCCGGTACTAACTGTTGCTTCGTGATCTGCATCCACATTTTTCAGGAGGCCGGTCATGTGGCCAGGTATGCCCAAATCTTTAAGAATTTTACCGAGATTTTTTGTGATCCAAGCAGTCAAAGGCTTTAGCGTAGTCCAGGAGGCAGAAGCAAAGGTTTTTCTGGAGTTCTCTTGCTTTTTCTATGATCCAATGGATGCTGGCAATTTGATCTCTGGTTCCTCTGCCTTTTCTAAATCCAGCTTGAACATCTGGGAGTTCTCAGTTCATGTACTGTTGAAGCCTAGCTTGGGGAAGTTTGAGCATTACTTGGCTAGCCTGTGACATCAGTGCAATTAATTGGGAGTTTGAACATTCTTTGGCATTGCCCTTCTTTGAGAGTGGAATGAAACCTGACCTTTTCCAGTCCTGTGGCCACTGAGAGTTTTCCAAACTTGCTGGCACAGTGAGTGCAGCACTTTCACAGCATCATCTTTTAGGATTTCAAATAGCTCGGCTGGAATTCCATCAATTCCACTGGCGTTGTTCGTAGTGGTGCTTCCTAACCCCCACTTGACTTCAACTCCAGGATGTCTGGCTCTAGGTGAATGATCACACCATTGTTCTTATCTGGGTCATTAAGATCTTCTTTGTATAGTTCTTCTGTGAATTCTTGCCACCTCTTCTTAACATCCTCTGCTTCTGTTAGGTCCATACTGTTTCTGTCCTTTATTGTGCCCATCTTTGCATGGAAAGTCCCTTGCTATCAAATGGCCTTGTGCAGCTGTAAATGACATCTACCTTCAAGTAATGTCCCTAGGAAAATCATCCTAAAAGATTTCAAAGTGAAGTCGCTCAGTCGTGTCCGACTCTTTGTGACCCCATGGACTGTAGCCTATCAGGCTTGTCCGTCCATGGGATTTTCCAGGCAAGAGTGCTGGAGTGGATTGCCATTTCCTTCTCCAGGGGATCTTCCCGACCCAGGAATTGAACCCAGGTCTCCTGCATTGCAGGCTGATGCTTTACCATCTGAGCCACCAGGGAAGTCTGGTCTCAATTTCAAGAAGCCAATTTCAAGAGGTCAGCAGTACTTACACTGCCTAAAGTCCAGAAGCACCTTAAAGATACTCCACTTCACAAACTCCTAAAACAATGCCAATCAAAACCAACATGAGAATCACCTCACGTGGCTCAGTACGACCTGCATCAAAAAGGTCTATTAAAAAGAAGTCCTGCAGAGGGTTTAGGGAAAAAGGAATCATCTTTCTCTGCTTGTTGGCATGTTGATGGGTATAGGAAGTATGGGCAGAGGCATGAGTTTCCTTAAAAAAAAAAAAAAGAACAAAATCTAAGCATAGGGGAACCATGTGATTGGCAAATCCCACTCTTGCATTCCTGGGCTTAGATCCAGAGAAAATGTGAATTTGAGATGACACATGTACCCCCGTTTTCAGGGCAGCGCGATTTACAAGAGGCAAGACATTGGCATGAAATCTAAAGAGTCAGGACATAAACTGAGGTCTAAGTAGCACACTTCTCCAATGCAATCTGCTGCTATATACAACAGAACAGAATGGTGAAAGTGGCCTCAGCATGGATGGACAGAGATTGGGATACTAAGGGAAGTGAGTCAGAGACAGAAACACAAATATCGCAAGATGTTCCTAACTGGTCGACCTAACAATTCATACAAAGAAACTACTTTACATAAAGAAACAGACTCAGAAACTTAAAGAACTTCTGATTCTTAGAAAGAAAATATGAGGGCACAGGGAGCAATGAAGAGACTTGAATAAACATCTACGGAGGAATATATTTCAAATAGATAAGCTACACAAACATACTGAATACCAGGGGAAAAGTTAAGAACACCTTGTAATCATCGTAAAGAAAAAAAAATCTCTGCAAAACTAATGAAACTCTGGGTGGAACCTAATCAAGGTCTTGTACACCAGAAACAAACACAACACAAAAGAATCCTACACCCGTACACAATAATAATGAAATTATAGCAGTAAGCAATAAGAATGGGGCCTGAGGACACGCTGTCACTGTTTGCCATAAAACCACTTGTGAAGCTATGCTGATGGGCAGTCAATACTCACAAGGCCACTGGGCAGTCAGTGAGAAACACCTCCCCTCAGGCAATGTCCTAGGCCTGGTCAGCCAAAACGATTTTAAACCTGGGCAGACCTTAAAGAGGCTGATTTCAAAAGGCTAGTTAAAATCACATATTTTAAACAAGTCTCATGAAAAGTTGTCAACACCACTAAGTTTTAGAACTACCATCAGTTATCACCTCACACATGTCAGAATGGTCACTGTGAAAACCTCCACAGACAGTGAGTTGTGGAGGGGGTGTGGACACAAGGGAACCCTCCTCCACCACAGCTGAGGCTGTGAATGGTAAGAGCCATGATGGAGGGCAGGGCAGAGGTTCCTTAAGCAATGACACTGAGAATGAGATGGGAGGATTTCCTCACACCCTATACCAAAAGCAACGACAAATAATTAGAAGTGTCAAGTGTAGGCATGGATCCTAGGAAACCTTGGAGGAATATATCACAAAGGATGAGAGTTTCTCTGGTTCCGGTCTATGTAAAGCACATGTCTGCTGATTCAGGAGACATTAGAGACACGGGTTTTATTCCTGGGTGGGGAAAATGCACTGGAGGAGGGCATGGCAACCCACCTCAGTATTCTTCCCTGGAATACTATGGACAGAGAAGTCTGGCAGGCTACAGCACATAGGGTCCCATAGGATTGAACAGGACTGAAGTGACTAGCACGCATGCGTGCATATTGGAAGAACAGGCTTTGTCTTAAGTTGCATTAAGCAACTTTTTCATGCACCTGTAAGAATAATGCAACTAAATCAGAAATAAGAAAACGTGACCTAATTACCCTTAAAGGCATTTGCACAGAGAAGGACACCCTAAAAGTAAGACAAAGACAACCCTCAGAATGGGAAATGTATTAACAGACAAAGACACCCACAAGGGATTTGTCTCCAATACACACAAACAGCACATGCAGCTACATTTTGGATGTACAAACAACCTCCCCTGGATCAAAACAACACAGAACAAAACAAAACCAATGGGCCAGAATAGGAAAGGAGATTTCTTTGAGGAGCAAATATAGATTGCATTAGACACAGGGAAAATATTCAGCATCCTTATGAACGGATACATATGAACTCTTTAGCAAAGAGAAACAGCCTCAGAGAATGAGAAGAAAAAGTTATGTTTACCAAAAAAACAAAGGTGGGTGGCAGGGTGAAATGAATTGGTTCAGACTAACATGTGCTCACTAGTATAAAAACAAAACAAAAGAGCAAAGAAACCCAGTATGTCACACAAGAAACCCTACTCAACACTCCCTAGCAACCCATCTGGAAAAAGAAGCCAAGAAGGATGTATGTTTCTATCTACATGTAAATCTTGTTGCTGTAGATGAAAAACAAGAAAAGAGGCAAAAAATCAACCAACCAACCAAACAAACAAAAAAGCCCCAGCCATCAAGACTGTGACTAATGCGTCAACTAGTTCCAATCATAGGACAAACAAGGAAAGCATTTCAGAATTCTTTCCCTGGGCCAGTCTGATGTGAGCCGTGTCACGTCCCTGGAGCCTGAGAGGCGGGGGCCCCAAGGCTGGAGTGTGGAATGCTGAGGGAACCTGCAGCATGAGGATGCCAGTGTGACCCCAGATGGACCTGGAGTGGCTCGTGCTGTCTCCTTGAGCCCACCAAAGTCTGGAGATTGGCTGACCTTCCTCGAGGAAATCCAAGTGAACTGCACCCAAATGCAATGGAACCTCTAATCTGCAAGAGATTTCCAAACACGCTGGGCTCCATGTGTCCCTTGGACTGAGGACTGCAACACTGGCATCTTTCTTAGCATGACCTCAGCTATGGATTATCGCACCTTTGGCAGTGTGGTTTTGCAGGAGTTAGGATGAGTCTTGGGACTCAAAGCTAAGGGGGAAGAAGTAATAAGATCCAAGCTTTGGTTGTTTCTCCTGGTTCATGGACTCTAATTGGCAGTCCTCACAAAAGGGTCTGCTTGCCCAAGGACCCAGAGTCAGTCATGAATACATGCCTCCACCTTGTGGTTACTTCCTGTAACAACAACTTGAAGATTCCTGCTCAAGGGGCAAAAGGCTTCAGTTCAGTTCAGTTGCTCAGTCTGTTCAACCCCATGTACTGCAACACACCAGGTTCCCTGAGTTGTTCCATCACTAACTCCCAGAAGTTGCTCAGACTCATGTCCATGGAGTCAGTGATGCCATCCAACCATCTCAATCTTGGTCATCTTCTTCCTTCTTCCTTCCATCTTTCCCAGCATTAAGTTCTTTTACAATGAGTCAGTTCTCTGCATCAGGTGACAAGAGTATTGGAGCTCAGCTTCAGCATCAGTCCTTCCAATAAATGTTCAGGATTGATTTAATTTACGATTGACTGGTTGGATCTCTTTACTGTCCAAGGGACTCTCAAGAGGGAGGGGGGGGGGTTCAGAATGGGGAACACGTGTATACCTGTGGTGGATTAATGATGATGTATGGCAAAACCAATACAATATTGTAAAGTAATTAACCTCCAATTAAAATAAATAAATTTATATTAAAAAACAAAAGAGTCTTCTCCAACACTACAGTTCAAAAGCATCAGTTCTTTCATGCTCAATTTTCTTTATGGTCCAAATCTCACATCCATATAAGACTAATGGAAATATAATAGCTTTGACTAGATGGACCTTTGTTGGCTGGATAACATCTCTGCTTTTTAATATTCTGTCTAGGTTGGTCATAGCTTTCTTCCAAGGAGCAATCTTTTTTAATTTCATGGCTGCAATCACCATCTGCAGTGATTTTGGAGCCCAGAAAAATAAAGTCAGCCATTGTTTCCACTGTTTCCCCTCTATGTGCCATGAAGGGATGGGACTGGATGCAACGATCTTCATTTTTTGAATGTTGAGCTTTTAGCCAGCTTTTTCAGTCCCCTCTTTCACTTTCAATAAGAGGCTCTTTAGTTTTTCTTCTCTTTCTGCAGTAAGGGAGGTGTCATCTGCCTATTTGAGATTATTGATATTTCTCCCAGCAATCTTGACTCCAACTTGTGCTTCATCCACCCTGGCATTTTGGATGATGTATTCTGCACGTAAGTTAAATAAGCAAGGTGAGAATACACAAGCCTTGACATACTCCTTTCCCAGTTTGCAACCAGTCCATTGTTCCATGTCCAGTTCTAACTGTTGCTTCTTTATCTGCATACATTTTACTCAGGAGGCAGGTAAGATGGTCTGGTCTTCCCATCTCTTTAACAATTTTCCACAGATTATTGTGATTCACACAGTCGAAGGCTTTTGTGTAGCCAATGAAGCAGTAGATGTTACCTAAAATGTTGGCAATTTGATCTGTGGTTCCTCTGCGTTTTCTAAATACATCTTGAACATCTGAAAGTTCTTGATTCATATATTATTGAAGCCCATCTTGGAGAATATTGAGCATTACTTTGCTAGCATGTGAAATGAGAGCAATTTTGTGGCAGTGTGAGCATTCTTTGGGATTGAAATGAAACCTGACCTTTTCTAGTGCTGTGGGCACTCCTGGGTTTTCTAAATTTTCTGGCATATTGAGTACAGCACTTTTGCAGCCTCATCTTTTAGGATTTGAAATAGCTTAGCTGGAATTCCATTACCTCCCCTAGCTTTCTTCATGGTGATGCTTCCTAAGGCCCACTTGACTTTGCATTCCAGAATATCTAGCTCTAGGTGATTGATGACACTATCATGGTTTTCTGAGCCATTAAGATTTTTTTTGTATAATTCTTCTGAGTGGACATCATTAGATGATCAATACTGAAATCAGGTTGAAGATGAAGAAACTCTATATAGTCAGTGAAACAAGACTGGGAGCTGACTATGGCTCAGATCATGAACTCTTTATCACAAAATTCATACTTAAATTGAAGAAAGTAGGGAAAACCACTAGACCATTCAGATATGACCTAAGTCAAATCCCTTATGATTTTACAGTGGAATTGACAAATAGATTTAAGGGATTAGATCTGATAGAGCGCCTGAAGTACTATGTTGGAGGTTCTCAACATTGTCCAGAAGGTGGTGACCAAAACTATCCCCAAGAAACTGAAATGCTAGAAGGCAAAATGGTTGTCTTAGGAGGTCTTACAAATAGTTGAGAAAGAAGAGATGTGAAAGGAAAAGGAGAAAGGGAAAATTATACCCAACTGAATGCAGAGTTCCAAAGTATAGCAAAGAGAGACAAGAAAGCTTTCTTAAGTGAAACCTTAATTTCCTCAAAGAAATAGAGGAAAAAAATAGAATGGGAAAGACTAGAGATCTCTTCAAGAAAATTAGAGATAACAAGGGAACATTTCATGAAAAGATGGGCACATTAAATGACAGAAACAGTATGGACCTAACAAGTAGGAGAGATTAAGTTCAGTTCAGCTCAGTTCAGTCACTCAGTCATGTCTGACTCTTTGTGACCCCATGAATTGCAGCACACCAGGCCTCCCTGTCCATCATCAACTCCCAGAGTTCACTCAAACTCATGTCCATCGAGTCGGTGATGCCATCCAACCATCTCATTCTCTGTCATCCCCTTCTCCTCCTGCCCCCAATCCCTCCCAGCATCAGAGTCTTTTCCAATGAGTCAACTCTTCGCATGAGTTGGCCAAAGTATTGGAGTTTCAATTTCAGCATTAGTCTTTCCAAAGAACACCCAGGACTGATCTCCTTTAGAATGGACTGGTTGGATCTCCTTGCAGTCCAAGGGACTCTCAAGACTCTTCTCCAACATCACAGTTCAAAAGCATCAATTCTTTGGTGCTCAGCTTTCTTCACAGTCCAACTTTCACATCCATACATGACCACTGACTGGAAAAACCATAGCCTTGACTAGACAGACCTTTGTTGGCAAAGTAATGTCTCTGCTTTCGAATATGCTATCTAGGTTGGTCATAACTTTCCTTCCAAGGTGTAAGCATTTTTAAATTTCATGGCTGCAATCACCATCTGCAGTGATTTTGGAGCCCCCCAAAATAAAGTCTGACACTGTTTCCACTGTTTCTCCATCTATTTCCCATGAAGTGATGGGACCAGATGCCATGATCTTCGTTTTCTGAATGTTGAGCTTTAAGCCAACTTTTTCACTCTCTTCTTTCACTTTCATCAAGAGGCTTTTGAGTTCTTCACTTTCTGCCATAAGGGTGGTGTTATTGATATTTCTGAGGTTATTAATATTTCTCCCAGCAATCTTGATTCCAGCTTGTACTTCTTCCAGCCCAGCGTTTCTCATGATGTACTCTGCGTATAAGTTAAATAAGCAGGGTGACAATATACAGCCTTGACATCCTCCTTTTCCTATTTGGAACCAGTCTGTTATTCCATGTCCAGTTCTAACTGTTGCTTCTTGACCTGCATGTAGGTTTCTCAAAAGGCATGTCAGGTGGTCTGGTATTCCCATCTCTTTCAGAATTTTCCACAGCTTACTGTGATCCACACAGTCAAAGGCTTTGGCATAGTCAATAAAGCAGAAGTAGATGTTTTTCTGGAACTCTCTTCCTTTTTCAATGATGCAGCAGATGTTGGCAATTTGATCTCTGGTTCCTCTGCCTTTTCTAAAACCAGCTTGAACATCAGGAAGTTCACGGACCACGTATTGCTGAAGCCTGGCTTGGAGAATTTGGGGCATTACTTTACTAGCGTGTGAGATGAGTGCAATTGTGTGGTAGTTTGAGCATTCTTTGGCATTGCCTTTGAGGTGCCAACAATACACAGAAAAACTAAAAAAAAATTCGTAATTACCCAGATAACCTTGATAGTGTGGTAGCTCACCTAGATCTGGACAGTCTGGAAGTCAAGTGTGCCTTAGGAAGGATTAGAAGGAACAAAGCTAGTGGAGGTGATGGGATTCCACCTGGGATACTTAAAATCCTGAAAGATGATGCTGTGAAACTGCTGCCCTCACTCTCTCAGCAAATTTGGAAAACTCACCAGTGGCCACAGGACTGGAAAAGGTCAGTTTTCATTCCAATCCCAAAGAAGGGCAATCTTAAAGAACATTCAAACTACCACGTAAGTGCTTTCATTTCACATGCTAGCAAGGTAATGCTCAAAATCCTTCAAGCTAGGCTTCAAGAGTATATGAACTGAGAACTTCCAGATGTACAAGCTGGAATTAGTTGTACCACTTCCAGATGTACAAGGTAGAAGAACCAGAGATCGAATTGCCAAAATCTGTTGGATCATAGCAAAAGCAAGAGAATTCCAGAAAAACATCTACTTCTGCTTCATTGACTATGCTAGAAACTTTGTGTGGATCACAACAAACTTTGGAAAATTCTTACAGAGATGTGAATACCTGCCTCCTGGGAAACCTATATGCAGGTCAAGAAGCAAAAGTTAGAAACAGACATGGAAAAATGGACTGGTTCAAAATTGGGAAAGGAGTATGACAAGGCTGTATATTGTCACCTTGCTTATTTAATTTATATGTAGTGTACATGATGTGAAATGCCAGGCTGGCTGAATCAGAAGCTGGAATCAAGATTCCTGGGAGAAATATCAATAACCCCTATATGCAAATGATACCACCCTAACGGCAGAAAATGAAGGGAAACTAAAGATCCTCTTGATGAAGTTGAAAGAAGAGAGGGTAAAAGCTGGCTTAAAATGCAACATTCAAAAAACTGATCATAGCATCTGGTCCCAGCACTTTACGGGAAATAGATGGGGAAAAAAAATAGACTGTGACAGACTTTATTTCTTGGGCTTCAAAATCCCTGCAGATGGTGACTGCAGCCATGAAATGAATAAACATTTTCTCTTTGACATTTGCTCTTTGAAAGCTATGACAAACCTAGACAGCAAATTAAAAAGCAGAGACATAACTTTGCC
Source organism: Ovis aries (assembly GCF_016772045.2). NCBI lineage: Eukaryota > Metazoa > Chordata > Mammalia > Artiodactyla > Bovidae > Ovis > Ovis aries. The sequence goes on along the minus strand of NC_056077.1, from coordinate 18,810,573 downwards.
AACAAAGATCCAGATAGTCAAAGCTGTGGTTTTTCCAGGAGTCATGTATGGATGTGACATTTGGACCATAAAGACGGCTGAGTGCCAAAGAACAGTTGCTTTCAAACTGTGGAGCTAGAGAAGACTCTTGAGAGTCCCTAGGACTGGAAGGAGATCAAACCAGTCAATCCTAAAGGAAATCAACCCTGAATATTCATTGGAAGGAATAATGCTGAAGTTGAAGCTCTAATACTTTGGTCACCTGATGTGAAGAGCCATCATAGAAAAGACCTTCATGCTGGGAAAGACTGAGGGCTGGAGGAGAAGAAGGCAGCAGAGGATAAGATGGTTGGATAGCAATACTAACTAAATGGACATGAGGTGGAGTAAACCCTGGGAGATAGGTAAGGACAAAGAAGCCTGGTGTGCTGCAGTCCATGGGATTGCAGACAGTCAGATATAACTATCGACTGAACAACAACAACACACCTAAGAATATAGCTAATTATGGATGAGTTGTGGCCCTTATTGTGTAATAAAACTCAAAAGGAATATAAAATGCTCCTAGGTAATTATGTTAGACCTGTAACTACTGAGAATGTAACAAGAAAAATACTTCCTCACTTTTAAATTCAATGAACTGACGGAATAGTCTCATGTCTAATATACATATAGCCAATAAATACATAGACACAAAATATCAAATGAAGAAGTACACTATGAGGAAACAAAATCATTGCGCTGCAGTGAGATGTGATTATATATGCAACTTGTCATTACTGGATGATATTTTCAATATAGTGGTGTCAATAAAGATACACAAAAAACAATTCTGATATTATATAAAGCCACATGCTCAGTACAAGGCCTATCTCCTTTCTTACAACAAATGAAATGAGCCTTGAAAGTATAGATGATGAATGTAAGACATAGGAAAACATTTGAATATATCTGAATTAGAAAGTACACAAAAAAGAAAAATACATTGTAAATGTATGAAGGCAGAGATCATTCTGTCATTTTTGAGACTGCATCCAAGTACTGCATTTCGAACTCTTTTGTTGACCATGATGGCTACTCCATTTTCTGAGGGATTCCTGCCCGCAGTAGTAGATGTAATGGTCATCTGAGTTAAATTCACCCATTCCAGTCCATTTTAGTTTGCTGATTCCTAGAATGTCGACGTTCACCCTTGCCATCTCTTGTTTGACCACTTCCAATTTGTCTTGATTCATGGACCTGACATTCCAGGTTCCTATGCAATATTGCTCTTTACAGCACTGGATCTTGCTTCTAGCACCAGTCACATACACAACTGGGTATTGTTTTTGCTTTGGCTCCATCCCTTCATTCTTTCTGGAGTTATTTCTCCACTGATCTCCAGTAGCATATTGGGCACCTAATGACCTGGGGAGTTCCTCTTTTGGTATCCTATCATATTGCCTTTTCATACTGTTCATGGGGTTCTCAAGGCAAGAATACTGAAGTGGCTTGCCATTCCCTTCTCCAGTGGACCATGTTCTGTCAGACCTCTCCACCATGACCCGCCCGACTTGGGTTGCCCTGCAGGCATGGCTTGGTTTCATTGAGTTAGACAAGGCTGTGGTCCTAGTGTGATAAGATTGACTAGTTTTCTGTGCGTATGGTTTCAGTGTGTCTGCCCTCTGATGCCCTCTTGCAACACTTACCATCTTATTTGGGTTTCTCTTACCTTGGGTGTGGGATATCTCTTCACGGCTGCTCCAGCAAAGCACAGCCGCTACTCCTTACCTTGGACAAGGGGTATCTCCTTACCACCTCTTGATGAAAGTGAAAGAGGAGAGTGAAAAAGTTGGCTTGAAGCTCAACATTCAGAAAACGAAGATCATGGCATCTGCTCCCATCACTTCATGGCAAATAGATGGGGAAACAGTAGAAACAGTGTCAGACTTTATTTTTTGGGGCTCCAAAATCACTGAAGATGGTGACTGCAGCGATGAAATTAAAAGACGCTTACTCCTTGGAAGAAAAGTTATGACCAACCTAGACAGTATATTCAAAAGCAGAGACATTACTTTGCCACCAAAGGTCTGTCTAGTCAAGGCTATGGTTTTTCCAGTCATCATGTATGGAAGTGAGAGTTGGACTGTGAAGAAGGCTGAGTGCCGAAGAATTGATGCGTTTGAACTATAGTGTTGGAGAAGACTCTTGAGAGTCCCTTGGACTGCAAGGAGATCCAGCCAGTCCATTCTGAAGGAAATCAGTCCTGGGATTTCTTTGGAAGGAATGATGCTAAAGCTGAAGCTCCAGTACTTTGGCCACCTCATGTGAAGACTTGACTCATTGGAAAAGACTCTGATGCTGGGAGGGATTGGGGGCAGGAGGAGAAGGGGACAACCGAGGATGAGATGGCTGGATGGCATCACGGACTCGATGGACGTGAGTCTGAGTGAACTCCGGGAGTTGGTGATGGACAGGGAGGCCTGGCGTGCTGCGATTCATGGGGTCACAAAGAGTCGGACACTACTGAGCGACTGAACTGAACTGATGAAGGCAAGCGTCAATGTTCATATATGAAAAAAATACCATTGTAAAAAAATGTTTTTTAATTAAAAGATAACACTATTGTGCTGTTGCTTCTAAATCTGATGCATGGGTTCCTGGTGGTCAGTTGTCCTGGTTGGTGAGCAGCAACTGAGCCAAGGTGCTACAGAATTTTCTTGCTCTCCATCAGATTACTAAGAGGACCATAAGTACTGCTTCAGGCAGGCAGTTTGAAAATACGGTTCCAAAGAAACAAAAGCGGTTTCAGGAAGATAATAGAATTCCAGTGCATCTGAAGAGTGGGATAGCTGATGCCCTCCTGTACAGAGCCACCATGATTCTTATAGTTGGTAGAATGGCATATGCCATATATGAGCTGGCTGTGGCTTCATTTCCCAAGAAGCAGGATTGACTTCAGTTTATCCTCCCAGCAATCAGTTGGTTCAATTCCATTCAGCTCTCTGTGGACCAGTAGTCTGATACATAACTGAATTCTTTGGAGATCAGTATTTATTGACTTGTGCTAACTGCCACCAATAAGGCAGTCTTTACCATGGGAAAGAAACCACACACACACACACAACAAAAGACAACTCATGCATGAACTTTGCTTACTGCAATCCTAACCAACTCTAATGTGGTCTTAACCTTTTATTTAATGATAATAACTACAGTGAGGTCCTTTGAATGAGTTTTTAGTAAGCTGAAACACTCAAAGTTATTTAAAATCATCATAGATCATGACAAATTGTAAACACAGCAAGTCTTTCAGCTGAAAAGGAGATAAGCTAACAAGTAAATTCTTAAAACATTATTAATGACTTTACTTTTATTAAAGGCAGTGAAGTAAAATTATAATAAACTCTGCCTTGGGTATAAATACTGGAGAAGGGAATGGCTACCCACTCCAGTATTCTGGCCTGGAGAATTCCAGGGACTGTATAGTCCATGGGGTTGCAAAAAGTCGGACACGACTGAGCGACTTTCACTTGGGTATAAATGAAAAATTTAACCTTAAAATAATGTAAGTTTTATCATACTTACTTGTCATGTTCTCCATAATTTTCAGCTACTTCAATGCCGTTGGAAAACAGCCATTAAACATTAGTGAAAGAATATTATGCACTAGCATGCATTTTCACTTGTTACCTGGGGTTCTTTTCCCAACATTATTTGGAAAGTAGATCCCCAGTTTATTTTCTTGGAAGATCTCTATATTGATTATTCAGTGTATTTGTTACTGAGTCCAAGCTCACTCTGCTCACTGCACGACAGGCCAATGAATCTGAGAGATGAAGGGTTGAGGCAAGGAAGAGGTTATAACTGGAGAGACAGCTGACCGAGAAGATGGCAGGCTAGCACCCCAAAATAACCATCTTATCTGGTCTGGATGCCGGGTTTTTTATAGATCAGAGATACGGCGGGAGGTGAGAAATCAAAGTAAAAAGGCCATTCATCTTGCAAACGTCTATAATGGCAAGCCTCAGGCAGAGATGAATTAATTTCTTCCTTCCTGCCATCTACAGGTGAACAGGGTTCTGAACAAGGGCACTTTAGTTTAACAGTCAGACAGAGGGGCAGGATTCTCTGAGGCAGGCCATTCTGTATGATTATAGTAGCAAAAGCAATGAAAAGCAAGTCAAAGAAACCATTTCCAAAATATAAGAAGAACTGGCATCTTCTGAGCAAGATTTCCTCACTGTCAAAGTCCCTTCCACAATCTTGTGGGAAAAGGGGGTGACGATATTTCTGGTTAGTCAGATGGATCTTTCAGGGAGTGTCTGCCCTCATTACCAGTGTTTCAAATGTTGAGATTTGTCTTTTATTATTTTTTTTAGAAAGTGTTTATTTTACACTGGTAGACTTAGAAAAACTGAACTTCGAATACATGAGACAGCACCTCAAATAAAGAAATTTAGACCTTTTCTATGTATGAAGTGAAAGTGAAAGTCGCTCAGTTGTGTCCGACTCTTTGCGACCCCATGGACTATACAGTCCATGGAATTTTCCAGCCCAGAATACTGGCGTGGATAGCTGATCCCTTCTCCAGGGGATCTTCCCAATCCAGGGATCGAACCCAGGTCTCCCGCATTGCAGCTGGATTCTTTACCAACTGAGCCACCAGGGAATACATACATTCTATGTATGGGAGATGCAAAAGCCAGGGCTCATTAAAATTATTTCCTTGGTATGTACCTCACCCATCTGGGGCCTGCAATCCTGCACTCTCAGAGTTTCCTGAGGGTTCACCTTAGGGAGTGGCTGGAATGGTTGCAGTCTAATGACTGATAAGTGGCATGTATTCACCTTCCTTGGGGTTCACTGGCTCACATTGAAGGGCTGCAATTGCTGATTCCATTCTTCAAGTCTTCCCCTCTTGGTCATGAATGAGCATTATCTGGGAAACATTTCATGATCAACTTTTGTCCCACATTACTAGGTGGCTCATCCCAGTTCAGTCACAATTTCTTGATATGCCATTCCAGGTGTTAAGTTTTAGATCAGGCCCCATCAATAATTAAAAATTCTCTGGATTCTAACTATAATCCAGAAGACATTTTCCCTTGTTGCTTCTTCCCATACCTAGAATCATATCATTTTACATTATAAAATACAAATATTTTATATAACAAGTGTGATTTTCTCAAAATGTTTAGCCATAGAAGTTTTGTTGGAGGCCTGATTACACATTGGTTACTGCAAGAGGCAACAATCTTATAAATTAAACTGGATATAAATAATGTAGACAAAGACAGTGTGGTAGGGAGACACAAAGCACAATATGAAAACAAAGAACAAAATTAAACAATGATTAGTTGATTAGTATAACTCGTTGTAACCCAGTCGCAATAATTGAGTGACCAAAGGAGCCATAGCTGATTTAATGAGCTACCTGCAGTTCCATTGCACTGGCCATGCATACTTATGCATAGCCTAATCTTTGAGATGAGCATGTGTTACTGGCAGAATTGACCAGGTAGAGAGAACAAGATATATGTTCCAAAAGGTATAATCTACCAAACTATTGGCAGTCATAATCAACTGGGGAAGTTTTTCTTTTACCTGGAAAACATAAGTTTAAACCAGTAATCCTTTAAATCCATAAAAATTATAACCACATTTACCAGTTTACTTAGGTTTTATATAAATAATCCTTTTTGTTAGCAGCTTTATGAAGTCATCAGGTTTCCCATTAGAATTCCTCAAGTTTTTATTCAGTTCAGTATTATATTTTGAAAGTCAGAAACTTGTAAAGTCTTTTTATAAATCTTGAAGATGAGACATGTTACAAAGGCATTAGAGTAAAACCATAACTGTCTATATTAACAAAAGGCTTAAAAAAGGCATATTTTAATCTGATTACTGCTGTGACACGCAACATTTTCAGACAACTAAAATTATGACTGATAATATTTTACCAAGACATATCAGATTTTTAGGAACTCCCTATAATCTTGAGAATATCTGTACCATTTACCGTATTATATAGCAAAGTTTATGATTCTTTTGACAACACTTCCCTTAAACCAAACATACCAAATAAACATGATTAGTTTAATATCTTCCTTTGGAGTTCTTCAGGGGGAACTTTGAAGCACCCCAAAGTTAGCTAGAGGTCAAAGGAACTTTATTATAGTTTGATTTGGGAAGACTTGTCAAAGGAACACCAAGTAACATTTTAAAATACAACCGACCATGGGTCACTGTGAAATTTAGCCAAAGTGACAATAAAATATTTAAAGGCAAATACAGATTATTTAAAAGGTATCTGTTATCAAAAATGTATTCCAGGAATACTTTTTTTCTAAACAGAAAGTGAAAAAGCCAAATCCAGGTCTTCGGTCAGTCCCATAAGTCATTTACCCAGCAAAATTTAATCCAGTCTTAGGAAATCCTGATCATGTATCACTGTTTTCAGTATATATATATATATTTTTTTTTTCTCATATTATCTACTGTAAAATGTGGTGACTAAAGGATGAAAGAGCAGATAAAACCAAGGAGGGTCTTGGAATGCAAGAATGGAAAAACCATTATATCCTTCCCTCCCCTATGTTGTAACTATTAATGGATTTCAGGTCCTCCTGAGCATTTAACTGGCCCCACAGGGAGAAGGTATTTGCCTTACTCTTCCCCCATCCAGTATACGTGCCTCATCCAATCAGCAAATGACCCACAAGACCCCTATCCCACTCCTTGCACCCTGGGTATTCAGTTCAGTTCAGTTCAGTGCTCAGTCGTGCCTGACTCTTTGTGACCCCAAGGACTGCAGCATGCCAGGCCTCCCGTCCATCACCAGCTCCTGGAGTTTACTCAAACTCATGTTCATTGAGTCGGTGATGCCATCCCACCATCTCATCCTCTGCTGTCCCATTCTCCTCCCACGTTCAATCTTTCCCAGCATCAGGGTATTTTCAAATGAGTCAGTTCTTCACATCAGGTGGCCAAAGTATTGGAGTTTCAGCTTCAGTATCAGTCCTTCCAATGAACAGTCATGACGGATTTCCTTTAGGATGCACTGGCTCAATCTCCTTGCAGTCCAAGGGACTCTTAAGAGTTTTCTCCAACACCACAGTTCAGAAACATCAATTCTGTGGCACTCAGCTTTCTTTATAGTCCACCTCTGACATCCATACATGACTACTGGAAAAACCACAGCCTTGACTAGATGGACCTTTGTTGGCAAAGTAATGTCTCTGCTTTTTAATATGCTGTCTATGTTGGTCATAACTTTTCTTCCAAGTAGTAAGCATCTTTTAATTTCATGGCTGTAGTCACCATCTGCAGTGACCCTGGGTATAAATGTGGACTAGGGACCCCTTGTTCAATGTCAGTTCTCCCGTGAGCTGGCACACTGTTCTAACAAATAATAAACTTTATTTCCTTCTCATTCTGTCTCATGTCTGGAAATTCTTTTCCAACCTGTGTACAGACCATGACCAAAAAAACATATCTTGATTTTCTTAAAGTTTTAACAAGTTTTTTTCCACATTGAGGTACTTTTTGGGGGGCTGAAAAATTTGTAGCAGACACAATACCTTATTTATGTTAAATTTAGGTGCAATGAAAGTATTATATTTAATATTGTTAGGAGAAGCACACTGACTGAAACTGCCCACTCTGTCCAGGCACTATAGTAACCATTTGCATGAGTTGTTTTATGACAGGAGGTCCTGGTAAGGAACAAGGAACTAATAAGCCACCCCCAACCAGGAGAGTTCAGGAAAGGTCAAAAAGTGACACCACGTGTCTAGCCACCTCCCAGAATCCTTCTCTCTGGCATCCATCTTGGCTGAACAAGGCATACACCCCAGGAAGGACTCTGAGTCAGAATGATTGGCTAAAGACAACCCAGAAACTAAGCCCATCACCATAAAACCAGAGACTGTGAGCCACATGGCAAAGCAATTCTCCTGGGTTCCCTTACCTTACTTCTCTCTGCCCTGATACCCTTTCCCAATAAAATCTCTTGCTTTGTCAGCACGTGTATCTCCTTGGATGATTCATTTCTGAGTATTAGACAAGAGCCCACTTTTGGGCCCTGGAAGGGGTTCCCCTTCCTGCAGCAATATTATTTTTAATATGTTGATGACTCAAGGTATTTATATTATTACGTCAACAATCTTAAATGTTAATGAGTGAGTGAGTGAAGTTGCTCTTCACCAACTGAGTTATCAGGGAAAAGGGGAAATCCCTATCGTATGTGGTTGCATTGTCAAAGGCCACAACACCACATTTCTTCCTCAGGTCTCTTCTTGAGATTGGCAGAGCACTAAGCAGGCAAAGCTCAGGGAGGGAGGACAGAGTCATGAGGATACAGATTCTCCAAATTACCCGAGACATTTGCATTAATCAAAATCCTCAACCAACCAACCAATCAAGAGGGTCCCAGTTCAGACTGGGTGCTCATGCAGAGCACTTTGAACAGATCCAGGGTAGCCTCTCTTCCCCAGAGAAAACCACAGAAGCAGCAATGCATGTATGTGTTGTACAGATAAGGAAATGGAGATTTGTAGCGGCATATAAATAAATAAGTTCATGATTTCCTAATTATTTAGATAGCTTCTTCCCCCCCCCCCCAATATTTTTCTAGGTTTTTTTGTTTGTTTGGGATGTTTTCTGCTAACTGTATTAAAGCTTACAAATTAAACCTTCTAGGAGTCCAACCTACCAAAGTTCTCTTTTGAGTTCTTTAGCTCAAATATAATTTTGGATATCTGCTCTCAAATGTTCAATTGATTTTTAATAAATTGACATTCTATACAAAAATTATTTATTTCTAATAATTTTCATTAAAAAAATCTTTATACAGTGTTTGTTTCGAATTCCTTTTAATCTAACTCCAACATGTTAATCTATGTGAGTCTTCTTTTTAAAAAAATTTTTTCTTTTATTGATCATAGTTCCTGCACTTTGCACAGGATTGTATTTTTGATTGTGCGTCAAACATCCTGTTATGCTAGTTACTAAGGAAAAAGATCACAGATACACGGGGTGGTTTGTGGCTGGGCAATTGATATGCCTGTATATGACTGACTGTACCTCGTCTCCATTTTATCCCTCTACCCCATGCCTCCCTCTCTCAACCTGATGTTCTGTGTAGATGCTGAAGTGTCTGATCACAATCGACACCCACACCTGTACTGTCAGGTGCCTCTTCTGGCTACTATATTGACAGCGTCTGTGTATATCTTGTGATCTGTGTATTTGATATGTTGCTTGGTAATGTGTGCACAGGTTTTTAGCTTTTTTATGATCAGAAGTAGATGATCATTTTAGCATGGGTGTATGTGCTGAGGGACTGGTAATGGAGAAAAGCATTGTAAACTTACTCAGCTTGTTCTAGAGAGTTGCAGTACCTGCATCCCTGCAAACATGACACAGCTGTTTTCACCACTTTCCCATTCAAAACAGCAAGTCATTGTAAGTGTTATGTCTTGCTTGTCATGGAATAAAGCAATGCAGTGCTTTATATTTCATAAAGTTACTTATATATTAAATATTAGTCATATGCATATTGGATTGAGTGGTTTTCCTATTATTTATGATGATAAATGACTTAACACTAGTAGGGAGCCAATTTCCTGAGACAATGGTGCCTTACCAAGTCTTCCTTGAAACTTCACAGGAATGTTTATGTTCCAAAGGGACATTAAACTATTAACCTAAATTTCACCAAGATGATGATGTGGAACAGAAACACAGTTGACCTGTGAATATGCAGTTTGTGACAGAACTAAACCTTCCTGCAGGAAGCCACTGAGAATCTGAATCACAAGTGAACACACTATAACCGTATCTGTCCTGAGTGATGCATGACTTAATGTCTTTGGAAGAGAAATTTCCCAATATAGAGTCAACTGTCTTCCCCAGAAGCTCAAGGAGAGGTCACAGGGAGGGGATCGTAAAAGGTAGAATCCTTCTCCAAGGTAGACCTTGGCTCTAGGCAAAGTTATAGTATCCACCTCCCACGAGACCTTGGAAAATTCACATCCCTTCTGTGTCGCCTCATCCACGAAATGGGTTATTGAGAGTGTTATGTAAATGCAACACTGCACTTAATTTGGTCAATTTGCACAGTACACTGCTCAGTGTGAATCCACAATACATTTTATCTGATACTACTCAGTAATTTATTGGTGGTCCCGGCTCCTTAGGGTTGGAAGGAATTGAGGTTGACAGTAAAGTGAAAGTGAAGTTGCTCAGTCGTGTCTGACCTTTGCAATCCCATGAACTGTGTAGCCCACCAGGCTCCTCTGTCCATGGAATTTTCCAGGCAACAATACTGGAGTGGGTTGCCATTTCCTTCTTCAGGGGATATTCCTGATCCAGGGGTTGAACCCGGGTCTGCCGCACTGCGGGCAGACGCTTTGTCTGAGCCACCAGGGAAGCCTGGTTGACAGTAAGAGACCCAGTATCTTTGAAGCCTGATAACCTCAGAAGGGATTCAATTCCATCTTTGCTGGTTCCAAACTATGGATAGTGGGGCCAGCACATTGCCTGAAGTCAGGTTTTGAACAATGAAGGCCCAGCTGGTGAGGTGGGAAATGCAGCATGACTGGGTATATGAGGGTCGGGGTCAACTCCCCACAAGCTAGACTCTAGGATTTATTGCCAAAAGGAAGCTCTACTCCTGAAAGCTAATCCTTTGGAAACAGCAATCCCAAACAAAACGGGAGGTACAAATCTTTCCAAGTGCGATGATCCCTAGGAAGCTCAGCTTCAGGAAGAACGCAGTATCAGAACTGCAGGAACTGTGATGCCTAGGAATCTTGCCTTTTCTGCCTCCTCCACTCTGGGTCTTTTCACAGAGTGGCTCCAACTCCGGCCCATCATTCCCTACCACATACACTGGACTGGCCCTTTTTGCTTCCTCTCGTCTCTGCTTCTCCCTACAGTTGTTCCCCTCTGTCACTTTCTGTCTCTCTCTGGGACTTGACTCTTAACCCTCTCTCTCAATCACTGTTTCTCTCCCTGCTTCTCCCTTCCTCTGTCTCTCTCTGCAGGCCCTCAGGCACGCTGCTCCAGTCCATCTCTATCGAGGCCCACAGGGCACCAATTCTCCCAGTCCTCCTACCCTCACTGGCAAGATTTGGCCCAGGCTCTGCTCATAGTGGGCGAGAATCTGTTCTAGAGACTGCTCACATTGATATTATCTGCTGCCCTAGGGCTTACAGCTATTCCTGGGCAGCCCAGTCACACTTTGGACCTGTTGGTGGCCCAGCCTTGACCCCAGAGCTGCTGGAGGACTGGGTGCCTCTGCCACCTAGAAGGAGGGGGGACCCTGCAGGCTCCAAGGGCTACTGGGGCAGGATGGGTTGGATTGGGGGACTTGAAGGGAGATAGATATTTCTACCCAACACCTTCTTCTTGACACTGATGGGGGTCTCAACCATCACTGCACATTTCTCAATAAAGAGATTGTGGGAGGATTAAGCGAGCTCATGGGACTTAGTAAGGAAACTTTTGCCATTACCCACCCCACTCAGAGCCACCTGGACTTGGGGACAGCTGGCAGGGTGGGGGAAGAAGAGTACAAAGCCTGGATTAAGGCAGGACCCCCACACTGGACTCTCTCAACCACTCCTAGCACTTCCTCCATTCCTCACAATAAGAAATGGCTACTTCGCGGCTACCTGTCTCTCTCATGACCAGACACCCCTGTGACTGACAGGATCCATGTACTCAGTGAGTATTTATAGACTGAATAAACACAACCATCCCTAGGTCTAGACATAGGATGTGTCCAGCACCCTGGAAGGATCTATTGGACCCCCTTGCACTCAACACTACCTCACCGGATGACCCTGTTTCTGCCCCATCACTGTAGGTCCTGCCTGTTTGTGACCTGGGTGTAAATGAATCATACCCTGTGTACACAATGGGTGTGACTCTTGGTCCTCCAGGAAGCAGACACTGACACAGAGATAGAACTGTGGAAGGTTTATTAGGGATGACAATGGGAGAGACAGTAGCAGAAGGGGCAGGGAAACATTCGGGCCAGAATACAGATCTGACACCTTCTTTAAATATAATATTATCATAGTCTGCTTGTCATGGCTCAAGATCCTCTTCAAATTTAAACTGGTACTCCTGTAAGGGAAAGACATTCTGATTTATTTCAATGTAATCTGATTTTTCCCTACACGCATTTTGCCTTCTCTAATACATCTGTGATCTCTGATGAACACTTTATTATGTGGCTACATCTATGACTCTATACGTAATGAAAACCATTCTTGTCAGATCTCTGAATGTATACACTCTCTTATTTTCTTTTTTAACTAGGAGGACATGAATTTTTACAGGGGAGAGAGTGTCTTTGCCTTGTCTTTCAAAGCACAGGTTGCTAAGCTCTAGGCTTCAGGGCTTATATCCTTAGGTTAATTTAATGTATTTTCCAGAATGTCTTTGATGATTCCGTGTGTCAAGATTCTCTTTTAAACTACAAGAGCAGTGAGTGACAAACATGTCTCAGCCAGTCTGCAAAATTCTATATATATTTGATCTCATCTTTCTCATGATGACATCAGAAATCAATATTATCCCTGTTTTAATGATAAAAAGCTCACACTCTGTCTAGGTCCCACTGAATATTAGGGACTGAACAACAGGTATACAAGCAAAGAATCATGTATAATATACTGTGAGGAAAATGCGGGAGATGCAAAGCTGACAGTCAGGAGTGGGGACTAGAGGATGCAAGGATATGGTGACAAGGGTCCTGCAGGAGTAACCCTGGATCAACCTTGAATTCCCTGGGAAGAGCTTGCCTTATGCTGAAGGCCAAGGCAGGTATTCAGCTCATCTAGATCCTGACTGCATTTTCAAATCATTGGACCAAAACAAAACAAAACAAAACAAAAAACCAGCTTCAGCCACACAAAATATTTTGAAAGAACCAAGTTAAACATCCCTGTTTCCCTGATATCCAGAACCTCCTTTCACCCATAATCAGAACTTCAGAAATTCACTGAAAACAATAATCCTTACGAGACATTATTATCTAAGCGCTTTATGGCAACAATGGCATCTAAAGCGGATAATGCCTTGCCAGCACTGTGTCATTTGAACGTACAGCAGCCCTGTGTGCACATCTTACTGCCTTCAGAGTTCCTGCCCAAACTGCTTGCCTTGCTGGGAATGGCCTTCCAGTTCCATCTAAGTGACACCACCTCACTTTTTACTTTTTCTTCTAAAACATCCTATGTATTCCTGTGTGACTCACGATTCCTCTTTTGTACTCTAGGGCCTTGAACTGGTGCTTCTGTTAAGATGAACACTAGTTCTGGGTCACATAATCATTTATCTCTCTCTCTGTTTCTCTCAGGGAATATTTTAATTCTTGCAATTAGGGATATGTCTTATGTTTCACAAAACCCAACAAGTGGTTTCTGTATGAGGTGAATCTGCAAAACTGGTATTTCTCTCATTCTCTACAAAGCCTCTTTTCTTCTCTGCAAGGAACACCTGATGCCCAGCTCAGTTTGGGTGACCAGCCCATCAGTACATGTGAAGACCAGCCCATCATATGTATGTCCTGAGAAACTTGAGGAATAAATGTTACAATGACCTCAGTCAGGTTTGTCTTTGTATTACAAAGCCATCAGTATACACATCTGCATTGCCTCTAAAAACTCAAAAGAAAAATAGATGAACATGCTTCACAAGTTAGCATACTCTTCAGATCATCTTACCACCTGAAAGATGTGGAGGCATTGGCTGGGGTCCCATTGGAAGCCAGGGTGGAGGAGGTGGAAGAGGCCCACAGCCCTTGAGTGGTGATAAAGGGCAGCCCATGGGGTAGGGCATGCAGGGTGGTCCCTGGAAAGGAAAGAGTCCTCTTGCATCCGTAATGACCTGTAGAACAGAAGTTTAAAATATGTTGATATGACAGACAAAAGCCCCCCAATATTAACAAAAGCCAAGACCCAATGAAGCAGGTGCCAGCACCTGGTATCCTCCCCTCTTCCAGGTTCCAAGAGAGCAGCCTAATGCCAGAGAACTCCACACATCTTTCTGGGTCCTGCTCACAGCATGGGTTAAAAGGGTATAAAACACTGTCAACTCATGCTAATGCCTGCATCTGTTAATTTATAAAGTCAAGGGTGCTGTCTCAGAGGATGAACAGAGGAAATACCAAAGTGATAAAGTAGCATATTCCTGACAGGAAGGCCTCCATGTGCAGAAGAACCCTCCACTGCTCCTTCACTACCACCAAAGAAACTTGATGTTTGTACACTAAGAACAGAGAGAGTGAAAGGAAACGAAAAGCCCATTCTCTGCACATGGAATCATAGCTACTCCTGGGAAAAGCTCTGCCTGCAAGATCATGCCCACATCCTCTGTGCTTCCTTAATGACAAAGGAGACCCAATCTCCTTGGAGGTGCTGTCCATGGGCACAAAGATGTCTAGGGAGATGGGGATTCCTGGAGTCCTGCAGGGGAGCCGTGCATCTGCTTTAAGATTTCAGGGAATCCTAAACCTATAAACAGACAGGCCCAGTTTCATTTATCTTAATACACAGGAAATTCCGCACTTTACCCTATGGGATGCAGATTAAATGCATACTATGGAAAAAAAAAGAGTTGAGCACTCTAAATAACATAACTAAGTCAAATGTGTTTTGATTTCAGGTATATAAATCCTGTGATGTAAGATGAGAGAGGTATCAGCGATAACAGCTTAAATGACACAACACAACCTGCTTACATGAACACAATCTAAGGACTTGTTGGAAATCACCCAAGCAGGTTATTATTGACCTTCTACTCTTCACTACTCTGTTTAGTGTACATGTTCCACTAAAAATATAATATTTCTGAAAATCGAGATTTTTAAAGCTAGGTGTCACTAGAAGGATTTTGTTTAGCATATTTTCCAACAGAGATGGGATAGCAATGAATTACGAAATTTATATTACCCAGGCAAGTTATGACCAACCTGGATAGCATATTAAAAAGCAGAGACATTATTTTGCCAACAAAGTTCCATCTAGTCAAGGCTATGGTTTTTCCAGTAGTCATGTATGGATGTGAGAGCAAGATGGTGAAGAAAGCTGAGCACCAAAGAATTGATGCTTTTGAACTGTGTTGGAGAAGACTCTTGAGAGTCCCTTGGACTGCAAGAAGATCCAACCAGTCCATCCTAAAGGAGATCAGTCCTGTGTGTTCATTGGAAGGTCTGATGTTGAAGCTGAAACTCCAGTACTTTGGCCACCCACATGTGAAGAGTTAACTCATTGGAAAAGACCCTAATGCTGAGAAGGTTGGGGGCAAGAGGAGAAGGGGATGACAGAGGATGAGATGGCTGTATGGCATCATTGACTCGATGGACATGGGTTTGGGTAAACTCCGGGAGTTGGTGATGGACAGGGAGGCCTGGCGTGCTGCGATTCATGTGGTCACAAATAGTTGGACACGACTGAGTGACTGAACTGAACTGAAGTACATTCAATTTTCACAAAACACACAAAGGTACAGAATAACAATAGTAATACTCACATTTCAGTAATCTAGTAACATTCCCAAATAAAGGAGATCAGGAGGGAGTCAACTGTGCCAGGAGACTTAAGTATGGAGCTATCTGTCATCCTCCTTACATTATTTCCAGGAACACACAGTGGGGAGGCCTCAGGAACACACAGTAGAAAGTTGGGCAGGCCTCAGCCTCTAAGCACTTATGGTTCTGGTTGTTGTTGTTGAGTCCCTCAGTTGTGTCTGACACCTTGGGACACCATGGACTGCAGCACACCATGCTTCCCTGTCCTACACTACCCCCTAGAGTTTGCTCAAACTCATGTCTATTGAGTCAATATTGCCATCCAACCATCTCATCCTCTGTCACCCCCTTCTCCTCCCACCGTCAATCTTTCCCACCATCAGGGTCTTTTCCAATGAGTTGACTCTTCTCATCAGGTGGCCAAAGTACTGGAGCTTCATCTTCAGCCTCAGTCTTCCAATGAATATTCAGAGTTGAGTTCCTTTAAGATTGACTGGTTTGATCTCTTTGCTGTCCAATGGACTCTCAAAGTCTTCTCTAGCACCACAGTTCAAAAGCATCAATTCTTTGGCAATCAGCCTCCTTTATGTCCAACTTTCACATCCAGTACGTGACTACTGGAAAAATAATACTTTGACTATATGGACCTTTCTTGGCAAAGTAATATCTCTGCTTTTTAATACACTGTCTAGATTTGTCTTAACTTTTCTTCCAAGGAGCAGGCATTTTAATTTCACGGCTGCAGCCACTATCTGCAGTGATTCTAAAGCCCACTGGGCCATGCTCAGTAAATCTTTAATCCAATTTTCTGCTGATGGGTGAGATTGTGCTCCCTCTCTCTAGTTTGGCCTTTAACCAGCAGACTGGGTGAGTTTCATCCAGTTTTCACATCTACAACTGGGTGTTGTTTCTGCTTTGGCTCAGCCACTTCATTCCTTCTGGAGCTATTTCTCCACTCTTCTCCAGTAGCATATTGGGCAAATACCCACCTGGGAGGTTCATCTTTCAGTGTCATATATTTTTGCCTTTTTTATACCGTTTATGGGTTTCTCAAGGCAAGAGTGCTGAAGTGGTTTGCCATTCCCTTCTACAGTGGACCATGTTTTGTCAGAACTCTCCACCATGACCCATCCGTCTTGGATGGCCTTCCACAGCATGATTCATAGTTTCACTGAGTTACACAAGGCTATGATCCATTTGATCATTTTGGTTAGTTTTCTGTGATTGTGGTTTTCATTCTGTCTGCCCTCTGATGGATGTGGATAAGAGACTTGTGCAAGCTTCCTGGTGGGAAGCACTGTCTGTGGGGAAAACTGAGTCTTGTTCTGGTTGGCAGGGCCATGCTCAGTAAACCTTTAACTAATTTTCTGCTCATGGGTGGGGTTGTGCTCTCTCCCTCTATAGTTTGGCCTGAGGAGGCCCAGTCCTATGGTCTGTAGTCTCTAAAGAAGGGCTATAGTCTCTGTGGTAAGCCTAATGGCAACCTCCTCTAGGAGGACTTATGCCAACATGCCATGCTTCTTAGGAATGCTGCTGTCAGTGCCCCTGACCTCATGACAGACCATTGTCAACCCATGCTTATGCTGGTTCTGGGGGTGATACCAAATGTGACTAGCTGAAAACAGAAGCCTGTAGATTCTTGGGGAGGAGTTTGTTTCCCAAGTAAAAATGACATGGTAGATATAGCACAATCAACCATACAATCTAGAGATGAAGTCAAGAAAGGGTGTTGTATAAAAAGAAGTTTCCAGAAATAGTCAGAACCATAAATGACCACAGCATTTACCTGGCCTTTTTGTACATCCATAGTAGGGAAAGAATTGTTGTTTCTCATGGGCGCCATGCCAGGTCCTGTATCTGATAAAGAAGAAGTGATTGGAGGTTTATTCCAATTTGGAAAAATATCCTACATGCCTTCTTCCACCACCTTATACTCTTTCCCACTCTCAGGTTCATTACCAGAGGCCAAGGGTTTCTCCCATGCTGCAAGTGATCCCCAGGAGCGGAGCAAGACCCTGACTTTTGAGGAAGACCACAGGGCCAGAATTCATGTATTTTCATAAGTCATCAACCAACTGTGGACAGGTCTCAACTAGCTCGAAATCAACACTGAAGCAACCATTTCCCAATATATGGCAGAGGAAATCCCAATTTAATCTTAGATTAGAAACTGAAATGAGAATATCCTTGGATAGGTAGAATATCAACAAACCCTCAACATGAAGAACAGGAGTTCTTTTTTTGGGCCACAGGGGGATTTTTCAAATTTCCTGTCTCTGTATAAGTTGTCTTCTATATGTGACCAGGTATTATATAAATATTCATAAAGGGAAATAGACTAATTTTATAGTAAAGAGAAAAGGAAAGCTATGGAGATTCATCAGTGAAAGTGTCATGTCATGGCGATGATGTTAGAGGAGCAAAATTACACAGAGCTTTAATTTTTGAGTGGAATACCTAACCCATTGTAAGATAATAAAACAAATAAAGGAATCTCCAAAAACAGTAAATAAATGCCCATTTTGCTAATAAAAATAATAAATTCTCTCCCATATTTTCAAGGTGGGGAAGCAAGCTTGGACCCACTTGCCCTCCAAGGTCTCTCTTTAGTTAGAGGAACCAAGGTTGGGGGCTAAGGGGATGGGGAGGGTCCTCAGTAAGTGGTGGGTCCTGAGCTCCACCAATCACAGGGCACAGGCCCAGAAAGTCATTCTGACTGAGGAATCTGAGGAAAACATCTATCACTCCTTGAGACAACTTCTTGTCTTCAGTAAGCACTGGTTATTGTTCCCGGGCAACACGATCATCATTCACAGGAGAAAGAATGCCATGCTGCGGTTTTGCCGGAGAAGTTAAGTTGTTGCACTTGGCAATGTGCTCCCTACCTCTTCCTGGGGGTTTCTGTGTCTCAGGTCTTCCCAGCACCGGATTCGGCACCCCGTATTTCTGTTGCAGCCCTTGTTTTTCAGTTATTGCCAATCTTGAATATAGAAAAAGAATGGACTTCAGTGAGAATTCCAACACCAGTCCTTGACTAGACACTAATGGCTTAGCCCTAATACCTCAAAGACACCCTTAGAAACTGTACAGGAAATCCCATACTTGTGTCTCAAGTAGGCGGCTTCCTTGCTCTGCTCTGCCATCTCTCTCTCCAAAATCCGACCCTTGATCTGTGGGAGGAAAAGCACACCCAAGTTCAGTTGTGGCAATGACAACATGAAGGAGAGAAAGAAAGAAAAACACTTACCCAGTTGTCCTGAGCCTTCTTCTCAAGAAGAGAAATCTGAAAAAGGCAACACATCAATAAACCCCCCAGGACTAGGAATTCTAAGGACCCCTCTCCCGCAGCCTGAGGTGCTCAGCAACTCGGGTGGAGGCAGGTCACCTGGTGTCTGAAGCTGAACTCCTGCTGCTGCAGTTCTTCTTGCATTTGTTCAGTTTGTTGCCTGTGAGTTATAATACAATTGCTTTCATCACATTAAGCTTAACACTGAGCATGATTTTAATACTTTCCCAAGTTCCTGTTATCCTCATCTCTATCTCCAAATACAACTGATGAATACATAGAAAGCACTTTTCACATGATTATGAAGTGACAGTAAGAGCAAACCTACTGTTAACAGTCTTCTCTTATTTATTATTTTAAATAATGCCCACAGGGTTCTGAGTTGATATAACTCCCATACACTGCCCAAATTTCTCTAATTTATTGTGTGATGAGTGACTGATCCTAAAGCTTTTATTCTCTTTTTACTTATATTCTTACCATACTTTCCAGGGTTGCCAAAACTAGGTCTATTAGTGACACTACTATATTAGTGGATGCAGTTCTTAACGTTCATCCTCAAGTAACTTCAACTAAGTTTCCATACAGTCTGGCCAGCTTTGGGGATCAGTATATTTTTAGTGACTTAAATTGTTTGTTCTTTGTAATACTTATCTTTTCCCCATACATTCTCTATGTATATTTCTTCTGAACTTTTGGGCTAATTGGTGCCAAACATTGTACACAAGTGAAAATCAAAAACTCAAAAGCAATTTCATGAACCACTGGTATTTAGTATTTAAACTTACTTGTAACTGTGTGCTTCTGCTGAAACTAATTTCAAATTTTCCTCTGCAGCTGATAGCTGATTCTCCCTTTCCATCCACTCACATTGTTTCTTTCTCAGTTTCCTAAGATGGAAAAAGATACATACATTGTCTAGTAGCCAGTGTGAAATTCGGACTTCCTTATCTCCCAGAATTCTGAAGGTCTAGCTTCAAATGTTCCTCCCCACCTCCCCATCTGTGTGTAGATTGACAACGTAATCCAACAAATGAACTGAGGTCCCCCATTGAGGACTAAAGAAAAACCAAATTTTGACCTGCTAGCAAGTCTCTCTGCAATCTAAGTTTCTCTTTACTGTTCTTTACTCCTATTCATTCATCATAAAGTCTCATAAAAATCTACTTGGTGCCCTCTCAGGGTCAATCTTGCATTTGAGATGGTAAAGACTCAATTTACTTCAATGTGGAAAATGATGCCTGACCCAAGTAAACACATTATGAGGAAGCAGGGGATCATAATTAGTTTTATGCCTCCATGGGAAGCCCTGATTCTTCATCCAGGCTGTGTATTGATGGAGACAATCAGCCAAAGAGAGTCTTCCACAATATGGCTTCATTAACACTCTCCAATAACTATCCAAAATTTCTATGGTTCACGAGTGGAATCCCTACCTCTTTTTCTAAGGAAAAAATAAAAAAAAAAAAAAAAAAAAAGATCCAAGAAAAAAAAAGCAAATCTTAGTGCTGTGTTAAAATGATGTGGACTGTCACACAGTCAGGGTGTCATCTCCAGGAGACAGATTTTAGATGGAAAACTAACAGCTCCAGGGTATTAACCTATTGTCACAAGACGAAGTCATTGATATTGAGAACAGTAAAGGTCAATGGCTTAACAAAGGATGATGTGCTGTGTTTTATCAGATTATTTTGTTCATGGTTCCAGTTCAAATGGTTTCAATCTGATACTTTTCTATGGGATCATATGCAAAATTCAAAAATTCTAGAAACAAGGATAAAAACACTAAGGAGAAAATGGTACCTGCATTTCTGTCTGGCCTCCCAGGCAATCTTTAAGCAAATGCTTTAGACTGGCTGTACTGTAGTGGTTGTATGGTAAGCTATTGAGTGCAGAATAAAGTGTGACTTGACAGAGGGTTGGGAGAACCAGACAATGTGCTGGGACTGAAACTTAAAGGACAGTGTAAACAGAACCAGAAGGGATCCAGGTATTAATTTAATTGATACTGGGACAATGCCTCTACTACCCAAGGAAACTATAAGAAAGAATGTGTGATGATCACTTAGAACAGAAAGAAAAATGTGGATTATGGAAATCAAGGTAGGATGAATGTGTTGCATGAATTTGACAAAAATACCCTGGAACCTATTCTAAAAGAAATATGATTATCTACATCAGTTGACACATTCATTTATATAATAGTATTTGGAACATATGAACATCTTACTCTTCGGCAGCCATTTTTCTTTGTTCATATAATTCAACAAGGAAGGCTTCCTTTCTCTTTAGCAGTTTTAATTCCACTTCCTTCTCTGCTTTCACAGACCTCAGTGCATCACAGATGTCTTTCAGGCTCTTTTCACCTTCTGTAAGGAAGGCATTTTCTTTGGGTGAGAAGTTGTTTGGGGTGGGGAGAAAAGTGAGGAAGAACCCTGAAGGCAAGAAGAATTCTGTGTCTTCCCCCAGCAAACTTATTTCCATTATGTGGGGCCTTCCTCCCAAAAAGCAACATACCTACACGTTGACAGTTTTTGTTCCTCAAGGCTTTCAGCTCTGAATCCTCAAATTCAGCATTGGCATGTTGTAACTTTAAACAGACATGAAAAAAGAAAAAAAAAAACTCAAGAAGTAACGATCCACAACAATGTGAGTATAGTTAACACAGGAGGGTTGTGCACTTAAAAGGGTTAACATGGTTCATTTGATTTATGTGCATTACAACACAATCAAAAACTGGTAAGGAAGGTATGGAAGTAAGATGGCAGAAGAGAAGGGCCTTGATGTCACCTCCTCTCACAAAAACATCAGAATCAAAACTAATTGCTGAATAACCATAGACAAAAATGACTGGAACCTAGCAAAACAAACAAACAAACAAACAAACAAACAAACAAAACCCAACTACATCCAAAGACAAAGAAGAAGCCACAAGAAGACAGCATCAAGGCTGTAACTGCAAAATAATCAAGTCCCATACCCGCCAGATGCCTGCCTGCCTGCATGCATGCTCAGTCATGTCCGACTCTTTGCAACTCCATGTGTGGTAGCCCACCAAGCCCCTCTGTCCATGGAATTTCCCAGACAAGAAGACAGGAGTGGATTGCTGTTTCCTTCTCCAGGGGATCTTCCTGACCCAGGAATTGAACCTGCATCTCTTGTGTCTCCTGCATTGGCAGGCAGATTCTTTACCAACTGAGCCACTGGGGTGGGTGACCCTCAATCTGGAAAATAATTATATCACAGATGTTCTCCCACAGCAGTGACAGTTCTGAGACCCACATCAGTCTTCCCAGCCTGGGGATCTGTCACTGGGATGAGGAACCCCTGGAGCATTTGGCTTAGAATGTCAGTGAGGCTTGATCACAGAAATGCCACAGGACTAGGGGAAAGAGACACTCCACACTTGGAAGGTGCAATCAAGGTCTCATGAGCAATAGGACCCAGGGAAGAAGCAATGACTTCATAGGAGCCTGGGTCAGACCTACCTGCTGGTCTTAGAGGGGGCTCCAGAAGGCAGAGGCAGCTGTGGTTCACTATAGGGACAAGGATACTGGTGATGGAAGTACTGTGAAATATTCACTGACATCAGCTCTCCTGGAGGCTGCCCTTTTGTCACCCAGACCTGGCCCCACTCAAGAGACTGTAGGCTCCAGTGTTGGGATGCCTCAGGCCAAACAATCAGCAGGGTAGGAACACAGCCCCAGTCATCAACAGGCAGGCTGCCTAAAACCTTTCTGAGCCCAGAGCTATCTCTAAACATACTCCTTACCTTGGCACTGCATGCCAAAGGAATAGGACCCAGCTCCACCTACCAGTGGATAGGCACAAGGCACTCCTACCATGAGGCCTGCATAAGCCTCTAGACCAGCCTCACCCAAAAGAAGGCAGATTCCTACAGGAA